>NC_135234.1:27364618-27671156 GCF_051348905.1 Ranitomeya variabilis | reverse complement strand
CAACCAATTGCACCTTTTTCCTATCTGCTTGTCATGGTCACAGTTCTTTACAAGTTGCAATCTGACCCATTCGCCTGCATTACGGTGCGATGTAGCAGCTGCACAGAGAAATCCTTGGCTGCGCAACCGGTGCGATCACCAAAATTGCTGCATAGTCACAGTCTTTAAGGCGATAACTCACAGGTGGTTGGGGGGTTCGACCACTGGAACTCCCATTGATCTCAAGAACTGGACTCCCAAAAGCCCCTTCTGAAGGAGGCAGTGATCATGCATTACCGTCCCCACTATATCGGCTGTCTATGCGACAACTAAAAAAAGTACTATCTGTATCCGAGCGCTGTCGGTGATCACTGCCAGTCCAATGGAGCTTCGCTCCAAAGGTTCTTTTCAAAACCCTGTTCTTGGAATCGTGAGGGTCTCAGGGACGGACCCCAAGTTATCACCCATCCTAATGTTTAGAATAAACCCTAAAATGATACAAATATTTTATTTCACATGATGTTATAGTAATACTCTTTTGTATCGCAGTACATTATGCCTTTCACTAATATAGTGACCGCCATCTTAATAAGCTCACGTCCATGGCAGACCCAAGTAATCTTCCCACTGTGGAGGGCGCCGGTAAACTTAAAGAAAATGTCTGTATGTACTGAAAAGCCACTGAGATGCTGCAGTCAGAATCGACCATGGCATCTGTGAGGTTAACATTCTGGGATCTGATCTATCTCCAGACTTATAACACTACAGCGCCTGCAAGTCATTTCATGGGCAAAGCTTCTGTGAAAGGCGGTTTGTAAAAATTATCCGCAATGTACTACTAAGGGGTAATTGGTGGGTTAACTTTTTGCAGTTTTGCTGTTTTTTTATTTTTTTGCTGCACTGTGGATTGCAAAAATTGCAGAACAAAAAAACATCAAACATTGCCCATATGTGCACAACCTAAAACTGAGGAAGAGGTTGAAGAAATATTTTCTTTCATATCTTCCAGGCTTTGGTTCTCCAGTTTCACCCCAGTACTATCCAGACCAAGATAATACGGTAAGGACCACTCTCATTAGCACTGACATGTCCATTTTCCGCTCGTGTGCCACCATATGGCATGGTTTTCTTCCAGATACTTGTTTGCGCTAATTCTTTTTTTAGGCCCCGTTGACACTTTCAGTATTTGGTCAGTAATTTACATCAGTATTTGGAAGCCAAAACCAGGAGAGGATGAAGAATACTGAAGTGGTGACGGGTTTTTATTATACTTTTTCTTGTTCCTCTGCTGGTTTTGGCTACAAATACTGATGTAAAATGCTGACCAAATACGGAAGTTGTGAAAATGGCCTAACAGATCCTCATAAAAGAAAATTAATGAAGAGTATTAAAGCAAACATGTAGTTTTTTTAATTAGTGTAAATGCCGCTGTTCTCCTGAATCCGGTGATATTTTTCTTTTGTTTGTACTCCTCTCCATTCCAGAGATATGGCTCTTCCTTCCCTGTATATAATCATTTTATCCATCTGGGCGTGGTGCTCAAGAAGATGCACACAGAAAAGAAGTGGTGATAACGCCCACTTGGCTAAAAAGTAAAAAAAAATTACAAACAGGGAAGAGAGTGTCATATCTCAGGAACGGAGAGGCGCAGGAACAAAAGAAAAACATCGCCGGAATCAGGAGAACAGCGGCTTTTACATTACATAAAAAAATTACATATTTGTGACAGGTAAGGCTTAAAACCATAATAAGAATTTATGTGTAATTCAGAGGCCGCCTGCAGGCACTGAACAAGTAGGCAATGTAAAGATATTTTACCTCTGATGTAGGCAGTGATGGCGTCTTATGCTTATCTTTATATATGACCAATCTACAGGAAAGCGGGCCTAAGGGAAAAAGATCATGGACAACACAATAATAATGTATAAATCTTTATTACATTAATCCTTTCCCAAAACCTTGACATTCACCTTTAAGTCATAAAAAGGGTGTGGGTTTTGCATGAATCGGACTTTATACAAGTTGGGTGCCGACTGTATACTACAGCCAGCACTGGCCTCCCACAGAGATGCCATTAATTTTACAGACATTGTGACATCATTGTTATTTGAATGGTTCCTTATTGCCTACCCATCAGCTCCACTTTGACTTGATCTCAAAGTCTCCGTTGCTTCCATCTTGGTACACCCACGAAGCCCAACCCAAAGTATTACTGTATGTAAGTACAAGGGATCAAGCGATCGCAGGATCATATCTCTTAGTGGGATAAAAAAAATGAAATGTAACAGAAAACAAACCATTTTTACAAACATAGAAAGCATAATTATTCAAATCATCCACATTTTCCCAATTTTAAGATAAAGCAAAAACACTTTGTATAGATTATTGTTAATCTGGAAGATAAACACATTACAAAGTCGAAATGCCCAAATTGAACGTGTTCTTTTTCTCCTGTGTTGCTGCCTGCTTATGATTGGTCAGCATCAAAGAGGGAGAAGAAGAACACGCCCCCAGTGAAAACTGTGTGATAAAACCCACTTGGACTTAAGAAAAGTTAACTTATTAGGTGCCAAATACTTTGACTGCTAATTTCTCTCCAATGGAGAGGCAAAATAAAAAAATAAAGAAAAAAATGTATCTATCTATCTATCTATCTATCTATCTATCTATCTATCTATTATCTATAATACATTATGTAAGCAATCTATTTTTATTTTTTAAGACTGCAACAGTTGCACTTATGGACAAACAATTCCAAGAGAAGATCCGCCCGTGTATTGACCTCATTGACTCCCTTCGGTCATTTGGGGTGGAGAAGGATTTGGCGTTACCAGCGATCGCTGTCATTGGTGATCAGAGTTCTGGTAAAAGCTCAGTCCTGGAGGCTTTATCTGGAGTCACACTTCCCAGAGGCACCGGTGAGAGACTTTCTATCTGTCCTAGGGATATCCAGCTTTTTTTATGTTCTTTGATGGTCTAGCGCAGTGTTCCCCAACTCCAGTCCTCAAGAGACACCAACAGGTCATGTTTTCAGGATTTCCTTAGTATTGCACAGGTGATAATTGCATCACCTGGACAGGCAATAACTCCATCACCTGTGCAATACTAAGGAAATCCTGAAAACATGACCTGTTGGTGGCTCTTGAGCAGGGGTGAACCTAGCCTTTCTGCTGCCTTAGGCGAACTGCAAAACGGCGCCCCCCCCACGTAGTAAAATCAGTACAAATAAATCAAAGTTTACTCTTTACTCGCCTAAGCTGTCGCATGTTGCATGTTGTTGCATGTTGTCGCATGTCGCCGCAGCTTGTCGCATGTTGCATGGTGTATGTGCACACAGTGTAGACGAGTCCGGCTCTGCTACATCTGGATGCCTGACATCTAGATGTAGCAGGGCCGGTAGATGATCGCCGGAGATGTAGCAGAGCCGGTAGATGATCGCCAGAGATAACTCTCCAGCGATCACCTACACTACAGCGTTCTCACAAACAGCTGGTCAGCTGTTTGTGAGAACCAGACTAGTGACCAGAGATAAGTCCCGGTCACGGCAGTTCTCGCGATAAGTTATCCAGAGAACTGCAGTGGACAAGGGACATCCGGCGGCGGGACAGGTGAGCCGGCAGACATGCGTAGTAAGCTGCATTTACGCAGTTTCTACGCATGTGACTAATCATTAGATGCGATTTTACCGCATCTAATGATAGTCTATAGCACATTTACGGCGCGGCGACGGAGCGTCGCCGCATTGTAAACAGACATGCTGCGTTCTGAAAAGACGCGCCACATGTCTGTTTACCCGGGTCTGCCGCAGGCGTGTTTTACTGCATAGTTGAGATGGGATTTCATGAAATCCCCTCCACTATGCTGTAACATCTGGACATTGCGTGTTTGACGCGTCAAACACGCAGCGTTTCCTGAACGTGGAAACATACCCTAATACTTGCAGTCTGGGGGCACTTAAGGGTTAACAATAGGAAGCCCTTTACTTTCTTTTCCCATCCACCCTGTCCAGGCTGTACATGTGCTTGTCTGCACCATTTCTCCAGTGCTCACACAGTCCACAGCTACAGTACTTCTCTCCTCCCACATGAGTCTGATAAGTGCAGGCACCAGCCAAGAAAGCAAAAAAAAAAAAAAAACTCGGCTCACTCACGCTGCAGAGCCGACTCCTTTGATTCATAGCAGCAGGGAGCCGGCTCTTTGTATCAGCTCTTTCACACACGACACTAGCATGTGGGGGGTGGGGTGGCGAATAGTTTTTTATAGTTACTTACTGCTGCCGGTTACTGCTCCAAGTCGGCCAGCAATGTGTGTGTCCGACTCCCAGCACAGCAGCCAGCAGGTCATCAGGAGACAGGGCACCGCCTCTGCACCTCAGCCCGGCCGGGTGGTAACAGTGAATCACCTCACCTGCCGCTGGGCACGTCGCACATTACCTTGTTTGTGACACTGTCCTCACTGTCAGCAAGTGTCAGAGCAGGGATGACAGGGAGAGTCGGCACCACGTGTTCTAACTTCTGACTGCCGCTCTGCCGCCCCCTGTCTTTAGGAATACTCCGCCACTTGAGGCAAAGTATTAAACTCGCCTCATGATAGCAGCGCTACTGCTCTTGAGGACCGGAGTTGGGGAACACTGGTCTAGAGCAATGAAAAAGTTAATGCCAGCTTCCATGCTGATCATCATCATTAAAGAGGTTATTTCTAGCCCATGTGATGGTCTGGGGTAGGGAAATGGTAAATGTCCAGTTTCCTTGTGGTCTGGAGTAATAGAAGTAATAATTCATGGTCAATGGCAGGATTTCTTATTGTTTCAATGCTAAGTGCCCCCTAATTGAAATACTTTACACCAAAGCTGTGAACATACCCTTAATGGAGATGATAATGTCAGCTTTGCTGATGGTCTAGAATAATGCTGGGGTAACACCAGTGTTGAGTCCTTCTCCGTCCCTGGCTTCCTGGATGTAGGGATCCAAGTAAATGACACGCAGCACAAAGGTTGTGTGTTCATAAACAGGGGCAGCCCTGAAACACGCCTGCCTCACTGGGCGCTGCCCCTTCTTTATATAGTAAAAAGTTAGGCATTTACAGACATGCGCACAAGCGCTCATATTTCACAATCACTTACAAAGCAAATCTATATTAGTGAAAAGTTACAACATCTGGTATGTGGATGAAAGGCTACAATATCAAGGAGAAATGCGCGCGTGATTACTTCCATAAAAGGAAATGTCAAGTTTGCTCAAGTTTCCTGTTGTAAACCAGATTTCTCAGGAGGAAGACAAGATGGATTCTTTGGTTTAGTCTGATCTCCACAATTCCCCCCTTTGACATATTCTTTTATAATCTATCACAAATTCTTGCATAAAAATTTGTGCATTCTCTTCTTTATACGGCAGTATACTAAAATATAAAAACAAAAATTAGTACGGCAATAATTAAAAAAAACCTTTATACTCTTGCATCTATTACACAAAATTTATCGGTGCATACTGAGATACCCTTGAGCACAATCTTGAATAATACATATATGATTACAATAATCATAACTATATGTATTATGCTCTGCATAATCCCAGCAACCCACCCACCGATCCCCCTGAACCAATTGGCTGGGTTAAGAAAAGAGAAGGTATCTGACCACCAGCTATCCTTATTCTGGTCATTGTCTTTGTCATACTGATCTCTGAGTCGTTGTACGTCTTCTAATTTAAATCTCATACTCATAGTACTATTTGGGTCTATATAATGACAGCAGGTGGGTCCAATGATTTGACACATACCCCCTTGTGAGGCAGTTAGGTAATCCAATACCAGGGTATGTTGGTTGACGACTATTATAAGCTGATTCTGTACAGCTATACTAGTGTTTAGTATATCCAATATATCCCAGATCTGGTCATCTAGATAATCCGTGGCTCTAACTAATTTATCCCACATTTGTGTTAACATAGGATAAATAAAAATGGTACTAACAATTTTGTTGGGAATTCCCATTTGTACTATATGTGGCCTCCCCGAGGGGCGTGGTGAGTTATCTGCAGCTCTTTTATACAGTGTGTGCTTGGGCACGGCTTGCATATTCACTTGTTTATTTGAAATTATGAAAGTAGCCGGGGTTAGGCGTCCTAATGTACAAGTACCCTTTATACCTACGGGAAGCCATTTATATGCTCCTTCTCCGCATATCCAAAATGTACCTTCAGGCAGATCCCATAGAGCTGAGTGCTGCAATACCAATCTGTGAGCCAAATCCACAAATCTAGATACATTCTGAAGCATACACCAAGAGGGTTTTTGTCCCAAGGGGCTACAGTACCCGGCTGCGGGATTCCCACACACATGCATTCCGTTGACATACTCATCGGATTCATTACAAACCAGGTTCCCCGGTTTGCTTGTACAATCGCTTGCATTACCTTGGGGGAACAACTCAGAATGTTCCCATTTTCTATTATGTATGTATCTTTCCAATACTACAGGTTTGAAAGCATCAGAGGGAAGGGCGGTTGTACTGAAACTGAGCTGTAGATTTTCTGTGGGGACCTGTCCTAAATTAGTTAATCCAATCTTATTCCTAGGTACCCAGGCCCCACCCTTATAGGCCAAATATTGTAGATGTGTACTAGTCCCTGAGAGATTACCCTGCCACCAAGGAAATTCTACCCATCCCACAATTGGTATGGCGATTGTAGTATTCCACAGCCTAGTGTTACCAGTTTGGTTGTTGGCCAGGTTGTCTGAACAATTAGGCCAAGCGAATATTTCTTCAACTGACACGGGAACTGCTAGAAAAGGTATACTTGTGGCTGATACTGGTGAATGGGTACAGATCCAACAATCTGCCAGGGGTTGCGTATTATTTAACAAGTCATGTACTAATTTTCTATGATGTTGTACGAATCTATTGTTCAAAGGGGCTAGAGAATTCAGTCTATCCCATGCCTCCGTTGAGGTTAACATTATTAACATCAATATCATGAGTTTTGTACTGCTTTTTTGCAATGGCTTGCATGTATCCATGATGCCTTTCCTTCAAGCTTGACTGATGTAGGTGTTGTCAACAGGACTTGGAAGGGTCCGTCAAATCTTGGTTCAAGAGCCTTTCTGGTGTGTCTTTTTACATAGACTTGATCACCTGGTTCCAACTTGTGACTTCCTTCAGTGTTGTCAGGATCTGGAAGGGAAGCAAAAACTTGTGCATGCACCTTAGTTAATTGTTTCTGAAGATTTTGCACATAAGAAGTCAATGACTCAATATTTAATACAAGTTGCTGTGGAAAATAACATCCTAAATTGGCAGTCCTGCCAAACAAAATTTCATATGGAGACAGTTTAGTCTTACCCCTTGGGGTATTGCGTATTGAGTAAAGGGCCAGTGGAAGGCATTCTGTCCAAGGCTTTCCTGTTTCAGCCATGGCTTTCTGTATTTTTAATTTTAAAGTTCCATTCATGCGTTCCACCTTACCAGAACTTTGAGGATGATACGGAGTGTGTAACTGACTTTCAACACCCAACATTTTTAGTACATTTTGAAATATTTCTCCAGTGAAATGAGTACCCCTATCTGACTCGATCACTTCAGGGAGACCGTAACGGGGCACCAGTTCGGCAACTAGCTTTACAGCAGTGTTTTTAGCTGAAGCCTTCCGAACTGGATAGGCCTCTGGCCACCCCGAGAACATGTCCACACACACCAACACATACTCATACCCATTACTTTTTGGCAGCTGGATAAAGTCTATCTGTAATCGCTGAAACGGGTAGAGAGGTCGGACGTGGTGCTTCATAGGGGTCTTTGTTGTCTGTCCGGGATTATGTGCCAGGCATATAGCGCATGCAGCACAATAGTCTCTGGCATAGTTGCCAAAACCTGGAGCCAACCAGACTTGCTTTGCCAGTAGTGTCATTGCATTTGCAGACACATGAGTAGGGTGGTGCAATCCACCAACTACAATCGGGTACCAGGCTCTAGGTAGACATATTAGTCCATCTTTCTTCCAAATTCCCGCTTGTTCTTCTGCCCCTTCCTTTTTCCACCTGTCCCTCTCCTCTTCTCCTGCATCTTCCTGTGCTTGTCTCAGTCTATCTTCAGTATTTTCCGTGGGGTTTACAGTATGAACCTGTTGTAAGGGTTTGACTGCTGCTGGTTTGGCTGCTTTATCAGCCCTATCATTTCCCCTAGATTCCCTAGTGTCGAGTCTCACATGTGCAGCTACCTTGATTACTGCTACTTCTTTTGTTTCTTGTGCAGCCTCTAAGATCTGTTTGATCAGAGAAGCATGTTTTACAGGTTGTCCTGACGCTGTCATGTAACCTCTAGCTCTCCAGATTACTCCAAAATCAAACACAATACCATGTGCATACCTAGAATCAGTGTATATATTAGCTGTCTGATTCTCAGCTATTTTTAGCGCTTCAATCAATGCTGTTAGTTCTGCTTCTTGTGCAGACTGTTTTGGTGGAAGTGGTTCTGCTTTGAGAGTTTCAGATTCTGACACAACTGCATACCCTGTATGAAAGTTACCTGTGTCATCTGCAAACCTACTACCATCTATAAACAGCTCTAAATCTGGATTTTGAAGTGGTGTTTCGGATACATTGGGTAAGCCTACCGTTTCTTGTAAAATGAGCTCTGTACAATCATGTGTGTCTGTAGGGAAAAAATTTGCGTGTGGATCAGTGTCCTTATTCCCCCCTTCAGACTCGAGAGGTAGCAGTGTAGCTAAATTGAGAGTCTGAAGCCTTGCAAATGTGATAGTAGAGGGGAGCAGCAAAGAACACTGTAGCCGCAAATGTCTGGCCATGGAAATGTGTTTTGGTTGGACCTGGTTTAATATCCCATAAACATCATGTGTAGTTTGAACTGTGAGTGGATGCTCTAGGACAATTTCTGATGCTTTGTCCAACAATAGTGAGACAGCAACAACCACACGTACACAGGTTGGCGCTGCTCTAGCTACGGGATCTAACCTTGCTGAAAGATATGCAATTGGTCTTTGTTTCCCTGCATGCTTCTGGGTAAGAACTCCTGTAGCATGAGAATCAACTTCTGCAGCCATAAGCTGAAATGGTTTAGTGTAGTCTGGTAGCCCTAACGCTGGAGCTGAAACAAGGGCATCTTTTAATTGTTGGAACGAAATCTGACCTTCTTTTGTCAACAGGTAAGGTTCACTTTTTACACAGTCATACAGTGGTTGCATTAGTTGACTGGCATGTATAATCCATTGTCTACAATGAGACACTATTCCTAAAAATGCTCGTAGCTGTTTATGATTTCTAGGCTCATTCATCTGTCTTATTGCTTCAGTTCTTTGAGGTGTAAGATGCTTTTTACCTTGAGAAATGCAATGACCTAGAAAGACCACTTTGGTCTGACAAACTTGTAGCTTTTGTCTATTCACTTTACACCCTTCTTTTTCTAGAAAACATAGTAAACTCACAGTGGACCTTTCTGCGGCTTCTAGATCTGGGCAGCAAAGTAGTAGGTCATCCACATACTGCAAAATTACTACCTGTGGTTCGGGTTCAAACCTCTGGAGGACTGTTTGTAGGGCATTTGAATAAAGAGTAGGGGAGTGTATCATTCCCTGTGGAAGGCGTGTCCACGCCAACTGTTTGCCCTTAAATGTAAATGCAAACAAATGCCAACTATCTTGGTGTAAAGGAACCGAGAAAAATGCATTTGAAAGATCTATTACAGTAAATACTTGAGAACTGGCTGGTATCTGTGATAGTAACGTATGAGGATTGGGTACAACTGGGGTGATTGGATCTAGAACTTTGTTTATTTCTCTTAGATCATGTACCATACGATATTTGGGCATGGAACCATTATCAAGAGTTCTCTTTTTGACTGGATACAGAGGAGTGTTAGCAGGTGATTGTATCTCTACCAAAACTCCTTTCTCTCTATATCCCTCTATCTGTTTTGTAATCGCTAGTTCCTGCTGGGCACTCACAGGGTATTGTCTGAGCTGTGGGAGAACAGTTCCTGGTTGCACAGATAATTTTACAGGAGAGATATGCAATAATCCCACATCAGTGTCACCCTGTGCCCACAGTGTTTCTGGGATCATTGAGAGGTCTAGATCTGTGGTGTACTCTTTTTCTTCAGTATAATCCTCAAAAGCCTGAATTCTGACATATTGTTCTAATGTTTCTGCATCATCAGGGATAGTCAGCATAACTGTGCCATCTTCCCTAAAATTGATGTTAGCTTCTAATTTCTTTAGGACATCAGTTCCCAACAAACATGTTGGGGCACCTCTGGCATACAAAAATCTGGATGCAAAACATTTAGGTCCTAATGAGACCTCTAGGGGCACAGTATATGGCAGTGTTCAAATTACCCCATCATAACCCTCAGCAAAAGTTGTTTGTTGTGAAATATCTTCCGGGTTCGGAAGAAAATCTTGATTCAAAATTGAGGAAGTTGCACCTGTATCTATCAGAAATGGAATCTCTCTCCCCCCTACATTCACCTGTATCATAGGTCTTCTAGCTGGTAGGGAGGTTTGTAACACATTGAGTCAATCTGAATCTGGTATGGGACCATCCACTATGGATGTCTGTTGGGTGTCTGAGGGTTTATTCTTTGGTACAATTTTTCCTGATTTTATGTCTGCCTGCTTCTTTCTACATTCTCTCTGAAAATGTCCTGGCTTCTTGCAGTAATGACAAGGAAAATTGTGTCTTGCTCTCCCTCCTGTATTTGCTTGAGCTATTCTAACAGGTTTGCGATTTTCTCTCATATCCATCGCTATTCCCAAGCATCTTTGCTTTACAACGTTTGGTTGATCTAATGTTCTCCAATCTGGAGTAGCAGCTTAGAATTTTCCCTTTAGTACAGGCTCTAATCCTTCTATTAGTTGTTTAGTGAAGAGGCGTATGACACCTGGATCTGCCATATCTAATCCCTCATCTCTAAAGCTGTTTTCTAAATCTCGAGCATAGTCATCTACTGATTGTCCGGTTTTCTGCATTACAATGCCTGTTGACCCTCTTTCTCTTTGTTTTCTTTGCATAAAAAGATTTAGTGCTGTCACAAAATTTTCTCCTGACGCTATTGTGTAAGGGGCACGGATGTTATCCCCTTGGGGTCTTTGGTCATGTATTGCAGCTGTTAATTCATGGAATAGTCCTGATGACATTTTCAGCCTGCATAATTCTACCCCATCTGTCCATGATCCATTATGCATTTGTATTATTTGTGCAATATATGCAGCAAACCTGACAGGAAATTGAGATGGATCTGGGGCATTCATTAATAGAGACATTCCCTCAGCGGGTGACCATGGAAAATACTGTTGTGATTCAACGTTCCTGGTAACTCTAGGACCAGCTGGATTTGCAGGGTCAGTTTCCCTAACTCCTTTTGTCACTATTCTCACAGGTGCTAAGAGTTGGTGCTCCCTGGGTGCTCCACATGTCAAACAATTAATTCTCCAATCAGGATTTTGCTGACCACAATTCTGACATGTCCATCCTTCTACCCCATTAAGTCTAGGATACAAGGCTGGAACTGGATTTCCTTTTTCTGCTCCCCCTGATGGTACAAATGGTTGGACATTCGGATCTAGGTAAGGTGGCGGGATTATGTCACAACATTTTCCCTTCCCCATGGTCCATTTGGAAGTGTCTGGATCGTACTTCCAATTCTCCTCTTTAGCTGTTTTTGAGACCTTTATCATACAGTGTATGATTTCTTCCCACCCATTGTCTTTGATAATTCCACCTCGTTCTTTACTCAGTCTTTCCCATTCTGTACTGAACATAAGTGCTTCTGAAATTCCCAATTTTTCTCTTACCCTTCTAATCTGCCTTCTGACTGTCTTTCCACATCTTTCCTGTATGATATCTGCTGCTTCCACTTGTCCTAAGACGGTTTTTGTCTGTTTATTTCCCATTTTTCTTTTCAATATTAGCTATTCCTACCCCAGGTGACGTTTGGACAATCACTTACTCTGTGGTGATGTCTCGTTGCCTTCTCTCCTAGGGAGCTAAAATATTGAAAGGCTTGTCTGCTCCGTTCTTCCTAACATGTAGAACGTACTTAAGTGCTATTATGCACGCAAACAGACCCAGCAACACCATACAGATCACAAAACTCTCAGTCTCTGTTATCATACTTGTCCCAGGCTCATGGACTCGCGTCCTGGGCTCATTCTATCAAACCTTATCCAGAAATGAAGGGGTTAAGCACTTAGAAAAAGTCAAGCATGGGCGGAGGTCTCCCCAAAAGGACGCAACCACATGACCCAGTTAGGCTGACTTTTGTGTATAAGGCTTTTATCCCAACTATTTCGGCTTATTTTCTACGTACTTTTATTCTTCTTTCACCACATGCCACAACCTTCACACTGTTCACACACTGCCAGGGACAAGACTCATAAATCTATACAATATGGTAACCCGAGTTTTATAGGTATCTACTCACTACTAGACTAACCCAGCGTGACACGGCTCGTAGAGATCTTTCGGATAATACAGGGCAGATAAAAGAGAACTAATAATGTCTCTTACCTGGCCAGGTTTTTCAGTTCATTTGCCGTCCATTATCCCAGATCTCCGTTGTCCGTATCCGCAGGTGAATCTCGAGCAAATACTCTCGCCTCGGGTCCCTGTTCGGGCGCCAAGAAATGTTGAGTCCTTCTCCGTCCCTGGCTTCCTGGATGTAGGGATCCAAGTAAATGACACGCAGCACAAAGGTTGTGTGTTCATAAACAGGGGCAGCCCTGAAACACGCCTGCCTCACTGGGCGCTGCCCCTTCTTTATATAGTAAAAAGTTAGGCATTTACAGACATGCGCACAAGCGCTCATATTTCACAATCACTTACAAAGCAAATCTATATTAGTGAAAAGTTACAACATCTGGTATGTGGATGAAAGGCTACAATATCAAGGAGAAATGCGCGCGTGATTACTTCCATAAAAGGAAATGTCAAGTTTGCTCAAGTTTCCTGTTGTAAACCAGATTTCTCAGGAGGAAGACAAGATGGATTCTTTGGTTTAGTCTGATCTCCACACCAGCTTCCAGGTGGCCTAGGGCAGTGGTGCGATAAACCAGCTTTCCTGTTGGTTTTGCTTAGCGGAGGATAGCACCAGCTTCACTGCTGATCTAGGGTACAGGTGGGATTAATGCCACCTTACTGGGGATCTAGGTTAGTGAAGGAGTAACAGAACTTCCCAACTGGTTTAGGGTAGTAGAGGGGTAACGCCAGCTTTTCCGTTGGTCTAGCGCAATGGTCCCCAACAACTTGAGAGACTCACTCAGCTTTAAGTGAAGGTCATGAGCCACATCCAGATCCCACCCCCCTCACAGTAATGGTAAACAAAGCCCTCATTACAGATATAATGATAACCAAAGCTTTTCCACAGAGCTCAGCCTAAGGCTACTTTCACACTAGCGTCGTATGACGAACGACGAATTGCGTCATTGCGACGTACCGATGCAAGCAGTGAAAGTGCCGCACAACGGGGGCAGCGGATGCTGTTTTTCGACGCATCCGCTGCCCCATTGTGAGGTGCGGGGAGGAGGGGGCGGAGTTCTGGCCGCGCATGCGCAGTTGGAAATGCTGCACACGATGCACCAAAAAACGTTACATGTAACGTTTTTTGGTGGCGACGGTCAGACGCAACACGACACGACACAACCATCGCACAACGTCAATGCATCGCAATGCGTCGCTAAAACAAGTCTATGGAGAAAAAACACATCCTGCAAGCACTTTTGCAGGATGCATTTTTTCTACAAAACGACGCATAGCGATGTGCAGTGCACGACACTAGTGTGAAAGTAGCCTAAAGCAGTATACCAAGATCCAGGGGTTCCCACAATGCCCCATTCTGTATTCTCCCATCAAGCACTCTTACAACACCTGCACATCCAGCTTTAAGCATCTCCTCTGGCAGGGAGCATCATCTTGTCTCAATGGTACCATATATAAATTAGCTCTAAACCCCTAAGAACAATATACAGTATTTGCATCCAGATCTGCTCTTCGGTGCAATTCTACTCACTTCACCATTTTGAGATGTGGTCTTCATACTGGTTTGCTAGACCTGAACCTAATGCACCAAGCAGACAACCTCAAGCCACAATTCATGGGACAGCGAGCCACATGTGGCTCCAAATCTACAGGTTGGGGACCCCTGGTCTAGGGTTTAGGAAAGTTTAATCCCAGCTTTCTGGTGGTGTAGAATATTAGAGGGGTAACATTAACCTTACTGGGGCATCTAGTGTAGCTTCCTGGTGGTTTAGGGTAGTGAAGTAGTAATACTAAATTCCCTTCTGTTTTGGATTAGAACATGGGTAACACCAGTGTTCCTGGTGGTCTAAGGTATAGAAGGGATTAATGACAGGTTCACGGTGGTCAAGGGTAGAGGGACAACACTAGGTTCCCTTTGGACTAGGAAATGAAACAGGAGGAGAAACCTCCACATCTTACAAAACAATGGCACGAATTATATTGCTATACCCTATTCATTTATTTTTTCCTCTACAGGTATTGTCACACGTTGTCCGCTCGAGCTTAAGCTGAAAAAATCTGCCACCAACTCCCCGTGGTTTGGAAGAATTATTTATAGAAATACAAAAACAACGATTCACGGACCCTCTGCTGTGGAGGCTGAAGTTCGTAGAGGTAAAGGAAAAAATAATGGTTTGGAGATTTTAGAAACTAAATTTTGGAAGAACTCGGATAGAGAACTGTTACCTTCCTGACACTTGTCTTTCCTACCTACTTACTTATTTTTCTTCCCAGCACAAGACATTGTAGCCGGCACAGGAAAGGGAATCAGCCAAGAGCTTATAACGCTGGAAATCATCTCTCCAAACGTCCCAGATCTGACTCTCATTGATCTCCCGGGGATCACAAGGATTGCTTTACCCAATCAACCCCAGGACATCGGAAGCCAGGTTTGTCAGAATTCGACTTGCACACGTCAAAAAGAAATGTGAAGTTTGGAAATTTCAGTTTTATAGTTTTGCTAAATTTTTCCAAAATGTTCGATTTACAACTAATCAATTTGCCGCAAATTTGAAATACTCCAAAGTCTACAATTTCCATAAGACGTGTGTAACACTCTGAGGTCTCCTAGTACTGTATCCATCCGTGTTTAAGATCTTTAACTCAAATACAGCATTATTAATGTCAAGGTGACCTTAACATATACAATACAGACCAAAAGTTTGGACACCCCTTCTCATTTAAAGATTTTTCTGTATTTTCATGACTATGAAAATTGTACATTCACACTGAAGGCATCAAAACTATGAATTAACACATGTGGAATTATATACTTAACAAAAAAGTGTGAAACAACTGAAATTATGTCTTATATTCTAGGTTCTTCAAAGTAGCCACCTTTTGCTTTGATGACTGCTTTGCACACTCTTGGCATTCTCTTGATAAGCTTCAAGAGGTAGTCACCGGGAATGGTCTTCCAACAATCTTGAAGGAGTTCCCAGAGATGCTTAGCACTTGATGGCCCTTTTGCCTTCACTCTGCGGTCCAGCTCACCCCAAACCATCTCGATTGGGTTCAGGTCTGGTAACTGTGGTGGCCAGGTCATCTGGTGTAGCACCCCATCACTCTCCTTGGTCAAATAGCCCTTACACAGCCTGGAGGTGTGTTTGGGGTCATTGTCCTGTTGAAAAATAAATGATGGTCCAACTAAACGCAAACCGGATGGAATAGCATGCCGCTGCAAGATGCTATGGTAGCCATGCTGGTTCAGTATGCCTTCAATTTTCAATAAATCCCCAACAGTGTCACCAGCAAAGCCCCCCCACACCATCACACCTCCTCCTCCATGCTTCACGGTGGGAACCAGGCATGTAGAGTCCATCCGTTCACCTTTTCTGTGTCGCACAAAGACACGGTGGTTGGAACCAAAGATCTCAAATTTGGACTCATCAGACCAAAGCACAGATTTCCACTGGTCTAATGTCCATTCCTTGTGTTCTTTAGCCCAAAAAAGTCTCTTCTGCTTGTTGCCTGTCCTTAGCAGTGGTTTCCTAGCAGCTATTTTACCATGAAGGCCTGCTGCACAAAGTCTCCTCTTAACAGTTGTTGTATAGATGTGTCTGCTGCTAGAACTCTGTGTGGCATTGACCTGGTCTCTAATCTGAGCTGCTTTTAACCTGCGATTTCTGAGGCTGGTGACTCGGATAAACTTATCCTCAGAAGCAGAGGTGACTCTTGGTCTTCCTTTCCTGGGGCGGTCCTCATGTGAGCCAGTTTCTTTGTAGCGCTTGATGGTTTTTGCCACTGCACTTGGGGACACTTTCAAAGTTTGCCCAATTTTTTGGACAGACTGACCTTAATTTCTTAAAGTAATGATGGCCACTCATTTCTCTTTACTTAGCTGCTTTTTTCTTGCCATAATACAAATTCTAACAGTCTATTCAGTAGGACTATCAGCCGTGTATCCACCAGACTTCTGCACAACACAACTGATGGTCCCAACCCCATTTATAACGCAAGAAAATCCACTTATTAAACCTGACAGGGCACACTTGTGAAGTGAAAACCATTCCCGGTGACTACCTCTTGAAGCTCATCAAGAGAATGCCAAGAGTGTGCAAAGTAGTCATCAAAGTAAAAGGTGGCTACTTTGAAGAACCTAGAATATAAGACATAATTTCAGTTGTTTCACACTTTTTTGCTAAGTATATAATTCCACATGTGTTAATTCATAGTTTTGATGCCTTCAGTGTGAATGTACAATTTTCATAGTCTTGAAAATACAGAAAAATCTTTAAATGAAAAGATGTGTCCAAACTTTTGGTCTGTACTGTATGTAAACAGATAGTAACGAACAGCTCATTCCTCACACACCAATCTTCTTCAATGATGTTTCACACAGTAACTGTACAGTCTCTTCAGTATTATATAGTTTTCTCTCCCTAACTCTATTGATAAGCTGTGAGCTGTGATGTTTTCTCATTATCTAGATTTACCACAACATGGCTGCTGAATTCCCTGCCTCTGCTTTTATGCAGGCTGTAATAGTCCATTTTGATTGGCTGTGCTATTCCATGTGATATGAAAGCAGTAGGGCATTATGGGAAAGCCGCATACCCAGTTGCACCTGACTATTATGTAAACCTTGTCGGGTTGATGCAATCAACTGGTGAATTAGGAATGTTTGTTTATGGAAATACAATGTTACATATTGTAGAAGAATTATATATGGGCCCCACTGCAGAGCTTCAAATCTCCTACACAAAGAGATGAAAGATACTTACCTATAGCCACCACTTCATTATGCAGCATATTGTAGAATCCCCCTAGTGGTGACTGCAGGCGGAAAAAGTTTTCACATCTCAATCAGTCACTATGGAGGGTGATATGAAACTCTGTACAAAAAAATAAATAAATCTCAGACTGCTATAAGAGTAAAATAAATAAATAAAGTGAAATTAATGTACTCATGTTAACGCTAATAACCCTTATAGTGTGTAGTAGTAAAATGTCTTCTTTTATACACATATCTACAGATTAAACAGATAATAAGAAACTACATAACCAAACAAGAGACCATTAATCTGGCCGTGGTTCCCTGTAATGTGGATATAGCGACAACAGAAGTTCTAGAAATGGCGCGAGAGGTGGATCCAACCGGAGAGCGAACTATAGGTAATATAAATAGTGATGGGTCCTTCCGTTACTTTCCTCCAACCATTAGAAGAATTCATCATGGATTCCGTAATTCTTCCAGTAAGATGATGGACATCATGGTGAAAATATGAAGAACGCTATGACGGACACCGGACAGGTTAATGTCCATCATGTGACAGATTCTCCACCATCATCAATTATGTTAACTAAAACCTTCCTGAGCTGAGATCTATGGCAGCAAATATTAGAAAAGTATATGCCTGACATAAGCCTAAACAAAGTCCATCCATTGGTCGTCTGTTGTCCATAAGCAACTATGCTAAGAAATGTATATTAAACTGGATAACTTTGCCAGATGCCATTTGTCACCGAAAGGTGAAGGGCCATCAACTCCTTTTTTTTCAGGCAGTCCGTAGTCCACCTTTTCTTGCATGCAGCCTCTCAGGGAATCAGGGAAGGGGAGGAAGGGGATGCAGCTGCAGCTTCTTACAGTATTCAGTAGAACACCATTGGGGTAGAGAGGAGGAGGAGCAGTGGAGTGAGATATCTTATTGGCTCAGAGCACTGAGATCACACCAAAATGTATCCGCCCCGTCATGCACAGAAAAAAAGAATTTTATTGCAACCAGAAGATCCAAAATCCTCATTAATCAGTATTTCTAAAACAACGCATAAGGTGAAAAAAAAAGAAACAGGTCACAAGGTTTAAATATTTTGCAACCCTGAAAAACAAGAATGAAATATATAAGGTCTGCAAGGACAGAGGACATAAAAACAGACATTGTAGTAATTATTTTTTTAGTCTATTTGCATTGGGGCTCCTTTTAATGGAAAACCGACATAACTTTGTGTCTCCATGGTCACAGACTACAAACAGACTTTGTGTAGTCAGATTCTGCAATCGTTTATTACTCCACTCCACCTGCCCATCTTCTTGATGACATGCAGGCAGTAGAAGAAGGGACAGATGGATGAAAGTATGCTTGCAACTATGGAAGTGAACCCTAATCATAGCGGGTTTAGGGGGAACCTCAGCAGATGACCATGCTGCGACCGAATAAAGGAATAAAGGGACAGAGAATAATATCAACACCATACAGTGACCATATGATTACAATTCATATGTATATATATTAGTCTCTCACAGCTGAGATCCTTCTGATTGGTGTCCACTTTTTCCATGTTTTCCATCTGATCCAGACCTTCATGAAGACCTCTCCTAACCGTGACTTGTCTTCAGAGCTTGCAATACAGACATATTTGACCTCTCATGTCCCCATCTCTTCCCAAGTGTCACCTACTACCCATCCTGGTGGAACCCCCAATTCTGTGCCTGTCGCCCTGACCCTAGAAATAAAAAAATATTTAAAAGTGATAGTTCTCATTGGTTGATAGTCCTTTTAATGGCTAACTGAAAAGTCTGGAATAATTGCTATCTATTACCATCTTTTCAGTTAGCCATTAGAAGGGCACTGGGCACTCTCAATTTTTGATATTTTTCTATCTATTGGCTAACCTAACTTTGGTTCCCCGGCCAAGATCAGGAGATGTAATGCTGTGACATTATTGCAGTGTCTGCGCCAGAATGATGATGTTTTGCGCGGTTTTACTGTCCTGGGGGGGCAGGCGTAAAGAACACGGCAGGTTATAAAATAGAGAATGGTGAAACCATCTCTTATCTTAATTTCCACAATATACAAGTGGGCAGAGGGCAGCCTCCACTCATATTCCCCCATTCCGGTTGTCACACCACTGAACACAATATATCAATAACTTTATATTTGTGCTGTAATTTTCCTACAGGAGTCCTGACTAAACCAGACCTGGTAGACGCAGGTGCTGAAAGTGAAGTTTTACGTGTAGTCCAAAACCGAGTATACAGCCTTAGAAAGGGCTACATGATGGTCAAGTGTCGGGGACAGAGGGAGATACAAGAAAATATCTCTCATGAAAGAGCCGTACAAAATGAGAAGAATTTTTTTGAAAACCATGAACACTTCAGGTAAAGATTATAAAGGTCTGGGCAGGAGACCCTACGTAGTTTAAGGAATGAGCCGATTCCAGATATGTTTTCGAGTTGGAGGCCACATGAGGTGGTTGGGACATGTGGTTTGAAAGACATGGCTGAATCCAAAGGTGATATCCTAACCTTCTGTCTCGGAACAAGATGGGGGTATATTTATATGTATATTGGCCCTCCGATGCTTGGATGGGTTGTTGTCTGCATCACATATAGTTTATGAAGGTACCATTGTTTTACTTGCAGCGTTCTTGTGAAGCGGGGACAGGCCACCATACCTAACCTGGCAGAAAGACTCACCAAAGAGCTGGTGTACCATATCTCCGTAAGTATGTAAAGTCGGTTAGTTATTCCCTACACGGACGTACTGTAGAGTCCTCTAATATAGATGTCATCAATCGAGGTCTTCATTATCAGGGAGCAGGGGTCTGACTTCTGGAACCACCACCGATCACCACCACATCGGAAGTGGCACAACTCTGGACATTGTGCTACTGAAAGTTCTCTCCCACTCTAGTGAATGAAAAACCCTAATTAATTTTGAACCAATGGAAGACAGAGCACCAGATTGTTCAGAAGGGTACATGATGATGCCTTAAGGGGGTTGTCTAATAAAAACAGCTCTTCTAACTACACACTGGTCTGGTGATCAGTTGATTTCTGCTGACAGCGTAATGTATGGATGAACTGACCTGGTTTGTGCCATATACAGTAGAATACCGCTCTTATATTGTAGCCCGTCTTTCATTAATTGAAGAGGAACAAGCGCTGAGTCCTCACCAAATAATGCCCTTATGTCCAAATAGTTTTGTAGTCGAATTCTGCTGAAAGCCACTGGAAACACGCGGCACACTCTTAGAGCAATGATTGATCATACATTTTTTGGGTGGATTATGTTCACATTTTTGGCTATTTTATGCTTTTTTACCATTCTTGTTCTCTTTTCTTTACTAGAAAACATTACCCAATATAGAACACCAGATCAGAAGTAAGCTCCGGGAGGCAGAGGAGCAGCTGAGACAAATCGGCAGAGGCATCCCCGACACAGACGAGGAGAAGTCTCATTTTCTTATATCAGTAAGTACATAATGGAGGGGAGGCCTGCTTTTTAAAACTTATTTTTCAGTACCTGATTCTGGATGGAAGGGGGGTCTGACATTCTGGACCCTCATTTGTAATATAGATCAGAACACAACTTCAATAGCGTGGTGTGTTACACTCCACGGTCAAGCATCACATAGTGAACTCATTGATTTCAGTTGACAAGGGGTAATGCTTAATTTTTCCCGTTGTGGCGCTGCGTAAAAATTAAATACTTACCATCAAATTCCTCTCTACAGATTACTTTGTATGTATCCCCTTTGGAATAAGCACCACTGCTCCATTCATTTTATACGGCATATAGCGGAGTATAGCGTTCCATCTCTGCAGTCCCATAGAGAATGAATAGAGCAGTAGTGCGCGGCAATCACTCCATTCTGATGGCTTTGAAAGTTATCACCTTTCCCGTGGATAGGTGATAACTTTTGAGGTAGCAACATGATTTTCTTTTCTTTTTTTGGCAGAAAATCAAAGATTTTGAGGAAGGAATTACGAAAGTAGTAAACGGAGATGAAGAAGGAAACACCGAAGACTTAAAACTTTTCAAAAACTTAAGAAAACTTTTCGACTCCTGGGAAACGACCATTAAGAATTCATGTGCAGTGTGTAAGTATGAAGCTGATCTCCAGCTCACAAGTAAAACAAGTAAAGTCTTTTTTTTTTTTTTATTTCCTGTTACTTACATAGAGCTGACAAATCGATTTGCAGTCCCACTCCATCGACCACGACAGTGGGAGTGGGAGTACCGTTTTTAACATGACGGCATCCATGATGCTTCTATTGATTGGCGGGGCGTGATGACAATGGCGTTGTGCCAGGCCAGTTAATCACGAGAAGAGATAGGATTCACTGAGCCACCACGCTGCCCACATTGGTATAGTAGAGTCGTTGGACAATTGTGAAAGTTGGGGAAATACTTGCAGACAATTTTGTGACCATCTGACTATGGTTGTAATTGGAGACTTGCATGGGATGGGTTGTGTTTCTTTATAATTAGGGTGTAGTGGACCTTAGTAGAAGGCAGATGTCAGTTTTTGTCAAGTACGAGAAAAATGAACCATTTAGTGTGGTCAGAGTGTGGTCGGTCAGAGTGTGGTCGGTCAGAGTGTGGTCGGTCAGAGTGTGGTGGGTCAGAGTGTGGTGGGTCAGAGTGTGGTGGGTCAGAGTGTGGTCTCACTTTTTCTTATACCTGAAAAAAAACAACAAAACGTTTCCCCTCCTTCTCCTTTCTGACCCATAGACCTGCATTGCCAGTTTAGATCTGACCCTCGGATCAAAAGCGGGCGTGTGTGACATCTACATTATATCAGTGCCAGCCCTTCCTGCCTCCGCTTCTGTCGCCAGGCAGCACCGTGCTTTCATTGCGGGTGACTTGGGGCATCAGTTCTAGTTTTGTGTTCGCTGAGATTTACAGTCCCATCTATAATGGGAGACGTAGAGTTAACTGCTGTGTGTTTTGGGTGAAGCTACAAGCTACAAAATACAATGGGGGAGATTTATTAAAGTGTCTAAAAGGAATAAATGGATGTGTTGCCCCTAGCAACCAATCACAGCGCAGCTTTCATTTCATTCATTTCATATTCTACTCTTGGAAAATGAAAGCTGCGATTCGATTGGTTGCTATGGGAAGCACAGACAGTCACTAACGAATAGAGATGAGAAAATCCATTTGTAATTAGCACGACATTCGTTATGAATTTCATGAAAAGGTCGGATTAGGTCAGAACTTGAGTTTTTCAGAATTCAATTAGCGCGAATCCAGCAGGAGAGCCTCCATTTTGTTGTCTTTTGAGGTTTGGGAAGGGGTTTATAAAAAATATAAAAAACAGACATCTGAGGGCTTGTTTTTTGCAGGACGAGTTGTACTTTTGAAAGACATCATTACTTTTACCACATAGTGTACTGGAAAATGGAAAAAAACCAAGTGCGGTGGAATTATGAAAAAAAACAAAAACAGAATTCTGGCATTGTTTTTTGGGGATTGTTTTTATGGCGTACATTACTCGGTAAAAATGACCCGGCAGTATGATTCTCTTCATTAGTACGATTAAAGTAAAATAAAAATTGCGCAGATTTTTTCATTATTTTATTGGTAAAAAAGAAACTCAGAATTTTGAAAAAAAATTTTTTGATTGTGTCGCCATTTTCCGAGCCCCGTAACGTTTACATTAGCATTTTCTGTGGTGCTGAAGCCCTAGAACCTGCGGTGTTTACAGTTAGGGTTAATTATTTTTATATTTTGATAGATCAGACTGTTATAGACGCGGAGATATCACATACATGTCTTTTTTATTTTCTTTAATTTTAGTGGGGGAAAAGAAAGGTGACTTAAACTTTTTTTTTTTTTGCAAAACTTTTTTTTACTTTATTTATTAATCCCCTTAGGGGACTTGGACTGTCCGTTGTCTTCCCCCTTGAATACAGTAATATCACAGTATTGCTGCATATAGTAAAAATTACCGTCTCCTTTGAAGCCCAGCACCCGGGCTGCGTTTCAAGGGAGCACCGTAATGACAAGCGCGGATGTCTTCAACGGACTCCTTGCTGTCAAAGCAACCCTTCGGTGACCCGCGATCACATTATGGGCACCCCCCAATGCCGGTGTGCTGTTAATGCCATTGCCAGAGATTGATAGCAGCATTTAATTGGTCAACACTCCACGCCACTCTTGGCCATTGGGGCAGATCCTGTGTAACACACAGATAGTGATGAGCGAGCATTCTCGCCACTCGAGTGACTTTGGAGTGCTCGGGTACACCTAAAGAAACCCGGGTACTCGAGCTCCATGCTCAAGTCCCGGGGATTGCCGGTCATACACGCTAATGCCGTAGCCAACATGGCAACGGCATTAGCGTGTTTGTCAAGCAATACCCGCATGTTTATTGGCTGTCTAACTGCCATGAAACATGCGGGGCGGGGACTTGAGTATTGCGGTCGAGCCCCCCGCGATACTCCCTGTATACCTAAGCACCCCACAGTCACTCGAATAGTGAGCATGCTCACTCATCACTGCACACATTACCTGCCAAGTATAGGGCACGCTCACACCGCTACGCCCCCTCCAAACACTAGCTACCGCCTTGTCTACAGGTATAGCGGATGTTGGTAAAGGGTTAAACGCAGGGCTATCCCTAGATTGCCAACACTACCCTTTTCTGCACAGAACCCCAAAACAGATGTCTGTATATGGGTGCATTTTCTTTTCGGAGTAGATATTGGTTTGGCTACTATCGTTAGTCATGTGGCAATTAGATATTAAAGGGAACCTATCACCTGAATTTGGCGGGACCAGTTTTGGGTCATATGGGCGGGGTTTCCGGGTGTTTGATTCACCCTTTCCTTACCCGCTGGCTGCATGCTGGCTGCAATATTGGATTGAAGTTCATTCTCTGTCCTCCATAGTACACGCCAGCGCAAGGCAATATTACCTTGCGCTGGCGTGTACTCCGGAGGACAGAGAATGAACTTCAATCCAATATTGCAGCCAGCATGCAGCCAGCGGGTAAGGAAAGGGTGAATCAAACACCCGAAAACACGCCCATATGACCCAAAACTGGTCCCGCCAAATTCAGGTGATAGGTTCCCTTTAACTCATAGACTATGTGACATTAGAGAGATAGTTTAGTTTCTTCTGGAGGTAAGATAATTTGCATACCTTTTTTCCCAGGGTGCATCGCCTGGCCCTCGTAGGACGTTTTCATGTCATATAGATCTCTGAGTAACAGTGTCCTGCAAAAGCTGCATTAAGTAAAGAACGCTCTGCAGAACTGTCCTAGTTAGATTATTCTAAACTAATATATAAAATACAGATCCTGACTTAGACCTGGCAAATATAGATATGTAAGTAGTGACCACATGCTGTTAATAACACATACTCATTCAGTATGTTATATAACATAAAATGACTTTTATTAGGGAACGTGGTAGGCCGCTCTGAACAAATGTGTTTTGAGGGAGCGCCTAAAACTATGCAAATTGTGGATGGTCCTAATTTCTTGGGGTAGAGCATTCCAGAGGATTGTCGCAGCGCGGGAGAAGTCTTGGAGTCGTGAGTGGGAGGTACGGATTAATGCCGAGGTTAGTCGAAAGTCGTGTACAGAGCGCAGCGATCGGCTAGGCCAATAGACAGAAATTAGGGAGGAGATGTAAGGGGGTGCCGCACTGTGAAGAGCTTTGTGGGTGAGAACAAGTACTTTGAATTGTATCCTGTAATGAATGGGCAGCCAGTGTAATGACTGGCGAAGAGTGGACGTGTCCAAGTGCCGATTAGCCAGGTGGACAACCCTGGCTGCTGCATTAAGGATAGACTGGAGAGGGGAAAGTCGAGTGAGGGGGAGGCCAATTAATAGAGCATTGCAGTAGTCCAGGCGGGAGTGGATCAGGGCGACAGTGAGGGTTTTTGTTGTTTCCATGGTGAGAAAAGGGTGGATTCTAGAGATGTTCTTTACGTGTAAGCGGCAAGAGCGAGCAAGAGATTGTATATGGGAGGTGAAGGAGAGATCGGAGTCAAACATGACACCCAGACAGCGCTCCTGCTGCCGGGGTGTTATTATGGTGCCACCCACGGAGAGGGAAATGTCAGATTTAGGGAGGTTAGTAGAAGGCGGGAGCAGAAGAAGTTCAGTTTTGGAGAGGTTGAGTTTCAGGTAGAGAGCTGACATTATGTCAGAGACTGCGGACAGACAGTCAGTGGCGTTCTGTAGTACAGCGGGGGTAAGGTCAGGGGATGATGTGTATAGTTGTGTGTCATCAGCATAAAGATGGTACTGCAAGCCAAATCAGCTGATGCTCTGTCCAATTGGGTCCGTGTAGAGGGAGAAGAGAAGGGGGTCAAGAACTGAGCCCTGGGGTACCCCGACAGTGAGAGGAAGAGGAGATGAAGTGGAGCCAACAAACGATACACTGAAAGAGCGGTCAGAAAGATAGGAAGAAATCCAGGAGAGAGCAGTGTCCTTAATGCCTAGTGACTGGAGCCTAGAGAGTAGGGGATGGTGGTCAACAGTCTGCAGAAAGATCGAGGAGAATGAGCAGAGAGTGGTCATCATTATATTTTGCTGTCAGAAGGTCTTTGGTCACCTTGATGAGTGAAGTTTCTGTCAAATGTAGGGGGCGGAAGCCGGACTGTGAAGGGTCTAGGAGGGAATGAGTGGAGAGGTAATGGGTAAGGCGGGAGTAGATCAGGTGCTCCAAGAGTTTAGAGATAAAGGGGAGATTGGAGACTGGTCTGTAGTTGTTTGTGCAGGTTTGGTCGAGAGCTGGTTTCTTTAAGAATGGAGAATGGAATAAATACAGTATACCTATTGCTTCAGTGTAACACGGAGTCTTCACATTGCAGTTGTCAGTGAGATGAGACAAGAAAGGGACGTGTACGAGAATCAGTATCGAGGCCGCGAGCTCATCGGATTCATCAACTACAATAAATTTGAGAACATTATGAGGAAACATATAGTGATGTTTGAGGTTCCGGCTCTAACTCTGCTGCACAACGTCACTGGTAAGATGATTCTGTCATGGAAATTACACCTGAGAATATTACACTTATGAACTAAGGAAGGAACTTGGCAAAAGTTCTGGATGGAAAATGTCCTCCTATCGTTTTGTGTATATAGCTCCTTTGCACACCTAAGAGTAATAGTAATGAGGATGCCGCTAACATGTGGACAGTGATTATTCTTCTGTTGGTGGTCTCCAGTAGCATTAATCGAAATCTCCAACACGGCCCCCAACAATAACGGGTCCTCAATATTATTAGTACTGTCACATAGGCCAAAGGATACTTTTTGGACCCCTAAGCTCCATGTCCCAGGAACGACTGCAACCCCAAGGCTCCATCCTCCAATTCTGAACTGTCAACTTCTTACAGGGTTTTCCAGACTATATTTTCAACAAAGAAAAAAAAATTCCACAATGTAAAAATGCTTAAAGAGTAACTGTTGTTTTAATTTTTATTTAATAAATCAATAGAACTCATTAAAATAAGAAACACTGTAATAGATCTTATCAGGAAAATCCACTTATTTCTCCCCCTGGACTGATATTTCAGTTCACATGTGAAATCTGTAAATTCTGTATTCAGTAAAGAAAGATTTTCACATTACTGAGATAGGAGATGACAGTTGGTGCTTTTAAATTCTATGGAGAGGGAGGAGCTAGAGGCGGACACAGACATTCTATGGAGAGGGAGGAGCTAGTGGCAGACAGACATTCTAACATTCTATGGAGAGGGAGGAGCTAGTGGCAGACACAGGCATTCTATGGAGAGGGAGAAGCTAGTGGCAGACACAGGTATTCTATGGGGAGGGAGGAGCTAGTGGCAGACAGGCATTCTGTGGAGAGGGAGGAGCTAGAGGCGGACACAGGCATTCTATGGAGAGGGAGGAGCTAGAGGCGGACACAGGCATACTATGGAGAGGGAGGAGCTAGAGGCAGACAGAGACATACTATGGAGAGGGAGGAGCTAGAAGCAGACACAGACATTCTAGGGAGAGGGAGGAGCTAGAGGCGGACACAGGCATTGTAGGGAGAGGGAGGAGCTAGAGGCGGACACAGGCATTGTAGGGAGAGGGAGGAGCTAGAGGCATTCTGGTAAAACAATAGCTGCAGTTCTCCATAGATCTTTATGAGCACCAACTGCCATTTCCTATCCCAGTAATAAGAAAATTCACTGAAGACAGATTTTACCTGTAAAATTAGAATTTTGATAATGAAAGATTGGTCCAGAAGGAGAAAGATGCAGATTTCTGTAATAGGATATACTGTATTACAAAGTTTCTTATTTTCATGCGTATTATTGACTTATTATAAAAAATTGAAAAGACAGTTAATCTTTAAATAAGGCACCACAATACCTTATTTTTTTCATATTTTGACGCTTCCTTCAGGCTAAAAGGGTGGTATGTCCGAAAGGTAATACTTTTTTTTTCTATCTTTTTTTTACATGAACAAGGATGGGAAAAAATTTGAATGAATAGTAGAATACCTTTTTAATTAAACATGTCACTTTGCGTCAGTGTTCAGCTTTGAACAAAAGCCAAAAACACTGTTTTGCAACATATCTATGATTTCTGCATTGGCTACAAAGTAAAAAAAAAGAAATCTGGCTAAGCAAATTTAACGCTTTAGCATTCGGATGGAAAGTAAAAAAAATGTTTCTGATTTGAAAATGGAGTGCACAGTTTTCAAGTGATAAATATCCGTTTTATTGTTCTAGAACTCATCCAGAAATGTTTTAAAGACGTAGCTTCTACACGTTTTGCTCAGTTCGAGAATCTCTCCTACGCTGCCACGGTAAGGTCTATAGAAATTGTATTGTCTACCTTAAAAAATATATAGCTCGTATTTTTGCATCAAATTTTACTGACTTCTGAGATAAAGAGGTTTTCTGGGCTGAATGTAAATTTTTTGCAATCATTTTATGTGACTACAAAATGCTGAATCCTAATAGTGTGCAATATGCACATTGTCATGTTTGTCATGTGACTTCCTTTCCTGCGGTCATGTGACGACAAGCAACGTTTCCTGTTTCACTCAACGTTCTGGGATGAGTGGATGACCAGGTATTCCCAGATCCTTTAGCTGTTCCTCGTAGGACATACTTTGCAGTCCGCTTACCATCCTGGTCGCTCTTTTCTGAGCTTGCTCCAGTTTTTCAATGTCTGTTTTAAAATGTCGTGCCCAGAACTGGACACAGTATTCCAGAAGAGGCCTGACCAAGGAGGAGTAGAGGGGATAATATTTCACATGATCTAGATTCTATGCTTCTCTTAATACATCCTAGAACTGTGTTTGCCTTTCTTGCTGCTGCATCACACTGTTGACTCATGTGCAGTCTGTGATCTATTAGTATACTCAAGTCTTTTTCTCACATGCTGTTGCTTAGTTCTATTCCTCCCATTCTGTAGATGTAATTTTCATTTTTCCTGCCCAGATGTAGAACCTTGCATTTCTCCCTGTTAAATACCATTCTATTAATCCAATTGGATGTATAACAATTTATTACCACTCTTTGAGTACGTTCACTGAGCCATTTATGAATCCACCTAACCGCAGCCTTGTCAATCTCATACTTGGCCATTTTTTCAATAAGGATAGTATGAGATATGCTCAAATTCTTCATCTCTCATTTCCACTTATCTTTCATATTTGCATTCTCTTTTCTTCCGTGTTCCAAGGATAAAATTGAAGATATTTCTCACAAGCAGAAAAAAGACGCTGAGGCGACAATCGCGTTACAATTCAAAATGGAGAAAATCATTCATTGTCAGGACACTCTGTACTGTGAGGCGTTGTCAGCTATAAAATCTACAGAGAGAAATCATGCTCTACATGACCAGAGGCAGCTGTCAATGAACGAACTGTCCAGTCATCTGGAAGCTTATTTTCAGGTGAGTCACTAATTTACGGGATTGTAGAGCACAAAATATCTACAAATATCAGTACAGACGAAGAACTCACAGGTCATCTCTTAGAAATGTTAAAAGAGGGAAAATCTATTTTTCTTTTGTGGAGCTGCCATGGGGTTTTCGCCTTCCTCTGGATCCTCATATTCAGTGGATCTACTATGGGTTGGATCCACTCTATAGGATCTGGATCCAAATGTTAGATTATAGGTTGAACTTGATTAATTTAACTCTACCTTCAACCTTAAAAACTCTAAAAACTAAAAAAACTATGAAAGAAGAGACAGCACGGAACCAAGGAAGGTTCAGAGTGGTGAGATGGGACAGGTAAGGCCCGTGTGAGTATAATTTTTCTTTTAACTCTTCGGCCCTCAATAACCAAGCTGTCATTTTGCTGACTTCATCCAAAACAAAATCAAAGAACGAGTGCAAATTTTTTTTTTTTAATTTTTGCTCTTTCTTCCTCTTTCAGAACACCACCACTCGTTTGGCTAATCAGGTCCCTCTGATTATTCAGCATTACATCCTATACGAATTCAGGGAGAAATTACAATATGAAATGATCCGTCTGCTGGAAGAACGAAACAAGACCGACCTCCTGGAAGAACGGGACGGTCTGTCCGGAGACAGACAGAGGCTCAAGGATCAGATTCAACGGCTCAACATGGCTCGGGAGCGTTTACAAAGATTTTCAAGTAGTAATTAAAAAACATATTTTTTTAGAACTTGTTTCTGAGCACTATTTTATGTGAAGATTTTATCATAATTATGTGAGTTAAAAGGGGAAATCCGTCCTGATTTTTTAACAAGAAAAACTGTCCCGGAGTGGTCTGAAAATAAGAAAAAATAACTATTTTTATCACTTATCACTTAATATCACTTATTGATCCATGGCTTCATTGTGATGCTCCAGTCAAGCACCAATTTCAGTCCATTCTTCCTTTAAAAGAAGGGTGGTCAACCCGTCCAACTTTTCGAAGAATGATTGCTCGAAAAGCTTATGAGGCCGTTGTGCTCTTAACCTGTCCCTTTCCATGCGGGTACTTTATCATCCCCTTAATACAAGTTTTTTGCAGAAGCCCTATTTATTAATAAACATTTTACAGCTTTTTTCAGTTTTGCACTAGCTTGATTTAATGCTTACCCCCCAAAATTAGTCTAAATTATAGCTTCATTTCATTTTAACTTACATGGACAACCCAAATATGTAACAAATTTATTAAGAGCTGTGCATTAAATTTGTCATCTGTCACTCCAATGTTTGTTTTTTACTGACGTATATTCTCCTGATTTTCTTACTTCTTTTTCTTAAACATTGCTATATCACGTTATCCAGTAAACTGAATTAAGGAAAGGTCATTGCTTCCCCGATGATTTCAAGAATTCTTCTGACTGAATACAGAATTACTTACAATATGCAAATTGTTGCAAAAATTGCTAATATATCATTCACAGAAAACATATGCACGCTATTATACTACTGAAATATTGTTGTATATTACCAAGGTTGTAACTCATTAAACACTACACCTCCACTCCGATTTTTGTATTTGTTTATTTGCTTCCTAAATGCAAAAGTTAAAAAAACTTTCTAAACAGTCTTCATAACACAATGTTCTACTACTTTGCTGCTGAAGAGTGTGTAAGTTCTTTATCTAGCCGAGTGATCTGCAAGAATGTTACAAATTCACCAGAATTGCTGCTGTTCTTTTCTCAGTGTCAGAAGTAAGGGTACCTTTACACAGTGCAATTTTGATCGCTACAACGGCACTATTTGTGACGTTCCAGCGATGCATTTACGATATCGTTGTGTCTGACACGCTACTGCGATCCGGATCCCCGCTGAGAATCGTACGTCGTAGCAGATCGTTTGAAACTTTCTTTCGTCGTCTAGTGTCCCGCTGTGGCGGCATGATTGCATCGTGTGACACAGGTTGTATACGATGTGCGCACAGTAACCAACGGCTTCTACATCGCAAATACGTCATGAAATTATCGCTCCAGCGCCGTGTATTGCAACGTGTGACCGCAGTCTACGACGCTGGAGCGATAATCATACGACGCTGCAACGTCACGAATCGTGCCGTCGTAGCGATCAAAATTGCACTGTGTAAAGGTACCCTAACAGTAGGGAGATGAAGGGGAGAAAGTATGTACAGTCGCAGGGAGGGCAGAGAAAAAGGTTGGTGAAAAGCACATAAAGAGGACATAAGTGCATGATAGAGGTTGTGCTGATATATGAGCTAATGAAGATGGCAGCCCCCTGGATATATAGAAAGCTTACATCCAGCCTACAGCTCTGGCAAAAATTAAGAGACCACTGCAAAATGTTCAGTTTCTCTGATTTTTCTCTTTATAAGTATGTTTTTGAGTAAAATGTACATTCTTGTTTTATTCTATAAACTACTGACAACATGTCTCCGAAATTCAAAGTTAAAAATGTTGTATTTATTTGCAGCAAATGAGAAATCGTCAAAATAATAAAAAAGAAACAGTGCTTTCAGACCTCAAATAATGCAAAGATAGCATACAAGTTCTTATTCATTCAGAAACAACAATACTAATGTTTTACCTCAGGAAGAGTTCAGAAATCAATATTTTGTGGAATAACCATGATTGTTAATCACAGCTTTCATGTGTCTTGGCATGCTTTCCACCAGTCTTTCACATTGCTTTTGGGTGACCTTATGCCACTCCTGGATTCAAAAATGTACCGGTAAGCAGTTCTTCTTTGTTTGATGGCTTGTGACTATCCATCTTCCTCTTGACTACATTCCAGAGGTTTTCAATGGGGTTCAGGTCTGGAGATTGGGCTGCCCATGACAGGGATTTGATGAGGTGCTCCTTCATCCACACCTTGATTGACCTAGCTGTGTGGCATGGCGCATTGTCCTGCTGGAAAAAACAGTCCTCAGAGTTGGGGAACATTGCCTGAGCTGAAGGAATCAACTGTTTTTCCAGGATAACCTTGTATGCGGCTTGATTCATAAGTCCTTCGCAAAGATTAACCTGCCCAATTCCAGCCTTGCTGAAGCCTCCCCAGATCATCACCGATCCTCCACCAAATTTCACAGTGGGTGCAAGACACTGTGGCTTGTTCGCCTCTCCAGGTCTCTGTCTAACCATTAGACGACCAGGTGTTCGGCAAAGCTGAAAATTAGACTCGTCAGAGATGATTACCTTACTCCAGTCCTTTTTGGTCATGGTCCAATCCTTATGGTCTTTGGCAAACTTCAGCCTGACTCTCTTTTGCTTCTCATTGATGGAAGGCTTTTTTCTGGCTTTACATGACTTGAGTCCTGCCTCTAGGAGCCTGTTACGAACTGTTTTTGCCGTGCACTTCACCCCAGCTGCCATTTGCCATTTATTTTGTAGGTCACTTGATGTCATCCTGCGGTTGCTGAGTGACATTAGAATAAGATGACGGTCATCCCGGTCAGTGGAGAGTCACATTCGACCTCTGCCGGTCTGTAACTTTGTTGTCCCCAATGTCTGCTTGCTTCACCTTGTTGTAATGGACTGCAGTCTTAGAAAGTTTAAGGATGGAGGCAACATGACGCTCACTGTGTCCCTCTGCTAGTAAAGCCAGAATTGAGCCCTTCTTTTCCTCACTCAAGACTTTTCTTTTTAACTCCTTTGGAATGGCTCAAAGTTATTTTTTCATTCCTATTACTTTTGGGATATTACTAGCACTTGCTTTGCCATCCAGCTTGTCCTATTGGAAGAAGATTGTGAACACCACAGCAGGGTTTTTTATACTTTCCTTCGTTAAATAAGATTTGGTTCAGGTGATCACCTAATCAGAAGCACATTAAGTAGAATGTGGTGTACTCTGGTGGGAATTCAACTCACACTGGAATGGAATGGCTGTCAGACATGTAGAGATGGTGATTTTTATACAACTGTGTAGTAGTCTCTTAATTTTTGCCAGAGCTGTTTATTACTGGGAACGATACTCCAAGAGAGAAATCTGAACTTCTGTCATGTTTATTTTATTTTTTTTTCTCCTCCATGGGCCCATGAATACAAGGTTGTACAGTATTGTACGCTTTTTCAACTAAGGCTACTTTCACACTAGCGTCATGCACTGCACGTCGCTATGCGTCATTTTGCAGAAAAAACGCATCCTGCGAAAGTGCTTGCAGGATGCGCTTTTTCTCCATAGACTTGCATTAGCAACGCAGTGCGACTCATTGCCACACGTCGCAACCGTCGTGCGACGGTTGCGTCGTATTGTGTCGGACCGCCGCCACCAAAAAACGTTACATGTAACTTTTTTTGTGCGTTGTGTGCAGCAATTCTGACCGCGCATGCGCGGTCGGAACTCCGCCCCCGCCTCCCAGCACCTCACAATGGGGCAGCGGATGCGTGGAAAAACAGCATCCGCTGCCCCTGTTGTGCGGCGCTTCCACAGCTAGCGTCGGTGCGCTGCAACGTCGCATAGCGACGTGCAGTGCATAACGCTAGTGTGAAAGTAGCCTAAAGGGAACCACTAAAATATCTAAAAATTGTCCCCCTACAAATGTATCAGCCACCTAGATCTGCGGGTAAATGTTCCCTTTAAGCACAAATTTAAAGCTGAAGAACTTAACCTGATCTAACCTTACTTTTTCACAGCTTTATTTTGTTACATTGTATCAGTGTACTTTAGGTGAGGCTCACATTGTGTTAGGGCATTCCGTTTAATGGATCCGTTAAACGGATGCGATAACGATGTGTCCCAAATTGCCTTATTTTTTCCGATCGCGCTAACGCATGGTTACATTGCGCCGGCATGCGTTAGCATTAGAGTGCCGAAACACTGTAGTGCGCGTTCGAGGGTGTGTCACATAATAAAGGACCATCGCTAACGCATGCCGATTTTGACATGCGTTAGGATGCATTACGCTAATTGTAGTCTATGGGCGTGTTAACGGATTTGTTACATAGCGTTAGTGCCGCTTAGAAACGGATCCGTTAAACTGAATGCCCTAACGCGATGTGAACCTAGCCTTAAAAGTTTTCAACGGACAGAAGACAGGACAGGGATAAATAAGATTACATTATATTACCAGGCTTGGCTGATTCCCTACGTGAATACTGTACATTGGAACAAATCCTTAGCAGTGTAAGTAAGAACAGATCAGTAAGTATCCCAGCCTTTTAAATGGTCACTGTCGTTTCATCAAACATTGCACAAATTGATAGTACAAGTACTGATCAGAAAAATCTGCTTCTTCCTCCACTGAAGAACAGTGGAGGAAGAACACTGAAGAGCGGAGAAGATGGAGGTCTGCAGAGACGGCTGTGGATGAGAAAACTCATCATGGGGTCTGGACAAGATGAAGAAAAGAAAGAGAACGGCTCCAGAGACGACGTCATCTATAAGGTACCTGGATGTAAATGTTATTTGTGATACTGAATAACTCTCATGTTTTTATTTATGTTAGGAGCAGTAAAGGGGATGTCCAGGTTTGTGATGAGTCTGCAGTCATTCTTTGTGACTGCAGACTTCTGAGTTCTCACAGTGCGCCCTGTACGCTGTCAGGATTCTCTCGTGTTGGTGATTTACATACATGCGGTCACATGCTGACTAGACATGTGTGACCTCCGTCAATGAAAATGAACTGAGCGAGGCCGGGCACGTCTAGTCGGAATGTGGTCAGAAGTATACAAATCACATGCTTGTGCTGACATGACCGTCCACCGGCCAGGGAGAATCCTAAAAGTGTGCAGTGCACTAGTGAGAATTCAGAAGCTGCGATGTCAGGATCCAGCTCTGCAGGTTCCAGTAGTCGTTACATGGACATGTAAGGAGGTTGATTTCCCTGCTCCTTGCCTGGAACCACTTAGTCAGACAGCTGGGTTGCTGGGGGGAAGACTTTCTGCCCTGGACAGAGGGGACCAGGGGATTGCTGGGAAAAGAGAGGTGTGGTCAGAAAAGAGCGGGAGAGCAGAGAGAAGGCAGCGCGCCAAAGAGAGGGCAGGCTGCAGCGCCGTGCTCCCCTAAAAGTAGTGCTCCCCGTGAGGGCACTGAGGCTGAGATACCCACCAGAGTGAAGGCTGGATGTGGGGGTGTAGATTTGGAAGCCTCCAGAATCAGAGACAGTGACTGTGCAGCCCTGGTGACCGCAGTGACAAGCAAAAAATCCCTGGTGACCGCAGTGACAAGCAAAGATTCCCTGAGTGTGATAAGTAACTACCCAGAGTGTGTGTGACAGCGTTAATACAGGGAGACTGTCAGCCTGGTGCATAGAGGCTCTTGCAACAGCGACAAGACTGTGCTATTTCCTGGTTTCACTTTCACTTTGCGAAGAACAGATTGCAGAGAGACTTAACCCCGGACTTTCCAGGAAACACAGAAGAGACTTCAGGATCTCAAGCCCTGCTGGTGACTGTATCCACATTGGGAAAAGGACCCTCCAGTCAGGACCTCCCTGGGCTGATAAGTTACAAGAACACTCGTTAACCCTTTGATTCCGCTTAACTGTTTACTGTTTTACTTGACTCTATTAACCCCGTTTACTCCCTGCGAGGAGAATTTTACCCCTGTTAATAAATCCCCTTCAACAGTTGGTCTGTCTGTTCCGTGGTGACATACGCAACCCTGCACCCTATTACACTTGGCGTAGTCGGCAGGATGTCACACGGTAGCGCGGAAGAGGCAGACCAAGCAGTTGAGGGAGGCCCCAGGTCTAGCATTTCCCTGGGAGCCATGTTAGCTAACCTGCCAAAATTTTCAGGGAGTAATGTCATGTGGGGTTGGACGGAGCGCATCCGAGGGATGATGCGGATGCATCCTATGACACCGGCTCTGCAGGCGGAAATAGCTGTGATGGCCCTAGAGGGGGATGCATGGGACTCTGTTATGCTCAGACCCCCCCAAGCGAGAGATACCCTGGACAAAGTATTATGTATACTTGAGGAGACGCATGGGGACCCCACTGACGTAAGGGAGCTGTGTATGCGACTGTTCCGCCGGGTACAAAGAGAGGGGGAGACCGTGACGCAATATATGAACGCAGTGCAGGAGCTTCAGACTGCCATTATACGGAAGGACGGCATAGGTGTGGGGCCAATTGACATTGTACTGCGAGACCAACTGGTGACAGGCTTGCGAGATGTATTGATGAAACAGGCCCTGCGAGAGCGCATGCGTGTAAAGCCAGACATGACTTTCTCTGAGGTCGGGAGTGAGGCACGCACACGCGAGCAAGAGCAAGGGGTGGTAGTGCCAGTGGGAAAGGTATGGAGCAGGGAGGTAACAGCCCCTCAATGGGTAGAAGACTTGAAGAAGGAGGTGGCTGAATATAAGAAGATCCCTGCTGCAGAGTACAGCCCTCCGGTGCGAGAAAGAGAGACCGCCCTCCAAAGTGAGACTAGTACTGCTCGGCGAAGAAGACTGCCTAGATGCTACAACTGCGGAGCACCCAGTCAAAATGAAGAGGAGGCGATGTGGACCCGAGATTCCCAGCTGAAGATAAGAAGAATCTGGGAGGAGATTGAGAGTCTGGGGAAAGCCCTTACTGCCGTTCTGGGGACCAGCGGCATATCCCGAGGTAACATGCGGGAGCCGCCAGAAAGAGTTAGAGGAGAGGTACGCAGCATGAAGGCGGTTTCGGTGGTGACCCCAGAGTGTAACTCCGTATCCTGGGGTGAAGAGCAACCGCAGATGAAAGATGTCCCCTGCCGAGGTCGACGATCCAGACTGAAGCGCCCTCCAGACAGACGCAGACGTGAGTGCTGGACGTGCAGAAAGGTGGGACACATGTCCAGAAATTGCCCTACCCGAAAACAGCGGTGGCAGAGATCCACTCACCCCTCTGAGGGTCCTGCTAACTGGAAGGAACGTTCCCCCTGGAGGGAATGGTACGGCTGGAAGAGAAGAGTTCCACCTAGGACAAGACAGTACCACAATGTCGGACGCCAAGGAGAGGTGGAGAAGGTGTCAAGCATCTCTGGTGAAATGACTGTGCTGTCCCAACGTGTAAAGGCGAACCTGGTGGATCTACGGCCTGGGTCTGAAGGTTTTGTTGGTGAGACTCAGTCCGGAGGAAAGAAAGTGACGTTCACTCGAGAAGACCACCAAAGTGCTTTACTACCCTGTCCAGCATGAGTTCCTGAAGAAGGAGAGAAAGTGCCAAGTGTTCCTGCGACACTCGTTTTCAGCGTCCAAGCCGATGAGAAGGAGGAACCACTGATGTCGTCCCCTGAGGTGAAGAATGTGCTGGCTGTCAGCCCACCTGTTCCTGATCGGACAGGGGAAATGGAGCAGCTGTGTGAGACAGGGCGTGTGGCTGAGAAGCCCTTGGAAATGATGCCCGCAGAGTCCGGCGCAGATGACAAAGAGGCCGGCCTGCATGGTCCTAATCCATCTGACTCAAGCTTCGACGAGAATGCTCCTGTCAAAGAGAGGGGGAGCCATGGAGAAGAATTGCTTGTACTAAGCCCCCAAACTGAGGAGCCCGAACAAGAAGTCCCTAAAGTTTCCGATAACGACAAGGAGGAAGAAGAATCATCTACGCAGACATCTGCTAGCGGCAAAGCTAAGAAGAAGAAGAAGAAAAAGAAGAAGACAGCAGTAGTTGATGAAGCAGAGAAAGCATATCTCAACCTGACGGATGAGCAGCTCCTAGACCATTTAGTCTGGGAGTATGTACAAGAAGAAAGGCAGAAGAAGATGCGAGAATCGCAGGTATCTGACTCCCCTCCAAAGAACAAAGAGAAGCACGAAGAGTCCTCGCCCGTGGAATGGCGAGCTTTAAGAGAGGGGGAATGTAAGGAGGTTGCTTTCCCTGCTCCTTGCCTGGAACCACTTAGTCAGACAGCTGGGTTGCTGGGGGGAAGACTTTCTGCCCTGGACAGAGGGGACCAGGGGATTGCTGGGAAAAGAGAGGTGTGGTCAGAAAAGAGCGGGAGAGCAGAGAGAAGGCAGCGCGCCAAAGAGAGGGCAGGCTGCAGCGCCGTGCTCCCCTAAAAGTAGTGCTCCCCGTGAGGGCACTGAGGCTGAGATACCCACCAGAGTGAAGGCTGGATGTGGGGGTGTAGATTTGGAAGCCTCCAGAATCAGAGACAGTGACTGTGCAGCCCTGGTGACCGCAGTGACAAGCAAAGAATCCCTGGTGACCGCAGTGACAAGCAAAGATTCCCTGAGTGTAATAAGTAACTACCCAGAGTGTGTGTGACAGCGTTAATACAGGGAGACTGTCAGCCTGGTGCATAGAGGCTCTTGCAACAGCGACAAGACTGTGCTATTTCCTGGTTTCACTTTCACTTTGCGAAGAACAGATTGCAGAGAGACTTAACCCCGGACTTTCCAGGAAACACAGAAGAGACTTCAGGATCTCAAGCCCTGCTGGTGACTGTATCCACATTGGGAAAAGGACCCTCCAGTCAGGACCTCCCTGGGCTGATAAGTTACAAGAACACTCGTTAACCCTTTGATTCCGCTTAACTGTTTACTGTTTTACTTGACTCTATTAACCCCGTTTACTCCCTGCGAGGAGAATTTTACCCCTGTTAATAAATCCCCTTCAACAGTTGGTCTGTCTGTTCCGTGGTGACATACGCAACCCTGCACCCTATTACACTTGGCGTAGTCGGCAGGATGTCACACGGTAGCGCGGAAGAGGCAGACCAAGCAGTTGAGGGAGGCCCCAGGTCTAGCATTTCCCTGGGAGCCATGTTAGCTAACCTGCCAAAATTTTCAGGGAGTAATGTCATGTGGGGTTGGACGGAGCGCATCCGAGGGATGATGCGGATGCATCCTATGACACCGGCTCTGCAGGCGGAAATAGCTGTGATGGCCCTAGAGGGGGATGCATGGGACTCTGTTATGCTCAGACCCCCCCAAGCGAGAGATACCCTGGACAAAGTATTATGTATACTTGAGGAGACGCATGGGGACCCCACTGACGTAAGGGAGCTGTGTATGCGACTGTTCCGCCGGGTACAAAGAGAGGGGGAGACCGTGACGCAATATATGAACGCAGTGCAGGAGCTTCAGACTGCCATTATACGGAAGGACGGCATAGGTGTGGGGCCAATTGACATTGTACTGCGAGACCAACTGGTGACAGGCTTGCGAGATGTATTGATGAAACAGGCCCTGCGAGAGCGCATCCGTGTAAAGCCAGACATGACTTTCTCTGAGGTCGGGAGTGAGGCACGCACACGCGAGCAAGAGCAAGGGGTGGTAGTGCCAGTGGGAAAGGTATGGAGCAGGGAGGTAACAGCCCCTCAATGGGTAGAAGACTTGAAGAAGGAGGTGGCTGAATATAAGAAGATCCCTGCTGCAGAGTACAGCCCTCCGGTGCGAGAAAGAGAGACCGCCCTCCAAAGTGAGACTAGTACTGCTCGGCGAAGAAGACTGCCTAGATGCTACAACTGCGGAGCACCCAGTCAAAATGAAGAGGAGGCGATGTGGACCCGAGATTCCCAGCTGAAGATAAGAAGAATCTGGGAGGAGATTGAGAGTCTGGGGAAAGCCCTTACTGCCGTTCTGGGGACCAGCGGCATATCCCGAGGTAACATGCGGGAGCCGCCAGAAAGAGTTAGAGGAGAGGTACGCAGCATGAAGGCGGTTTCGGTGGTGACCCCAGAGTGTAACTCCGTATCCTGGGGTGAAGAGCAACCGCAGATGAAAGATGTCCCCTGCCGAGGTCGACGATCCAGACTGAAGCGCCCTCCAGACAGACGCAGACGTGAGTGCTGGACGTGCAGAAAGGTGGGACACATGTCCAGAACTTGCCCTACCCGAAAACAGCGGTGGCAGAGATCCACTCACCCCTCTGAGGGTCCTGCTAACTGGAAGGAACGTTCCCCCTGGAGGGAATGGTACGGCTGGAAGAGAAGAGTTCCACCTAGGACAAGACAGTACCACAATGTCGGACGCCAAGGAGAGGTGGAGAAGGTGTCAAGCATCTCTGGTGAAATGACTGTGCTGTCCCAACGTGTAAAGGCGAACCTGGTGGATCTACGGCCTGGGTCTGAAGGTTTTGTTGGTGAGACTCAGTCCGGAGGAAAGAAAGTGACGTTCACTCGAGAAGACCACCAAAGTGCTTTACTACCCTGTCCAGCATGAGTTCCTGAAGAAGGAGAGAAAGTGCCAAGTGTTCCTGCGACACTCGTTTTCAGCGTCCAAGCCGATGAGAAGGAGGAACCACTGATGTCGTCCCCTGAGGTGAAGAATGTGCTGGCTGTCAGCCCACCTGTTCCTGATCGGACAGGGGAAATGGAGCAGCTGTGTGAGACAGGGCGTGTGGCTGAGAAGCCCTTGGAAATGATGCCCGCAGAGTCCGGCGCAGATGACAAAGAGGCCGGCCTGCATGGTCCTAATCCATCTGACTCAAGCTTCGACGAGAATGCTCCTGTCAAAGAGAGGGGGAGCCATGGAGAAGAATTGCTTGTACTAAGCCCCCAAACTGAGGAGCCCGAACAAGAAGTCCCTAAAGTTTCCGATAACGACAAGGAGGAAGAAGAATCATCTACGCAGACATCTGCTAGCGGCAAAGCTAAGAAGAAGAAGAAGAAAAAGAAGAAGACAGCAGTAGTTGATGAAGCAGAGAAAGCATATCTCAACCTGACGGATGAGCAGCTCCTAGACCATTTAGTCTGGGAGTATGTACAAGAAGAAAGGCAGAAGAAGATGCGAGAATCGCAGGTATCTGACTCCCCTCCAAAGAACAAAGAGAAGCACGAAGAGTCCTCGCCCGTGGAATGGCGAGCTTTAAGAGAGGGGGAATGTAAGGAGGTTGCTTTCCCTGCTCCTTGCCTGGAACCACTTAGTCAGACAGCTGGGTTGCTGGGGGGAAGACTTTCTGCCCTGGACAGAGGGGACCAGGGGATTGCTGGGAAAAGAGAGGTGTGGTCAGAAAAGAGCGGGAGAGCAGAGAGAAGGCAGCGCGCCAAAGAGAGGGCAGGCTGCAGCGCCATGCTCCCCTAAAAGTAGTGCTCCCCGTGAGGGCACTGAGGCTGAGATACCCACCAGAGTGAAGGCTGGATGTGGGGGTGTAGATTTGGAAGCCTCCAGAATCAGAGACAGTGACTGTGCAGCCCTGGTGACCGCAGTGACAAGCAAAGAATCCCTGGTGACCGCAGTGACAAGCAAAGAATCCCTGAGTGTGATAAGTAACTACCCAGAGTGTGTGTGACAGCGTTAATACAGGGAGACTGTCAGCCTGGTGCATAGAGGCTCTTGCAACAGCGACAAGACTGTGCTATTTCCTGGTTTCACTTTCACTTTGCGAAGAACAGATTGCAGAGAGACTTAACCCCGGACTTTCCAGGAAACACAGAAGAGACTTCAGGATCTCAAGCCCTGCTGGTGACTGTATCCACATTGGGAAAAGGACCCTCCAGTCAGGACCTCCCTGGGCTGATAAGTTACAAGAACACTCGTTAACCCTTTGATTCCGCTTAACTGTTTACTGTTTTACTTGACTCTATTAACCCCGTTTACTCCCTGCGAGGAGAATTTTACCCCTGTTAATAAATCCTCTTCAAAAGTTGGTCTGTCTGTTCCGTGGTGACATACGCAACCCTGCACCCTATTACAGACACGTCACTCATATGCGATTTTCATACTCATGGTCCTGTGACACCGAACTTCTCTTCTGCTTCTCTCAGTTTTTCACTGAACATTGAGATCATTAGGGAGAGGAACTGGTGGGCACATGACTGAGTGTGAAAATCACATATGTCCATGGGGGGAGGGGAGGGGGCACCAAAATGAATTCTTGCCCCAGGTGCCAGAAAACCTAGATACACCTCTGCCGGTATGCTACTGCGAGCGGCGATTACCGGGTCTGGTGGAGGGATGTCTGTGCACAGGCAGTGAGGCAGGGACTGAGGATGTGCACAGAGAGAATGGAGATCCGGAGACTGCCCGTCCCAGTCTACGCCATAGCCTGGAGCCTCATTATCATAGGAATAGGTCAGTTAAAGGGAGTCTGTCACCCCAAAAATCGTATATGAGATAAAGCCACCGCCATCAGGGGCTTATCTATAAGCATTCTGTAATGCTGTAGATAAGCCCTGATGTATCCTGATAGATGAGAAAAAGAGGTTAGATTATACTCACCCAGGGGCGGTACCGCTGCGGTCCGGTCCGATGGGCGTCGCGGTGCGGGTCCAGCGCCTCCTATCTTCATACGATCCCGTCCTCTTCTTGACTTCCTGCCTTGGCTCCGGTGCAGGTGTACTATGGGCTGTGCTATATACTACGTGGCTGCTATATACTACATGGCTGTGCTTTATACTATGGGCTGTGCTATATACTACGTGGCTGTGCTATATACTACGTGACTGTGCTATATACTACGTGGCTGTGCTATATACTACGTGGCTGCTATATACTAAATACTACGTGGCTATGCTATATACTACATGGCTGTCTGTGTTATATAGTACGTGGGCTGTGTTATATACTACATGGCTGTGGTATATACTACATGGCTGTCTGTGTTATATACTATGTGGCTGTGCTATACCACGTAGTATATAGCACAGCCACGTAGTATATAGCACAGTCACGTAGTATATAGCACAGCCACGTAGTATATAGCACAGCCCATAGTATAAAGCACAGCCATGTAGTATATAGCAGCCACGTAGTATATAGCACAGCCCATAGTATATAGCACAGCCACATAGTATATAGCAGCCACGTAGTATATAGCACAGCCTTGAGTATATAGCAGCCACGTAGTATATAGCACAGCCACATAGTATATAACACAGACAGCCATGTAGTATATACCACAGCCATGTAGTATATAACACAGCCCACGTACTATATAACACAGACAGCCATGTAGTATATAGCATAGCCACGTAGTATATAGCACAGCCACGTAGTATATAGCACAGCTACATAGTATATAGCACAGCCACGTAGTATATAGCACAGCCACGTAGTATATAGCACAGCCACGTAGTATATAACACAGCCCACGCAGTATATAACACAGCCCACACAGTATATAACACTGCCAACGTAGTATATATCAGTCATGCAGTATATAAGATAGCTCACGTAGTATACAGCAGTGTGGGCACCATATGTCTGTTAAAAAAAAGAATTAAACTAAAAAATAGTTATATACTCACCCTCCGGCGTCCACCCATCTCTGGGAAGGGAAGCTGGCGGCAACCTTTCCGCTCGCGCGCATCGGTGGACGCCGGAGGGTGAGAATAGCACAATTTTGTATTTTTTTTAATTATTTTTAACATTATATCTTTTTACTATTGATGCTGCATAGGAGTCCACTAATTTAAAGAAATCACTGACTTAGGTGGGCTCGTTAAATTAAAATATAACTTTTATTATGAACTCTATAAAAAATATTAATTCCACCGTACTATTTAGCAGTCTTATCCGATCTGACAATTTGAATCAGATAAGGATACTAATATCAAATAAAATTAAATAAAGTCTGACCGTGCATACTAACAGGTCCCTGATTTATAATATTCCTGACATTGTGAGGCTGCTAAGTATCATTATTACAGCTGTCGTAATTTATTACCTACAGTGTTTTTTCCATGAAAGTGGGTGATAACATTCCCAATCATTGACCCCCACGATTCTCAAGGATGCTAAAGATATCAATGATCACTAAAATTAATTTTAACCAGTATAACTATATTCTATATCAGACTAAAATGGTAACAAAATTCTCATTGGGGTCTGTTACAAACCCCCAAATATAACAGAAATCATGGAAAGTCTACTTCTAAAGCAGATAGATGAAGCTGCAACCCATAATGAGGTCCTGGTTATGGGGGACTTTAACTACCCGGATATTAACTGGGAAACAGAAACCTGTGAAACCCATAAAGGCAACAGGTTTCTGCTAATAACCAAGAAAAATTATCTTTCACAATTGGTGCAGAATCCAACCAGAGGAGCAGCACTTTTAGACCTAATACTATCTAATAGACCTGACAGAATAACAAATCTGCAGGTGGTCGGGCATCTAGGAAATAGCGACCACAATATTGTACAGGTTCACCTGTCTTTCACTAGGGGGACTTGTCAGGGAGTCACAAAAACACTGAACTTTAGGAAGGCAAAGTTTGACCAGCTTAGAGATGCCCTTAATCTGGTAGACTGGGACAATATCCTCAGAAATAAGAATACAGATAATAAATGGAAAATGTTTCAGAACATCCTAAATAGGCACTGTAAGCGGTTTATACCTTGTGGGAATAAAAGGACTAGAAATAGGAAAAACCCAATGTGGCTAAACAAAGAAGTAAGACAGGCAATTAACAGTAAAAAGAAAGCATTTGCACTACTAAAGCAGGATGGCACCATTGAAGCTCTAAAAAACTATAGGGAGAAAAATACTTTATCTAAAAAAATAATTAAAGCTGCCAAAAAGGAAACAGAGAAGCACATTGCTAAGGAGAGCAAAACTAATCCCAAACTGTTCTTCAACTATATCAATAGTAAGAGAATAAAAACTGAAAATGTAGGCCCCTTAAAAAATAGTGAGGAAAGAATGGTTGTAGATGACGAGGAAAAGGCTAACATATTAAACACCTTCTTCTCCACGGTATTCACGGTGGAAAATGAAATGCTAGGTGAAATCCCAAGAAACAATGAAAACCCTATATTAAGGGTCGCCAATCTAACCCAAGAAGAGGTGCGAAACCGGCTAAATAAGATTAAAATAGATAAATCTCCGGGTCCGGATGGCATACACCCACGAGTACTAAGAGAACTAAGTAATGTAATAGATAAACCATTATTTCTTATTTTTAGGGACTCCATAGCGACGGGGTCTGTTCCGCAGGACTGGCGCATAGCAAATGTGGTGCCAATATTCAAAAAGGGCTCTAAAAGTGAACCTGGAAATTATAGGCCCGTAAGTCTAACCTCTACTGTTGGTAAAATATTTGAAGGGTTTCTGAAGGATGTTATTCTGGATTATCTCAATGAGAATAACTGTTTAACTCCATATCAGCATGGGTTTATGAGAAATCGCTCCTGTCAAACCAATCTAATCAGTTTTTATGAAGAGGTAAGCTATAGGCTGGACCAGGGTGAGTCATTGGACGTGGTATATCTGGATTTTTCCAAAGCGTTTGATACTGTGCCGCACAAGAGGTTGGTACACAAAATGAGAATGCTTGGTCTGGGGGAAAATGTGTGTAAATAGGTTAGTAACTGGCTTAGTGATAGAAAGCAGAGGGTGGTTATAAATGGTATAGTCTCTAACTGGGTCGCTGTGACCAGTGGGGTACCGCAGGGGTCGGTATTGGGACCTGTTCTCTTCAACATATTCATTAATGATCTGGTAGAAGGTTTACACAGTAAAATATTGATATTTGCAGATGATACAAAACTATGTAAAGCAGTTAATACAAGAGAAGATAGTATTCTGCTGCAGATGGATCTGGATAAGTTGGAAACTTGGGCTGAAAGGTGGCAGATGAGGTTTAACAATGATAAATGTAAGGTTATACACATGGGAAGAAGGAATCAATATCACCATTACGCACTGAACGGGAAACCACTGGGTAAATCTCACATGGAGAAGGACTTGGGGATCCTAGTTAATGATAAACTTACCTGGAGCAGCCAGTGCCAGGCAGCAGCTGCCAAGGCAAACAGGATCATGGGGTGCATTAAAAGAGGTCTGGATACACATGATGAGAGCATTATACTGCCTCTGTACAAATCCCTAGTTAGACCGCACATGGAGTACTGTGTCCAGTTTTGGGCACCGGTGCTCAGGAAGGATATAATGGAACTAGAGAGAGTACACAGGAGGGCAACAAAATTAATAAAGGGGATGGGAGAACTACAATACCCAGATAGATTAGCGAAATTAGGATTATTTAGTCTAGAAAAAAGACGACTGAGGGGCGATCTAATAACCATGTATAAGTATATAAGGGGACAATACAAATATCTTGCTGAGGATCTGTTTATACAAAGGAAGGTGACGGGCACAAGGGGGCATTCTTTGTGTCTGGAGGAGAGAAGGTTTTTCCACCAACATAGAAGAGGATTCTTTACTGTTAGGGCAGTGAGAATCTGGAATTGCTTGCCTGAGGAGGTGGTGATGGTGAACTCAGTCAAGGGGTTCAAGAGAGGCCTGGGTGTCTTCCTGGAGCAGAACAATATTGTATCATACAATTATTAGGTTCTGTAGAAGGACGTAGATCTGGGGATTTATTATGATGGAATATAGGCTGAACTGGATGGACAAATGTCTTTTTTCGGCCTTACTATGTTACTAATTAAGTAAAAGGGGTGTAGGTTCTAGTTTTTTACCTCTAATCTAATTTTCAGTTCTCTCTGAGCTACTGGGGGTAGATTAGCAGCTATGATGTCACAAATATAGCGCAGGCACAGAGATGGAGTCCAGCTCTTCTTTCTCTTTAGTACAGAAGGTGAAGCAGTAGCATGGAGGACAATATACAAGAGTACTGATCTGTGTGACTGTGAATCCAGCATTAGAGTGAGGCAAAACAGTTTCTTCACGCTGCAACTCGATCTCCATGTCTGTCGGTGTTTGTGTTTCTCTGACTGTGCCGAGCGCTTCTCACTTCTCTACTCCATTCCTCTCTTCATAAAGTATAACAGGTAGTGTAACCTGACTCCTCACTGTACTGACAATCCACCTTCCTATTGGCCAAGGTAGACTTCAGTTTTTAGAGTGAATGATCAGTTCAGCAGACAGGGGAGAGGAAGAAGCGATTCTTCAGTGAAGAAAGCAGATTTTTCTGATCAGATATATTACAAAGTTTCTGATCAGTACTTGTACTATCAATTTGTGCAATGTTTGCTGAAACGACAGTAACAATTTAAAAGCCTGGGATACTTACTGATCTGTTTTAACTTACACTGCTGAGGATTTGTTCCAGTGTACAGTATTCACGTAGGTGTAAGGAGGTGGCGGGGACCCATGACTGCCTCCTCTCTCCTTCACACTAGGCCCCTATGGTATCTCAACGGTCCCCTTATGTTTTACACTGTTCTGCTGTGTTTTGGTGTTGTCCTGTTATACATTAATATGTACTGTGATATATGTTGTAAATGCCATGTAACTGCTTTGTATATAATTAGCTCAGGGACAGAAGGAGTTAAGAAGGGGGGCCAGACTAGCCGGCTTAGAGGGAAGTGATTTCCTGTCTCTGGAGCAGTGCCTGGGCAGGCTTGCCCACGGCAAGACGCTCTCCACCATTGGTAGCTGAGGGTGTTTGGATCCAGTGAATGGGAGCTGTCATGGACTGTCGTGCAGCGCAGACGGACGCTGTTTCTGCGGGAGCAGCTGCAGATGGACTGTTGGCTCTCATAATCCAGACGAGAGCTGTTGATGTTGATGCTGAATATCTTGTGGAAGATGCAGGGATAGCGCAGGAAGCGTTACTTTATTTTCCTCATGTTACCTCATGTTCATTAAAAGTTTCTAACGTTGGACAGAATCGTGACCTGTCGTGTAACCGAGGATGCGTTTCCAGTGCGGAGAGCAATACTGTGATAGAGGTAACTGACTGTGCTGCAAGGATTGGGACTTTATCTGTCTTTCTATGTGCAAGGGGCCGAGGTGATCACTTCCTGTGCCTTAGTGGACTCGCCCATGTCTACCACCCCGTGCCCCCTTGTTACATAGGGAATCAGCCAAGCCTGGTAATATAATGTAATCTTATTTATTCCTGTCTTGTCTTCTGTCCGTTGATAACTTTGAAGGTAAACTGATACAATGTCACAAGATAAAGCTGTGCAAAAGTGAGGATAGATCAGGTGAAGTTCTTCAGCTTTAAATTTGTACTTAAAGGGAACCTTTACCTGCAGATGTAGGTGGCTGACACATTTGTAGGAGGTCAATTTAGATACTTTAATGGTTCCCTTTAGTTGAAAAAGCATACAATACTGTTCAACCTTGTATTCATGGGCCCATGGAGGAGAAAAAAAATTAAATAAACACGACAGTCCTCTCCCAGAAAGGCGTTGTTTCTCTTTACTCAGTTCCAGTATCCTGGTTGCAGCAAACAGCAGGTGCGTATTGTGAACAGCAGCAATAATTTAAAAAAAACAACATTCTCATATCGTCGGAGCAGAAGAAACACATATTTTTACTGCTTTTCTTATTCCTGTGCCCAAACCCTTAAAATAAAATTGCATCATGTTTCAGACAATTTTCAGCCTGATCAGAAGTTCAGATTTCTCTCTTATTGGAGTATATGCTGGATGTAAGCTTTCTATATATCCAGGGGGCTGCCATCTTCATTAGCTCATATATCAACACAACCACTTATTAATAATAATAATCTTTATGTTTTTAATTTTTTTTAAATAACATATTCCACAGCGCTTTACAGTTTTTGCACACATTATCATCGCTGTCCCCGATGGGGCTCACAATCTAGATTCCCTATCAGTATGTCTTTGCAGTGTAGGAGGAAACCGGCGAACCCAGAGGAAACCCACGCAAACACAGGGTGAACATACACATACTCCTTGCAGATGTTCTCCTTGGTGGGATTTGAACCCAGAACTCCAGCGCTGCAAAGCTGCAGTGCTAATCCACGAGAAATCCCATGCCTACTATGTGTTCAGAGACTCCCACAGCATCCCTACGTAAACGGACATGCGGCGCAGTGACAGCATCAGGGAAAGAAGCTGTGAAAGCGGTAGTGAGAGCAAGAGCTACAGCTAGAGTCACAGCAGGACAGTAACGCAGGTCGCTCCCAAAAATGTGGCAGCTTGCTACTTGGGCAGACGCCGTTATGTCTTGGGCGAAACGGACAGTGGAACTCCTAAGGGTAGTCAAGCCAGACAGGGAGGACGCTGCGGTACCGTGCAGGATGAGACGTCCCGGATATGAAGTGAACGACAAGCGAAGGGTAGAAACTGTGTGGAACCTTATGTTGATGCTGCAAAAGACATGGATGTGCTGAGAGAATAAACCAATAAAGTTATCTGTTTTAAGTTGAAAGTGAACTCTGTCTCAATTTTTGGAAAACAGCGCCAGCAGCAGAACTTTGGCTGCTCAGAAGGAACTCAGACGGTGCAGATGATGTAGCTGAAGGTACGCTAAAACGGAGACATTGTGTGCATGTGGTGGGAGGCCACGGCACGTGTAAAGAGATAGTCCAGGCCACGACTACGGCCCTGGCTCTCCCTCACAGGTTCATGGATATTGGATCCTTACCAGCCTGAAATAACAGTCCCAGTAGTCTGCTTTACTCTGGCTGGTTAACAAATATAGGGGGACCTCATGCCATTTTTTTAAAATGATTATTTATTTATTAAAAAGGAGGGGACCTCTCTGTGCATGTACGTCCAGCTGTGTCACAAGATTCACCATTATGTAAATTAGTACACATGCATAGTAAGCTGCGAATACACATGTGACTAGGAAGATAATGCGGATTTACTGCATCTAATCATAGTGAATGGGTAATTTACGCAGTGGAGACAGAACGTCTCCACTACATAAATTGACATGCTGCAGTCTGGAAAGATGTACCGCATGTCCATCTCTGCAGGTGAGCTGCGGACATCAGTGTATATATAGTGGAGATGGAATTTCTTGAAATCCCATCCACTATGCTGTAACAGCTGGATGCTGCATGTTGGACATTGCAGATGTACGCAGCGTCCAACCCGCAGCATTTACTGACCGTGGGAATGTAAGCAGGTTGCGGGATGCAGCGACAGACAGAAGGCAGAGCAAGGGTTACCAAATTTCACAGTTTTAATTTAACAGGGGATTAACTCCTCACAGTGAGATAAATGGTTAAATGAGGGTTAAACAGTTCAATGGCAAACAATAGGCAATGTTAATGCGAAATAAACAAGTTAACGGCAGTTCTTTAAATCACTTATCCTGTCAGAGGCTTCAAAGGTTCACAACTGAAGCTATGAATGCAGTGGCACCAACAACGGCTGGCGCAGTGCTGTTCCAGTGGGGTCCTGCAAACAACGGTCCGTCTTCTGGCAGCAGCGGGCGGTCTTTGTCTTTACCCGCTGAGCCCCTAGTCCATAAGTTGGTGCGGCCAAAGCAAACAGGGTTGCCACACTGACAGAGTCTAACGTGGACTGGCAAGTGTCAACTGGCAAGGTAGGCCGCAAATGTCTGTCCAGTACTCGACTTTCTCTATGCGGCACGGGTGTTGTGCTCACGATCATGAAGCACGCGGCACCTCGTTCTCTGCCAGCTACTGGGCGCGCTGCACTTCTCTCTCTGTGCTGTGCGCTGCCTGTTCCCGCCAAGACTGAAGCGCCGACTACAGCTGGCGCGATGCTTCTCCAACGAGGTCCTGCAGACCACGGTTCCACGATGAGGGCGGCAGCGAACGCTCCTGAACTCTGCCCTGGCTCTTAGGCTGGCGTGCGACGCGGCAAATTTTAGGCCACGCCTCTGACCCCACCCATTCATAATTAGTCACACCCATATCCACGTCCCAACCACACCCATTTAGCACTGCTGATCACACTGTTTCATATACAATAATTCTAAACAAAAAAATATGGCCACACAGTGCTCCATACTGTATAATGGCCACACGATGCTCCATACTGTATAATGACTGCACATGATGCTCCATACTGTACATTGGCTGCACATGATGCTCCATACTGTATAATGGCCACACGATGCTCCATACTGTATAATGACTGCACATGATGCTCCATACTGTACATTGGCTGCACATGATGCTCCATACTGTATAATGGCCACACATGATACTCCATACTGTATAATGACCGCACATGATGCCCCATACTGTATAATGACCGCACATGATGCTCCATACTGTATAATGACCGCACATGATGCTCCATACTGTATAATGACTGCACATGATGCTCCATACTGTATAATGGCCACACATGATGCTCCATACTGTATAATGACCGCACATGATGCTCCATACTGTATAATGACCGCACATGATGCTCCATACTGTATAATGACTGCACATGATGCTCCATACTGTATAATGGCCACACATCACGCTCCATACTGTATAATGACCGCACATGATGCTCCATACTGTATATTGGCCGCACATGATACTTCGTACCATATAATGGCCACACATAGCTACTCCTACACACGCGGCTGCGCTCCGTACACTTTGCACACACGGCTCCGCTACGTACACACGCGCTCCGCTCCATACACCTTGTACACATTCAGCTCCGCTCCATACACCTCGCACACACACAGCTCCGCTCCATACACCTCGCACACACACGGCTCTGCTAAATCCACCTCGTACACACATTGCTCCGCTCCATACACCTCGCACACACACACGGCTCCGCTCCATACACCTCGTACACACACGGCTCCGCTCCATACACCTCGCACACACACGGCTCCGCTCCATACAGCTCACACACACACGGCTCCGCTCCATACACCTTGCACACACACACGGCTCTGCTCCATACACCTCGTACACACACGGCTCCGCTCCATACACCTTGTACACACACGGCTCCGCTCCATACACCTCGCACACACACGGCTCCGCTCCGTACACCTCATACACACACGGCTCCGCTCCATACACCTCGCACACACACGGCTCTGCTAAATCCACCTCGTACACACATTGCTCCGCTCCATACACCTCGCACACACACGGCTCCGCTCCATACACCTCGTACACACACGGCTCCGCTCCATACACCTCGCACACACACACGGCTCTGCTCCATACACCTCGCACACACACACGGCTCTGCTACATCCACACTGTACACCTGACCCCACACAAGGCATCATCGACTACTCACTGATCTGCATCTGTCGCTCTGCAATAACACAGCAGTGAGCACTGAGCAGCCAAGGCAAACAGGGAGGCTGTGAGTGTGTCCGTCCCTCCCTGCTCAGCCCCACTCATTCCATGTACCTCAAAGGAGCTATGCTCAAACTAGAAGTGTCCCCCTCTCTCTCCCTCTCTGAACAGTGACGCTGGGAGACTCAGGAACATACGAAGGGGAAGGGGCGTGGCCTAACAAAAGGGGGTGTGACGGAGTTTCTCCTGCTGTGTCCGGGATGAGAGCGTCCTGCGCTGGACAGCGGGGCAAAGCATGAAATCCGGGACACTCCCGCACAATGAGGGACGGTTGGGAGCTATGTTTAATGTGTTACAACCTTGGTAATATACAACAATATTTCAGTAGTATAATAGTGTGCAAATGTTTTCTGTGAATGATATATTAGCAATTTTTGCAATAATTTGAATATTATTTGTGTAAGTAACTCTGTATTTAGTCACAAGAATTCTGAAATCATCAGGGAAGCAATGACCTTTCCTTAATTCAGTTTACTGGATAACGTGATACAGCAATGAGTAAGAAAAATAAGTAAAAAAATCTGGAAAACATATGTCAGTAAAAAAAAAAACATTGGAGTGACAGATGAGAAATTTATTGCACAGCTCTTAATAAATTTGTTACATATTTGGGTTGTGCATGCAAGATAAAATGAAATGAAGCTAAAATTTACTCTAATTTTTTTGCGTAAGCCATAGTAAATGTGTGATGTGGTTGACCCTGTTAAACCGCGGCATTTAATCAAGCTAGTGCAAAACTGAAAAAAGCTGTAAAATGTTTAGAAATTTATTAAGAGCATAACAGCCTTATAAGCCTTTCGACCAATCATTCTTCAAAAAGTTTGAAGGGTTCACCACCCTTCTTTTAAATGAAGAATGGACTGAAATTTGCGCTTGACTGGAACAGCACAATGAAGCCATGGATCAATAAGTGAGAATAGGTATTTTTTTCTTACTTTTAAATCACACTGGGACGGTTTTTCTTGTTAAAAAATCAGGACGGATTTCCCCTTTTAACTCACATAATTATAATAAAATCTTCAGATAAAATAGTGCTAAGAAAAAAAAAAGTTCTTAAAAATGTGTTTTTCAGTTGCTAAGTGAAAATCTTTGTAAACGCTCCCGGGCCATCTTGAGCCGCCGAATCTGATCCTTCAGCCTCTTTCTGTCTCCGGACAGACCGTCACTTTCTTCTAGGAGGTCAGTTTGGTTTCGTTCTTCCAGCAGGCGGATCATTTCATAGTGTAATTTCTTCCTGAACTGATATAGGATGTGATACTGAATAATCAGAGGGACTTGATTAGCCAAACGAGTGGTGGTGTTCTGGAAGAGGAAGAAAGCGCAAAAATTACAAACAAAAAAAAAATGGGAATCATCCTTTGATTTTGTTCTGGATGAATCCAGCAAAATGGCAGCTTATTAAAGGCTGAAGGGTTAAAAAAAATTAAATTAGGATGGCCCTCAACTGTTCCACTTTGTCACTCTGAACCTTCTTTGGATCCGTGCTGCCTCTTCTTTCATAGTTTTATAGCTTTCATTGTTTTTAAGGTTGAAGGTAGACCTAAATCCATCAAGTTCAACCTATAGCCTAAGGTGTGGCTCCAGATCCTATAGTGGATCCAACCCATAGTAGATCCACTTAACACGAGGATCCATAGGAAGGTGAAAGCCCCAACAAAAGAAAAATAGATTTTCCCTCTTCTAACATTTCTAAGAGATGACTTCTGCGGCCGTACTGATATTTGTAGATATCTTATGCTATACCATCCCGTACATTAGTGACTCACCTTAAAATAAGATTCCAAATGGCAGGACGCATCCTTTATTGTCAGCTGCCTCAGGTCATGCAGGATCTGATCTTTCTCTGTAGATTTTAAAACTGAGAAGGCCTCACAGTACAGAGTGTCCTGACAATAAATGATTTTCTCCATTTCGAATTGTAACGTGATTGCCGTCTCTGCGTCTTTTTTCTGCTTGTGAGAAATATCTTCAATTTTATGCTTGGAACACAGAAGAAAAGAGAATGCAAATATGAAAGATAAGTGGAAATGAATGATGAAGAATCTGAGCATATCTCATACTATCCTTATTGAAAAAATGGCCAAGTATGGGATTGACAAAGCTGTGGTTAGGTGGATTCACAAATGGTTGCATATCCAATTGGAAGAGTGTTTCAATTGGGGCACCACAAGTCTCTGTCCTGGCCCCAGTGTTGTTCAATATTTCTATAAATGATCTAGATAACTGAAAGTAAACTAATCAAATTTGCAGAAGATGCAAAGCTAGTAGGGACAGCTAACACTAGAGAAGACAGAGAAAGGTTTCAGAAGGATCTAGGTAAGCTTGAACAATGGGCAGAGACTAATAGAATGGTATTTAATGGAGAAGTGCAAGATTCTACTTCTGGGCAAGAAAAACGAAAAATACATCTACAGAATGGGAGGAACACGTGTGAAAAAGACGTGGGTATTCTAATAGATCACAGAATGCACAGGAGACAACAATGTGATGCAGCAGCAAATAAGGCAAACACAGTTCTAGGATGTATTAAGAGAAGCATAGAGTCTAGATCATGTGAAGTAATGATCCCCCTCTACTCCTCCTTGGTCAGACCTCATCTGGAATACTGTGTCCAGTTCTGGGCACCACACTTAAAAAAAGACATTGAAAAACTGGAGCAAGTTCAGAGAAGAGCTGCCAGGATGGTGAACGGACTGCAAAGTATGTCCTATGAGGAACGGGTAAAGGATCTGTGAATGTTTAGCTTGGAAAAAAGAAAGCTAAGAGAAGACTAAATAGCGGTCTACAAATATCTGAAGGGCTGTCACAGTGTAGCGGGATCATCCTTATTCTCATTTGCACATGGAAACATGAGAAGCAATGGAATGAAACTGAAAGGGAGAATATACAGATTAGATAATAGAAAAAACTTTTTGACAGCGAGGGTGATCAATGAGTGGAACAGGCTGCCACGAGAGATGGTGACTAGTCCTCCTTCAATAGAAGTCTTCAAGCAGAGGTTGGACAGAAATCTGTCTGAGATGTTTTAGTGAATCCTGCATTGAGCAGGGGGTTGGACACGATGACCCTGGAGGTCCCTTCCAACTCTAAGATTCTAGGATTCTATGAGCAAATAATCCTCCAATCCTTTCTTCTATTAACAAAAAAATTCTAGGCTTCTGCATGTAACTTCAGATTGTCTAATCTTAACAGTGTGCGACATGCAAACTGTCAGGATTGCCCTTTTATGGCTGCTTATCAACTTGTCCCAAAACATCGAGTGAAGCAGGAAAAGTTGCTTACATAAAGGAAGTCATGTCACAACTGACATAGCAGGCAATAAAGGGGAACCCTGACAGTGTGCATATTGCACATTGTTAGGATTCAGGATTTTGTAGTCACATAAAATGATTGCAAAAATTTACATTCAGCCCAGAAAACCTCTTTATCTCAGAAGTAAAACTTGATGCAAAAATATATATTTTTAAGGTAGACAACACAATTTCTATAAACCTTACTGTGGCAGCGTAGGAAAGCTTCTCGAACTGAGTAAAACGTGTAGAAGCTACGTCTTTAAAACGTTTCTGGACGAGTTCTAGAATAATAAAATGGATATTTATCACTTGAAAGTTGTGCACTCGATTTTCGAATAAGAACATTTTTTAACTTTCCATCCAAATGCTAAACCGTTAAGTTTGCTCAACCAGATTTTTAGCCAGGAGGAAGCTTCAAAATATGAAAAAAAGATATTGTCAATAATACGCATGAAAATAAACTTTGTATCAGAGAAATCTGCTTCCTTCTCCTTCTGGACTGATCTTTCATTAACAAAAATTCACAAAATTCACAATTCACAGGTAAAATCTGTCTTCAGTGAATTTTCTTATTAATGGGTTAGGAAATGACAGTTGGTGCTCATGAAGCTGTATGGAGAACTCACTCTCCATAGAATGTCTGTGTCTGCCTCTAGCTCCTCCCCTCCATAGAAGGTTTGTGTCTGCCTCTAGCTCCTCCCCTCCATAGAAGGTTTGTGTCTGCCTCTAGCTCCTCCCCTCCATGGAATGTCTGTGTCTACCTCTAGCTCCTCCCCTTCATAGAATGTCTGTGTTCCTCTAGCTCCTCCCCTCCATAGAAGGTTTGTGTCTGCCTCTAGCTCCTCCCCTCCATAGAATGTCTGTGTGATCCTCTAACCCTTCCCCTCCATAGAATGTCTGTGTCTGCCTCTAGCTCCTTCCCTCCATAGAATGTCTGTGTCTGCCCCTAGCTTCTCCCCTCCATAGAATGTCTGTATCTGCCTCTAGCTCCTCCCTCTCCATAGATTGTCTGTGTCTGCCTCTAGCTCCTCCCTCTCCATAGTATGCCTGTGTTTGCCTCTAGCTCCTCCCTCTCCATAGAATGTCTGTGTCTGCAACTAGCTCCTCCCTCTCCATAGTATGCCTGTGTCTGCCTCTAGCTCCTCCCTCTCCATAGTATGCCTGTGTCTGCCTCTAGCTCCTCCCCTCCATAGAATGTCTGTGTCTGCCTCTAGCTCCTCCCTCTCCATAGTATGCCTGTGTCTGCCTCTAGCTCCTCCCTTTCCATAGTATGCCTGTGTTTGCCTCTAGCTCCTCCCTCTCCATAGAATGTCTGTATCTGCAACTAGCTCCTCCCTCTCCATAGAATGTCTGTGTCTGCAACTAGCTCCTCCCTCTCCATAGAATGTCTGTGTCTGCATCTAGCTCCTCCCTCTCCATAGAATGTCTGTGTCTGCAACTAGCTCCTCCCTCTCCATAGAATGTCTGTGTCTGCCTCTAGCTCCTCCCTCTCCATAGAATGCCTGTGTCTGCATCTAGCTCCTCCCTCTCCATAGTATGCCTGTGTCTGCATCTAGCTCCTCCCTCTCCATAGAATGTCTGTTGTCTGCAACTAGCTCCTCCCTCTCCATAGAATGTCTGTGTCTGCCTCTAGCTCCTCCCTCTCCATAGAATGCCTGTGTCTGCATCTAGCTTCTCCCTCTCCATAGAATGTCTGTGTCTGCCTCTAGCTCCTCCCTCTCCATAGAATGTCTGTGTCTGCAACTAGCTCCTCCCTCTCCATAGAATGTCTGTGTCTGCCTCTAGCTCCTCCCTCTCCATAGAATGCCTGTGTCTGCATCTAGCTTCTCCCTCTCCATAGAATGTCTGTGTCTGCCTCTAGCTCCTCCCTCTCCATAGAATGCCTGTGTCTGCAACTAGCTCCTCCTCTCCATAGAATGCCTGTGTCTGCATCTAGCTCCTCCCTCTCCATAGAATGTCTATGTCTGCCTCTAGCTCCTCCCTCTGCATAGAATGTCTGTGTCTGCCTCTAGCTCCTCCCTCTGCATAGAATGCCTGTGTCTGCATCTAGCTCCTCCCTCTCCATAGAATGTCTGTGTCTGCAACTAGCTCCTCCCTCTCCATAGAATGTCTGTGTCTGCCTCTAGCTCCTCCCTCTCCATAGAATGCCTGTGTCTGCATCTAGCTTCTCCCTCTCCATAGAATGTCTGTGTCTGCCTCTAGCTCCTCCCTCTCCATAGAATGCCTGTGTCTGCAACTAGCTCCTCCCTCTCCATAGAATGTCTATGTCTGCCTCTAGCTCCTCCCTCTGCATAGAATGTCTGTGTCTGCCTCTAGCTCCTCCCTCTGCATAGAATGTCTGTGTCTGCCTCTAGCTCCTCCCTCTCCATAGAATTTTAACCCTGTTTTCTCTTGACATATTGTACTTCATGGTAGTGGTAAAATTTCTTCGATATAACTTGCGTTTATTTGTGAAAAAAAAAGAAATTTTGAAAATTTTCGCAATTTTCCAACTTTGAATTTTTATGCCTTTAAATCACAGACATATGTCACACAAAATACTTAATAAGTAACATTTCCCACATGTCTACTTTACATCAGAACAATTTAGGAACCAAAATTTTTTTTTGTTAGGGAGTTATAAGGGTTAAAAGTTGACCAGCAATTTCTCATTTTTACAACACCATTTTTTTTAGGGACCACATCTCATTTGAAGTCATTTTGAGGGGTCTATATGATAGAAAATACCCAAGTGTGACACCATTCTAAAAACTGCACCCCTCAAGGTACTCAAAACCACATTCAAGAAGTTTATTAACCCTTCAGGTGTTTCACAGGAATTTTTGGAATGTTTAAATAAAAATTAACATTTACATTTTTTTTACACAAAATTTATTTCAGCTCCAATTTGTTTTATTTTACCAAGGGTAACAGGAGAAAATGGACCCCAAAAGTTGTTGTACAATTTGTGCTGAGTACGCTGATACTCCATATGTGGGGGTAAACCACTGTTTGGGCGCAGGGCAGAGCTCGGAAGGGAAGGAGCGCCATTTGACTTTTCAATGCAAAATTGACTGGAATTGAGATGGAACGCCATGTTGCGTTTGGAGAGCCCCTAATGTGCCTAAACATTGAAACCCCCCACAAGTGACACCATTTTGGAAAGAAGACCCCCTAAGGAACTTATCTAGAAGAGTTTTGAGAGCTTTGATCCCCCAAGTGTTTCACTACAGTTTATAACGCAGAGCCGTGAAAATAAAAATTCTTTTTTTTCACAAAAATGATATTTTAGCCCCCAGTTTTGTATTTTCACAAGGGTAACAGGATAAATTGGACCCCAAAAGTTGTTGTCCAATTTGTCCTGAGTACGCTGATACCCCATATGTGGGGGGAACCACTGTTTGGGCGCATGGCAGAGCTCGGGAGGGAAGGAGCGCCATTTGGAATGCAGACTTAGATGAATTGGTTTGCAGGCGTCACGTTGCATTTGCAGAGCCCCTGATGTACCCAAACAGTAGAAACCCCCCACAAGTGACCCCATATTGGAAACTAGACCCCCCACGGAACTTATCTAGATGTGTTGTGAGAACTTTGAACCCCCAAGTGTTTCACTACAGTATATAACGCAGAGCCGTGAAAATAAAAATATTTTTTTCCACAAAAATGATTTTTTAGCCCCCAGTTTTGTATTTTCCCAAGGGTAACAGGAGAAATTGGACCCCAAAAGTTGTTGTCCAATTTGTCCTGAGTATGATGATACCCCATATGTGGGAGGGAACCACTGTTTGGGCGCATGGCAGAGCTCGGGAGGGAAGGAGCGCCATTTGGAATGCAGACTTAGATGGATTGGTCTGCAGGCATCACGTTGCATTTGCAGAGCCCCTGATGTACTCAAACAGTACAAACCCCCCAAGTGACCCCATATTGGAAACTAGACCTCCAAAGGAACTTATCTAGATGTGTTGTGAGAACTATGAACCCCCAAGTGTTTCACTACAGTTTATAACGCAGAGCCGTGAAAATAAAAAATGGGTTTTTTTCCACAAAAATTATTTTTTAGCCCCCAGTTTTGTATTTTCCCAAGGGTAACAGGAGAAATTGGACCCCAAACTTTGTTGTCCAATTTGTCCTGAGTGCGCTGATACCCCATATGTGGGGGGGAACCACTGTTTGGGCGCATGGCAGAGCTCGGAAGGGAAGGAGCGCCGTTTGGAATGCAGACTTAGATGGATTGGTCTGCAGGCGTCACGTTGCATTTGCAGAGCCCCTGATGCACCCAAACAGTAGAAACCCCCAAAAGTGACCCCATATGGAAACTAGACCTCCCAAGGAACTTATCTAGATGTGTTGTGAGAACTTTGAACCCCCAAGTGTTTCACTACAGTTTACAACGCAGAGCCGTGAAAATAAAAAATCTTTTTTCCCACAAAAAAGATTTTTAGCCCCTCAAATTTATATTTTCCCAAGGGTAACAAGAGAACTTGGACCCCAAAAGTTGTTGTCCAATTTGTCCCGAGTACGCTGATGCCCCATATGTTGGGGTAAACCCCTGTTTGGGCGCACGGGAAAGCTCGGAAGGGAAGGAGCACTGTTTTACTTTTTCAATGCACAATTGGCTGGAATTGAGATCGGACGCCATGTCACGTTTGGAGAGCCCCTGATGTGCCTAAACAGTGGAAACTCCCCAATTCTAACTGAAACCCTAATCCAAACACACCCCTAACCCTAATCCCAACGGTAACCCTAACCACACCCCTAACCCTGACACACCGCTAACTCTAATCTCAACCCTAATCCCAACCGTAAATGTAATCCAAACCCTAACCCTAACTTTAGCCCCAACCCTAACCCTAACTTTAGCTCCAACCCTAGCCCCAACCCTAACCCTAGCCCTAACCCTAGCCTTAACCCTAGTCCTAACCCTAGCCCTAACCCTAACCCTAGCCCTAATCCTAACCCTAGCCCTAACCCTAGCCCTAATGGGAAAATGGAAATAAATAGATTTTTTTTAATTTTATTATTTTTCCCTAACTAAGGGGGTGATGAAGGGGGGTTTGATTTACTTTTATAGCATTTTTTATAGCGGATTTTTATGATTGGCAGCCGTCACACACTAAAAGACGCTTTTTATAGCAAAAAAGTTTTTGCGTCTCCACATTTTGAGACCTATAATATTTCCATATTTTGGTCCACAGAGTCATGTGAGGTCTTGTTTTTTGCGGGACGAGTTTACGTTTTTATTGGTAACATTTTCGGACATGTGACAGTTTTTGATCGCTTTTTATTCCGATTTTTGTGAGGCAGAATTACAAAAAAACAGCTATTCATGAATTTCTTTTGGGGGAGGCGTTTATACCGTTCCACATTTGGTAAAATTGATAAAGCAGTTTTATTTTTTGGGTCAGTACGATTACAGCGATACCTCATTTATATCATTTTTTTATGCTTTGGTGCTTTTATACGATAAAGACTATTTTATAGAATAAATAATTATTTTGGAATCGCTTTACTCTGAGGACTATAACTTTTTTATTTTTTCTTTGATGACGCTGTATGGTGACTCGTTTTTTGCAGGACAAGATGACGTTTTCAGCGGTACCATGGTTATTTATATCCGTCTTTTTTGTTCGCGTGTTATTCCACTTTTTGTTCGGCGGTATGATAATAAAGCGTTGTTTTTTGCCTTGTTTTTTTTTTTCCCCTACGGTGTTGACTGAAGGGGTTAACTAGTGATATAGTTTTATAGGTGGGGTCGTTACGGACGCGGCGATACTAAATATGTGTACTTTTTTGGTTTTTTTTTATTATTTAGATAAAGAAATGTATTTATGGGAATAATATTTATTTTTTTTTCTTTATTTAGGAATTTTTTTTTTTTTTTTTTACACATGTGGAAATTTTTTTTTTACTTTTTTACTTTGTCTCAGGGGGGGCATCACTGATCGCTGATCTGACAGTTTGCACAGCACTCTGTCAGATCGGCGATCTGACTTACAGTGCTGCAGGCTTACCAAGCGCTTGCTCTGAGCAGGCACTTGGTAAGCCACCTCCCTCCCTGCAGGACCCGGATGCCGCGGCCATCTTGGATCCGGGCACCTGCAGCAAAGAGGAGGTAAGAGACCCTCGCAGCAACGCGATCACATTGCGTTGCTCCGGGGGTCTCAGGGAAGCACGCAGGGAGCCCCCTCCCTGCGTGATGCTTCCCTGTACCGCCGGCACACCGCGATCATGTTTGATCGCGGTGTGCCGGGGGTTAATGTGCTGGGGCGGTCCGTGACCACTCCTGGCACATAGTGCCGGATGTCAGCTGCGATAGTCAGCTGACACTCGGCCGCGATCGGCCGCGCTCCCCCCGTGAGCGCCGCCGATCGCGCTGGGCGTACTATCCCGTCGAGGTGGGGTGGGCCCGTATGACCACCGACGTCCAATGTCAGAAAGGGGTTAAAAGCACCAACTGTCATCTCCCATATCAGTAATGGGAAAATCTGTCTTCACTGAACACAGATTTTACATCTGAAGTGAAATATCAGTCCAGGAGGAGAAACAAGTGGATTTTTCTGATAAGATAAATGACAAAGTTTCTAATTTTAATATGTTCTCTAGATTTATGAAATTAAAATTAAAATGACGGTTACTCTTTAAGCATTTTTACATCGTGGCCATTTTCTTAGTTGAAAATATAGTCGGGAAATCCCTGTAATATCATATTTTGTTTTAGAAGAAGTAGAAAAAAAATATTGAATCATCAATAAAACTAATCCCAGTTGGTACTTTTTTTGCTCCTGGTTGGATTTTCAGTCACTGGAGCGAGGTCGGTCACCGGGGAATGGTCGTTCTTCATACCTGCTTCAGATGCGGTCCCTCTGGTGCCGGTCTGCTCCACTGCTGAAGCTGCAGTCGCTGGATAGGCCGCGGTGTTGTTGTCTTCTCCCACAGCATCTTGCTTTCCGGCTCCGCTGGGGTCACAGGTGCAGGCTGCAGGTCTTTCGGTGGCACCACCATCTTTTTCCGCAGCGCCGCTCTTTCTTGCTCTGTAGCGCCGGAACTTCTTTCCTGCTCCGGACCAGACGAGGCTGCCGACGGATGTCTGGTGAGGCTCACGATGATGGTCTTCTTCCATCAGAGCACAGCTTCCATCTGCATCTGCACGAGCTGCCAGGTGAGTTCTTCTTTTTCCTTCCGCAGGAGGTCCAGATTCATCAGCGGCGATGGGTGCAGTTCTTGCAGGTCCCGGTTGGGACAGTCCTCTTTCTCCATCCCACGCTCCGGGGTCCGCTCACCACCCCCCGCCATGTTGATTTCCAGTTCTTCCTCCTTGGTGTTAGTTCCCGCGGTTTTGCAGTATCACGCCCGTCTTCGTGGGCGGTCCTGTTTCTTCTCTCCGCCATCCCAGACAAGGAGGCGGACCTCTCTTGTTGATGGGCATATTTCTCGGACATAGTAGTACTGATGAGGGGCGGCCATAGTTTTCACGCCGTTTCTCCAGGTGCCACCCACGACAACGTGCCCATTTCCTCCTGCACCCCACATGGTGCAATAATAATAATGGTGGCAGTTTTGTCGCAATTTTACAGTACACAGTCTCTTAGTAAATCACAGTCTCTAAGGCGCACATGACCCAGTTTGCTGGGTCGGTCCATCCTGTTCGTGATGCCAAAAATGGAACGCCCGCCAGGGCAGCTGGGTACTTGGTACCGGGTCCAGTGTCTCACTTAAAGGGGATGTCACAGTGGCTGCGACCCGGTCCGTGGTCCTGGGCGCCCATGTAAAAGGGGAAGGGTCTTTAAAAGGGAAATAAAGTCTATTGTTCGTGACGCCACCTGTGGTATTCGGTCAGGGTGACGGACGCTGCTTTAAAGGGGTCCTCTGGGGTGATGGTATAACAGCTAGATGGTGTAACTTCTCACAGGTGAAGTATGTCCCCAGGGCTTCCCAAGTGTGTGGCAATGATGGTGTAGCCAATGAATAAGAGAGGACACAGGTCTGCAGTCTTTTACCTGGTTTACTGATGGTAGCAGTAGGCAATAAGGGATCCCACTTCCAGGTGAGGTCCATCAGCCTTTCCTACTTGCGCTAGATGGCGAGGTCCCTGCTGCTTAATGCTTACTGGCAGGGTCCTCTCTCTCCTGTCCTAAGACAGCTGTCTGTACGATAGGCAGTTTGAGCCTGTTTACAGGATCTCTCAGATGACCTGGCTCTCACGTTTACTGTTTCACCTCAGACTTGTTGCAGGTAATTCACATAAAGTCCTATGCCCTCCGGTTCTGACGTGCGTCCTAGAGAACAACACGTCATCGGGCTTCCGGTACCCAGCTTCTGCGCTCTGGCTCTCAGGGTGTCCTTCCGCTGTTCCCCTCCTGAGCCCTTCGCTCTAAGCCCCACTATCATTCCACTCCTTCTGCTTCTCTTTCCAGGGGTAGCAGCTCCTTCGTGGCAGCTCGGACCCCACGTCTGTTCCAGATGTCCTTTCTCTCTCCTCTCCTCAACTGGCTGGCTCCTCCTCTAGGAGGACACAAAGTCTAAGGGACGCTCCCCTGAGTCCGGGTTCAGAGCTCTATCTCCTGGCCTAGATTCAGATGTGTTGAATGTGTGTGCCTTACCTGATAGAGATGATCCCCCTTGCCTTCAAGTGTGACATCACCCTCCTCGAAAGAAAGGCGACATCACTGCAGCAGCCGCATACCTAGGTTGCTGCACAGTCGTTCCTTGGACATGGAGCTTAGGGGTCCAAAAAGTATCCTTTGGCCCATGTGACAATACAAATAATATTGAAGACCCGTTATTGTTGGGGGCCGTGTTGGAGATTTCGATTAATGCTATTGAAGACCTCCAACATAAGAAGAATCACTGTCCTCATGTTCGCGTCATCCTCATCACATCTACTGTTAATTGTGCAAAGGAGCTATATACACAAAAGGATAGGAGGACATTTTGCATCCAGAGCTTTTGCCAAATTCCTTCTTTAGTTCATAAGTGTAATATTCTCAGGTGTAATTTCCGTCACAGAATCATCTTACCAGTGACGTTGTGCAGCAGATTTAGAGCCGGCTCCTCAAACATCACTATATGTTTCCTCATAATGTCCTCAAATTTATTGTAGTTGATGAATCCGATGAGCTCGCGGCCTCGATACTGATTCTCGTACACGTCCTTTTCTTGTCTCATCTCATTGACAACTGCAATGTGAAGACTCTGTGTTATACTGAAGCAATAAGTATATTTATTCTGAAATATTAAGAGGTGAGAACTTAGCGCATAACTTTAGTTTAGCTACACAAATTATTATTGCTTTAATCTGATCTGTCACTTGCCATAAATATGTATTTTTTTTTTACCCGATGTAAATGCTGCTGTTCTACTGAATCCAGCATTGTTTTTCTTTTGTTCCTGCGCCTCTCGGTTCCTGAGATATGATCCCTTCTTCCTTTTATGTAAACCTGGTCTATTTATGCAATTAGGTGTGGTTATCTACTCTTTTATTGAAGACCACACCCAGTTGGCTAACAAGACTAGATTTATATATCGGGAAAAGGGGGCTATAGATCAGGAATGGAGAAGTGTAAAAACAAAAGGAAAAAAATGATAAATTCAGGAGAAAGCAACTTTCACACTAGGCAAACAAATTGTATATTTGATAATTGTATATGTGATAAATGTTCACTAGTGATCCCACCATTTTGATCCCAATCACTATGTACATATCTCCTTCCTGCCCGAACACAGTGAAAAAGGAATCTGAATGGAGCGGTAGTGGAGGTAGCCATAGAAAGGAGTTTTTGTGGTACAAGCCGTATATTTTAATCACACCGTACATAACACTAATTCATTTAGTTGTACTCTTTTTTTGGGAAGGATTGAAAAATAAATATTGTAGATTTTTTTAAATCATGCTAAAATAGACAAGGGGAAAAAAAAGAGAGAAGGAAGACTATGTGGGCAGCATGGTGACCTTGCAGCATTGGGGTCCTGGGTTAAAATTCCAACAAGGTCAACATCTGTAAGTGCAGCGCCCCAGAGTCCTGGTCGTTGCAGTAATGTCGCTCTGCCACTAAGGGGAGTGATGTTACGTCTGATTGCACTAAAGGAGTTTCTCTGACCAGGTAACACTCACACTACACTTCACACTCCGGCCACCAGGGGGGGTGGTTCTATCTAGTAGGCCACTCCTCACACTCTGGTAAAACTGGGGGTTGGACAGGAAGACAGTGAGAAGTAACTGGGAAGAGCTGGTGAGAGGACCTGTCAGGGATGGGATCCTGGCAGACTCCTAAGAGCAGAACTAACCAGTGAACAACGGGAATACAGTAAAGAGGAATTAGGACCAGAAGGAGTCGTGCTGTTAGACCGAGGCAACATCCTTCTGAGGCGCAAACAGTCGGTGGCCGGAACGCCGAGCAAGTAAGAGACTCTAAGTACTACTGCAAACCACGGCCGGACAGCCAATTCTAAGTTGGCTGTCCCACACAAATCACCTAAGCAGACACCGGAGGCAGCTGTGGGAGTGGGGCGACTCTAGGGTCCCGGAAGAACTCCAGGCCTACCCCGTCATACGGGTGCGTCCTACCATATCATCTGGGGGACGGAGAGATCCAACATCAGAGACAAACAGAATCAGTTGTGAGGACTATCCCGGGAGCTCAGCAGGGAAGGACTACAATACACAGCGCTAGAAGGTAGACACTGATTCCCACCTGTAAAGAGAACTCCTGATGTGCCTTTGGACCGGCCGGTCTCAGACAGCCCTGTTGACAGCGCTCTGGACTGAGGATTCTAAAACCTTCAGTAAAGAGGTAAAGAAACTGCAACCTGGTGTCCTCGTTATTTACTACGACCTACGCGGCACCGCAACATCACCACCATTTACCACCACCTTTCACTGGACGCCCCTCGGCAGGGTCACGGACCGGGTCTAGCCACCGTGACAACCCCAGAGCAGAGACTCAGAGGCCCGGTACCGGGTACCCCTCGGCCCTGCGGCAGTGGGGGCGCTCCATAAGGAGTTTGTATGTTCTCCCCGTGTTTACGTGGGTTTCCTCTGGGTTCTCCAGTTTATTCCCTCCATCCATAGACATACAGACAGGGGATGTAGATTGTGAGTCCCAATGGGGACAGCGATGATGTCTGTAAAGTGCTGTAGAATATGATGCCATCATTAATGGAGTAAAATAAATAAATGGCAGCTATATAACTTACTGAATAAGTATGAGTTATTAACAGTATGTGGTCACTACAGACATAGCGACTATCTGTTTTTGCCTGGTCTAATTCGGGATCTGTATTTTATATATTGACTACCTGCAGAATAACCTAACTAGGACACCAGAGTTCTGCAGAGCGTATTCCACTTAATTCAGCTTTTGCAGGATACTTCAGTACTTCAGGAAGTGTCGCAGGGGCTCAACCGCCATGTTCAAGTCCCCGTTCCGTATGTTTTGCGGCAGTTAGACAGCCAATACACATGTGGGTCTTGTCTGCCAAATCATGTTGGCTATGGCATTAGTTTGTATGGCAGGCAATCCCCGGCGCTTGAGCACCCGAGTTACTCGAAGTGTACCCAAGCACCCCAATATTGCTCTAGCGGCGAGAATGCTCGCTCATCACTATCTGTGTGTTACACAGGATCTGCAACTAACGGCCAAGGGTGATGGCGCGGAGTGCAGCCATGGATTGTTGACCAGTTAAATGCTGCTATCAATATCTGGCAAACGCATTAACAGCACACCGGCATCGGGGCGTGCCCATGATGTGATCGAGGGCCACCGATGGGTTGCTTTGACAGCAAGGGGTCTGTTGAAGACCTCCGTGCTTGTCAATATGTCTCTCCCTTGAAACTCAGCCTGTGGCCGGGCTTCAATGGAGACAGTGATTTTTACTATATGCAGCAATACTGTGATATTACTGTATATAGTACAAGCAATCTGGCGACGTAAGGCTCAAGTCCCCTAAGGGGACTAATAAATACAGTAAAAAAATGTTTTGTACAAAAAAAAAGTTTAAGTCACTTTCTTTTTCCCGTATTAAAAATAGAGAAAATAAACAATACATATATGTGATGTCTCCGTGTCTGTAAAAGTCTGATCTATCAAAATATAAAATTAATTAACCCTATCGGTAAACACCATAAAGAGAAAAAAATTAAAAAATCCCCAAATTTCAGGTTTTGGGACTTCAACACCACAAAAATGCTGAAACAAGCGATCAAAATGTCATATCTATTCCAAAATAATATAAATAAAAAACGATGTCTTGCCCCACAAAAAATAAGCCCTCACGCAGCTCCACTGAAAGTGAAATGTAAACATTAGGGGTCTCGGAAAATGACGACACATTCAAAAATTTCTGATTTTTACCAGTAAAATATTGAATAATCTGCATATTTTTTTTATCGTCGTAATCGTATTGATGAAAACAATCATATTGCCGGGTCCTTTTTACCACAAAACACAATTGTCAGAATTGTGGGGTTTTTTTTTCACAATTTCACCGCACTTGGAATTTTTTTCCCGTTTTCCCGCACACTATGTGGTAAAATGAATGATGTCATTGAAAAGTACAACTTGTCCACTAAACACAAGCCCTCATATGTCTTTTTATATTTTTTATAACCCCCTTCCTAAACCTCAAAAGACAACCAAAATGGAGGCTCGCCTGCCACCAAAATTCAAGTTCTGACCTAATCCGACCTTTTCATGAAATTCACAATAAATGTCGCTATGCTAATTACAAATTGATTTACGCATCTCGATTCATTAGGCCGGCGTCACACTAGGTGTAAGTAAATACGGTCCTTTTTTTTTGCGGCCGTAATATGCAGTAATTGTCCCAAAACACTGTTCAGTATTCAATGCGAGGATGCGATTTTTACGCACAAATTTATCCGTGTGTCATCCGTATGGCTTCCGTACAGCAATTTTTTTCTCGCAGGCTTGCAAAATGGACATATCATGGATCCATCGGCTCAAATATTCTTAAAAACATATATACAGAGTATATATATATATATATATATATATGTCAGTGAGACACACATATATATATATTTATATTTAATTCAGCGCTAGATAGCATAAAAGCCGGTAATTCAATTGCCGGCTTTTCCTATCTCCTTCACAAACGCGACAGGATATGAGACATGGTTTACATACAGTAAACCATCTCATATCCCTTTTTTATGACATATTCCTCTTTACTAATGTAAGAAGTGTCTTTGTGTCAAATTTGGGGGCTCTAGCTATTAAATTAAAGGGTTAAATCCTGAAAAAAATTGGCGTGGGCTCCCGCGCAATTTTCTCCGCCAGAGTGGGAAAGCCAGTGACTGAGGGCAGATATTAATAGCCTAGAGAGGGTCCATGGTTATTGGCCCCCTGGCTAGAAACATCTGCCCCCAGCCACCCCAGAAGAGGCACATCTGTAAGATGCCCCTATTCTGGCACTTGGCCACTCTCTTCCCACTCCCGTGTAGTGGTGGGATATGGGGTAATGAAGGGTTAATGTTACCTTGCTATTGTAAGGTGACATTAAGCTAGGTTAATAATGGAGAGGCGTCAATTAGGACACCTATCCATTATTAATCCAATAGTACGAAATGGTTAATAAAACACACACACATTATTAAAAAGTATTTTAATGAAATAAAGACACTTGGTGTTTTAATATTTTATTATACTCTTAATACACCTGAAGAGCCTTGTCACCTGAAATAAAGTTAAAAAAACAAACAACAATATTCCATACCTTTCGTCGTTACAGTCTTGTCCAACGCTGTAAATCCATCTGAAGGGGTTAAGTCATTTTACACCCAGGAGCTCTGCTAATGCAGCTGTGCTCCTGACTGTAAAACTTGGGGAATGAATGGAATGCAGGGGAATGTACTGTAGTTACCTCGAGTCGCGGTGATGCGCCCTCTGCTGGATGAACTCATGAACTCGAGCGTGGGAACTTTTCAGAATATTTTCCCATGCTCGAGTTAATATGAGTTCATCCAGCAGAGGGTGCATCACCACGACTCGAGGTAACTACAGTACATTCCCCTGCATTCCATTCATTCACCAAGTTTTACAGTCAGGAGCACAGCTGCATTAGCAGAGCTCCTGGGTGTAAAATGACTCGGGACCGGAGTGTGCGGCTGCATGTATTTCTATGCAGCTACAGGCTCCGGTCCCGAGTGCCGGCGGCAGTGCCGGGTATTGAGGAGAGAGACTCGCGCGAGTTTCTTGCATTGCAGTTGCAAGTGCGACCCCGGCCTATGGGTCAGAACGGAGAAGGTGGAGAAATGTTTTTTTTTTCTCCATGGATGAGTAGCCAAGAAGGAGCTGCAACCCCTGGGAAGACTGAGCATTTTGAAAGAGTTGAATAGTGAAGGAGCTTAGAGGGAAGAAGCACAGAGGAGAAAGGGGCTCAGCAGGGGAACAGCGGCAGGACACCCTCAGAGCCAGAGCGCAGAAACCAGGTACCGGGAGCCCGAGGATGTGTTGTCATCTAGGATGCGCATCAGAACCGGAGGGCATAGGACTGTAAGTCAATTACCTGCACCAAGTCTGGGATGAAGCAGTAACTTGAGAGCCTGGGTCAAGAAAGAGATCCTGTAAACAGGCTCAAACTGCCTATCGGACAGACATCTGTCTCAGGACAGGAGAGAGGGGACTTTGCAACCAAGCTTCAAGTGGCAGGGACCCTGCCAACTAACGTAGCACAAGTAGGAAAGGCTTATGGACCTCACCTGGGAGGTCCCCTACTGCCTCCAAGCCAGCCGGACCACAGCTCCCCTGCACTTGGAACTCTGGACTGAGGACTACTGCCATCAGTAAACCAGGTAAAGACTGCAAACCTGTGTCCTCTGTTATTTACCGGCTTACACCTTCATTGCCATACACCAGGGGCCCTGGGAGCCTACTTCACCTGTGGGAAGTTACACTATCTAGCTGCCACAGTGCAGCACCCCAGGGTCCTGGTCATTGCAGTAATATCATTGTCCTCTAGGGGTGAGTGATGTTACGTTTGGAGGCAGTGAAGGAGATCTCTTTATCAGGTAACACAATGCATGCAACATGTTCACACTCCAGACCAGAAGGGGGAGCTCTAAGCCTGTTTTTAGGTGAACTCCCCTATAAAAACATCCTGATCTGGAGGAAAAGGGAGTTCAGAGTTGAGTTCCTGTCAGGAAGACAGAGGGAAAGGAGGCAGAGGAGCCCTGTGGCCTGAATTGCCGCAACTCCTAGGAAACAGACGGATAGAAAGCAGAACATATTGCAGAGAGTGTGAAGGAAAGCAAAGCAAAGGAGAGGATATCAGAGGAAGATCAGCCAGGAGCAGCCTGCCTTCTTCTGAGGCGCAGAAATCCGGTAGCACCGAACACCGAGGGAGCAACAGTCCTTTATGCCTTGCTCCAGAGACCGGCAGGACAGCTAATTTCATGTTACCTGTCTGCACCTACACCCAGGAGGCACGGTGGCACCCCTCAGAGGCCGGGGCATGCTAGAGTCCCTACAAACAGCCTCAAGCCACCAGTCATACGGGTTTGTCCTATCCATCTGGGGGACAGAGAGAGACATAACATCTGTAACATCTTCAACAGTTGTGAGGACCTTATGAGAAGCTTAGCAGTAAGGGACTACAACACTTAAGCGCAAAGGAAGGCTACTGATTTCCACCTGGATAAGGGGACTCTGGATTTGCCTCCAAACTGGCTGGACTCTGCCTACCCTGTGATCTGGTGCTCTGGACTGTGGATGCGGAAGCCTTCAGTAAAAAGGTAAAGAGACTGCAACCTTGTGTCCTCGTTCTTCACTGCGCCTCTCACCATCCACCATCTACACACTGGGAAGCCCTGGGGTTACACTTCACCTGTGGGAAGGTATTCCATCTAGCTGCCATAACATCACCCCAGTGGACCCCTTAAAGCAGCATCGGTCACCCTGACCAAATACCACAGGTGGCGTCATGAACACTTTCCCTTTAAAGACCTTTCCCCCATTTACACGGACGTCCCTAGGGCCACGGACTGGGTCAGCCACCGTAACATCCCCCTCGAGAACCGAAGGATCCGGTACCGAGTACCCCACTGCCCTACTGGGGGGGGGGCCCATCCAATACCATCACCCCAGAGGACCCCTTTAAGCAGCGTCGGTCACCCTGACCGAAAACCACAGGTGGCGTCATGAACATAGACTTTATTTTTCCCTTAAAAGACTTTTCCCCTTTTACATGCGCGCCCAGGGCCACGAACCGGGTCACAGCCACCTTGACATCCCCTTTAAGTGAGACAGCGGACCCGGTACCGAGTACCCTGGTGGGCGATCCACATCCCCTGCCTACTTTCATTTCCCATCAGTTTATACTGTATGTACTGTATCTTTGTCCATTTTGTTTAATCTTTAATTGTGTTTAATTAATTTAATTTTTATTTATTAAGTGTGACTTGTTGCTACTCCGTTTTTTTAAGTGTTTGATTGTATATTTGGAGTACTCCACTGTACTTATATCTTGCTGATATTGTGGGAGAGCTTGATATAAATATGCTCTTGGCATTTTCATATGAATTGTGTTTTATGATTACTGTTTTAGAATGTAGGCAGCGTGGTGGCTAAGTGAATCCTATCTCTTCTTTTGATTATCTGGCCTGGCACGATGCCATTGTCATCACGCCCAGCCAATCAATAGAAGAACCATCAATGCCGTCCTGTTAAAAACAGTACTCCCACTGTCGAGGTTGATGGAATGGGACTGCAAATCGATTAGTCAGCGCTATGTAAGTGTTATATCTATCCATCTATCTATAAATATATTTATCCATCTACACTGTGTTCCAAATGATTCTGCACAAAGAGTTTAGGAGTGATAAGGTTAGAATTCTTTTGTTTGTCATTTAAACTCATTGATGGTGATGTGTGTCAGGGCTCTTTATATCACTGAAAGCAATTGCAGATACCTGTGCACATTAGTTTGGCCGGTGTGTCCAAATAAAGGCAAGACTACTTAAGAAGGCTGTTCCACATTATTAAGCAGCCTACATTTTTGGCCAAAATGGGAAAGAAAAAGGATGTGTCGGCTGCTGAGAAGCAACAAATTGTGGAGTATTTAGGTCAAGGCATGACTACAATCAACATCGCCAAGACACTTCATCGTGATCATCGCACAATCAAGAAGTATGTATCTGATTCCCAGCACACACTTGTGCGTGCTGATAAGGAAAAATTGAGGACTCTTTCCAACAGGCAATTGCGTAAGGTTAAAAGAGCAGCTGCAAAAATGCCTTGTCATAGCAGCAGACAAGTTTTTGAAGCTGCTGGTGCCTCCAACGTCCCCAGAACAACAAGATGCAGGGTCCTTCAGAGGTTTGCAGCTGTGCGTAAGCCATCCTGTCGACCACCTCTATCCACTGCACACAAGCAGAAACGGCTCCAGTGGGCCAAACGATACATGAAGACTGACTTCCAAACTGTTTTGTTCACCGATGAGTGCCGTGCAACGCTCGATGGTCCAGATGGATGGAGTGGAGGATGGTTGGTTGATGGACACCCCATGAAAACACGGCTAAGGCGCCAACAAGGTGGAGGTGGAGTAATGTTTTGGGCTGGAATCATGGGGAGAGAGATTGTCGGCCCCTTTATGATCCCTGAAGGGGTAAAGATGAACTCCATAATCTATGTGGAGTTTCTAAAACAACACTTCCTGCGATGGTTCAAGAGGAAGAACCGTGCTTTCCGCAGCAAGATCATTTTCATGCATGATAATGCACCGTCTCATGCTGCAAAAAACACATCTGCATCTCTGGCTGCTATGGGCATAAAAGAGGACAAACTTATGGTGTGGCCACCATCTTCCCCCGACCTCAACCCCATTGAGAACCTCTGGAGCATCATCAAAAGGAGTGTCTATGACGACGGGAGGCAGGTCACATCTAAGCAACACCTCTGGGAGGGGATTCTGTCCACATGCAAAACAACTGAAGCAGAAACCATCCAAAAACTGACAAATTCAATGGACGAGAGAGTTCAGAAGCTTCTTTTGAACAAGGGGTCCTATGTGCAAATGTAACATCACCTAGAATAAAGTTTTCACTTGAAAACTGTTTGATTTCATTTTGTAATAAGCTGATAATGCTTATAACTTCACAACTGACCATTTTTTTGTTCAAAATAAAAAAAAAAGGTTGAAAACTCTGCTGTGCATAATAATTTGGAACATGCATTTTGAGTGTTTATTTTTTTTTTTTTTAAAGATACTGTTTTCATAGGCAGTTTGTTCCAAAACATTGCAATTATACTAGAATAGTAGATGACTGGAAAATAACAATGACTGCAATTCAGATAGGTAATTTAGAGAAAATATGAGGAAATATTATTTGCATAATAATTTGGAACCCAGTGTATCTATAGATATATCTATCTATATCTAACTATAGATAGATGGATAGATATATCTATAGATAGATAGATAATACCAAGCCCGATGTTTAGTAATAAACATAATAAAATGGTACATAAACAGTTAAATAAAGACACACACACACACACACACACAAAATCTGCGTTATGCCGGGGTCACACTTGCGAGAAACTAGCATGAGTCTCGCACCTCAATACCCGGCACTGCCGCCGGCACTTGGACCGGAGTGTTGAGCTGCATAGAAATACATGCATCCGCACACTCCCGTCCCGAGTGCCAGCGGCAGTGCCGGGTATTGAGGTGCAAGACTCGTGCGAGTTTCTCACTAGTGTGACCCCGGCCTTAAAACAATATCTGTTTAATGTAAAAAAAAAGTTTAAAAAAAATAGCGTGTGCTCCCTCGCAATTTTCTGCGCCAGAGAGGGAAAGCTAGCAACTGGGGGCCGATGTTTATAGCCTAGGAAAAGGTTAATATCCATGCATCTTCCCAGGCTATGAATATCAGCCCGCAGCTGTATATTTAGCCTTTACTGGCTATTAAAATAGGGAGACCCTCCAAAAAATGACAGCTGACAGATGCGGGCTGATATTCATAGCCTACGAAGGGGCCATGGATATTTCCCCCAGTTCCAACACCAGCTCACAGCCGCCCCAGAAATGGCACATCTCTAAGATGCGCAAATTCCGGCACTTAGCCTCTCTCTTCCCACTGCCCTGTAGCAGGGATATGGGGTAATATTTGTGGGGTTGATGTCACCTTTGAATTGTAAGGTGCTATCAAGCCGGCTTAGTAATAGAGAGGCGTCAATAAGATACCTATCCATTACTAATCCTACAGTTGTGAAAGGATTTAATAAACACACAGACATAATAAAGTATTTTAATGAAATAAAACACTACACAGTTTGCCATCTTTATTGTACGCCTAATTCCTGCATCGCCCTCAATCTCCTACAAAAAATGTAAAAAATAATAAACCAACACAAATACTCCCTGGTCCGACATAGTCCATTTAATAACGAGTGTCCCACGACGATCTTCCCTATAGAGCTGTCACATCAGGAGATGTGACTGCTCTATAGGTCTTCAGTGACACACTGACAGGAGACAATGGCTCCTGCAGTGTTATCACTGAGGGTTTACGCTCTCACTTTACGGCACTGCTACGTGACAATTTTCCCATGCAGTGGTGGCGCAAGTGACAGGGACCTCTGATGGCGGAGTGATACAATGCGGGATGATACCTGCCGTCAGTGTATCACCGGAGCCCCTGGAGAGCGGTTGACAGCTCTCCACGGGAGATCGTCGTGGGACACTCATTATTAAATGGATTACATCAGAACAGGGAGTATACTGCTGGTTTACTTTATTTATTTATTTTTTACAGGTGATCAAGGGCATCGGGGATTAGCTGTTGGTGAGTATGTACTGTATGTGTGTATGTGGTTTTTTTTTTTACACTTGAACACAATAGCCAATGATGGGACTACTATGGCTCATTGGATGCTGTCACTGTAGCAGGCATAGCCGGATGGGACTAGTAGTCCCATCGGACGATGCCTGCCTACACACAGACCCACAGACCCCCGCAGACACACACAAACACCCACACACAGACACGCACATCTTCTTCGCACTCACACAGTCTCCGCCCACACACTCTTCCTCCTCCTGATCTGCAGCGTTTCTCGCACCCAACTCTGGTGCAAAACCGCAGATCTTTTTAAACCTGTGGTTTTGCTGCGGATTTGACTGAATCAATGGAAGTCAATGGGTGCAGAAACGCTGCAGAGCCGCAAAAAGAATTGACATGCTGCTGAAAATAAAGCACTGCACATCCGTGTTTTTTTTCCGCAGCATGTGCACACCAATTGACAATCTCCCATTAACTAAGTTTGCTTGTGCACTACACTGCGGATTTTATGCAATTCCGCGCGTCCAAAAAACGTTGCGGATCCGCATCAAAATCTGCAACGTGTGCCCATAGCCTTAAGGTACCGTTACACTTAACGATTTACCAACGATCACGACCAGCGATACGACCTGGCCGTGATCGTTGGTAAGTCGTTGTGTGGTCGCTGGAGAGCTGTCACACAGACAGCTCTCCAGCGACCAACGATGCCGTAGTCCCCGGGTAACCAGTGTAAACATCGGGTTACTAAGAGCAGAGCCGCGCTTAGTAACCCGATGTTTACCCTGGTTACCATTGTAAATGTAAAAAAAAAAAAAACACTACATACTTACATTCCGGTGTCTGTCACGTCCCTCGCCGTCAGCTTCCCGCACTGACTGTGAGTGCCGGCCGTAAAGCACAGCGGTGACGTCACCGCTGTGCTCTGCTTTACGGCCGGCGTTCACAGTCAGTGCGGGAAGCTGACGGCGAGGGACGTGACAGACACCGGAATGTAAGTATGTAGTGTTTTTTTTTTTTTTACATTTACAATGGTAACCAGGGTAAACATCGGGTTACTAAGTGCGGCCCTGCTCTTAGTAACCCGATGTTTACACTGGTTACCAGTGAAGACATTGCTGCATCGGCGTCACACACGCCGATGCAGTGATGACAGCGGGTGATCAGCGACCAAAAAAAGGTCCTGATCATTCGCAGCGACCAACGATCTCCCAGCAGGGGCCTGATCGTTAGTTGCTGTCACGCATAACGATTTCGTTAATGATATCGTTGCTACGTCACAAAAAGCAACGATATCGTTAACGAAATAGTTATGTGTGACGGTACCTTTACACTTTTTAACATGTTTTCCCCCTCCGTTATCTCCCTGTGAGGAGTTCATTACTGCTGAATAAGTAAACAATAGTTAACCCTTGCTCTGAGCTTCTGTGTTACTGCATCCTTTTACCAGCTTTACATGAGTAACAGAAAATTTTAAAAAATGACTTAACTTGTTCTACTAGAGAGCTGGAGATCAGCTTTATACTTACACACTTCACATTCATCCTTAATTGTCGTTTGCCAAGAGTCGAAAAGTTTTCTTAAGTTTTTGAAGAGTTTTAAGTCTTCGGTGTTTCCTTCTTCATCTCCGTTTACTACTTTCATAATTCCATCCTCAAAATCTTCGATTTTCTGCCAAAAATTAAAAGTAAAATCATGTGGCACCCTTTAAAGTTATCACCTCGCCATAGGAAAGGTGATGACTTTCAATGCCATCAGAATGGAGTGATGACCGTGCATGCGCACTACTGCTCTATTCATTCTCTGTGGGACTGCTAGACATGAAACGCTATGCTCCGCTATATCTGGAAGTCCCATATAAAATGAATGAAGCAGTATTACAAAGTGGACACATATGAAGTAATCTCTAGCGAGGACTCTGGTAGTAAGGCTAGACCCTGACGAAGGCTACAAGCCGAAATGCGCGTCGGGTTGGCACACCATCCACAGTGTGAGGGACTGCATTACTTGTGTAAGTATATTATTGGCCACAATTTATGTACTTTTGAACTTATTTTCACTGAGTTTGGTCCCTCCATCTGTCCAAATCACATTGCTTCAGCACTTGCACCTTATCCTTGCACTTACCAATATTTTAGCACTGATTGCTTCAATTGCATTATCCTATTTTTTCACCAAAAGACATTTTTGTATTCTGTTTTGTACATTTTTTGGTTTTTGATTTTTTGGTGTGGTATTACCTAATATATATATATATATATATATACACTCACTGGCCACTTTATTAGGTACACCTGTCCAACTTCTTGTTAACACTTAATTTCTAATCAGCCAATCACATGGCGGCAACTCAGTGCATTTAGGCATGTAGACATGGTCAAGACAATCTCCTGCAGTTCAAACCGAGCATCAGTATGGGGAAGAAAGGTGATTTGAGTGCCTTTGAACGTGGCATGGTTGTTGGTGCCAGAAGGGCTGGTCTGAGTATTTCAGAAACTGCTGATCTACTGGGATTTTCACGCACAACCATCTCTAGGGTTTACAGAGAATGGTCCGAAAAAGAAAAAAAATCCAGTGAGCGGCAGTTCTGTGGGCGGAAATGCCTTGTTGATGCCAGAGGTCAGAGGAGAATGGGCAGACTGGTTCGAGCTGATAGAAAGGCAGCAGTGACTCAAATCGTCACCCGTTACAACCAAGGTAGGCCTAAGAGCATCTCTGAACGCACAGTGCGTCGAACTTTGAGGCAGATGGGCTACAGCAGCAGAAGACCACACCGGGTACCACTCCTTTCAGCTAAGAACAGGAAACTGAGGCTACAATTTGTACAAGCTCATCGAAATTGGACAGTAGAAGATTGGAAAAACGTTGCTTGGTCTGATGAGTCTCGATTTCTGCTGCAACATTCGGATGGTAGGGTCAGAATTTGGCGTAAACAACATGAAAGCATGGATCCATCCTGCCTTGTATGGAGCATCTTTGGGATGTGCAGCCGACAAATCTGCGGCAACTGTGTGATGCCATCATGTCAATATGGACCAAAATCTCTGAGGAATGCTTCCAGCACCTTGTTGAATCTATGCCACGAAGAATTGAGGCAGTTCTGAAGGCAAAAGGGGGTCCAACCCGTTACTAGCATGGTGTACCTAACAAAGTGGCCGGTGAGTGTATACAGTGTATATATATATATATATATATATATATATATATATATATATATATATTTACTTTTCAAGCACTATACATTTTGCACATTAAAGCAATTGCCCTTCGGGCTTTTTATGTACTCTTCACATGTGGATGTGCGTCCTTGCAATTTTTATACTTTTTATTTATGCAATCTGGTATTGTACTTATGCACTATGTCCCATTGTTATCTCTGATTTTAACTTTATGTAAGCAATAAAAATATTTTTGGGACTTTTTGGTCGGTTTTCCTCTTCTTTTATAATGCTTGAACGTGCAGTGTAATACATGACGCTGTTGAAGTTGCTTTCTGACCTCTATTACAGATGAGGGTCCTGAATGTCGGATGTGGGTACTGGAAAATAGGTTTTAAAAAGGCCTCCCCTTTACTATGTACTTACTGATATAAGAAAATAAGACTTCTCCTCGTCTGTGTCGGGGACGCCTCTGCCGATCTTTCTCAGCTGCTCCTCTGCCTCCCGGAGCTTACTACTGATCTGTTGTTCTATATTGGGTAATATTTTCTAGAAAAGCAAATGTTTACATCAGAAAAGAGAAAAAGAATGGTAAAAAAGAATAAAATAGCCAAAAGTTACTACATAATCCTCCCAAAAAATGTATGATCATTAATCATTGCGCTAACAGTAAAGACTTTATTTGGGGAGGACTCGGCTCTTGCTCCTCTTATTGAAAGAAGGGCTATAGTATAAGAGCAGTTCGCTATATGGCAAACACGGTCAGTTCATCCATCCATTACACCGTCCAATGGTCTTCATAGAAAAATGTATAGATGGATGCAGCTGCAAATTGGTAGGCAAAGAAGCATGTGGCTGCACAGCCCCGAGACTAAATACCATGGTTAAGGCAAAATGTGCACAATATGGGATGCAATAAGAGGAGAAAATTCCCCTCTGCACATCCCCAACCTTGTCCCTGTCTGCACCAGCACAATCGACTGATCACCACACCATTGTCTATCTAGAAAAGGCGTTTTCATTAGACAACCCCCTTAAGGCATCATCATGTACCCTTCTGAACAATCTGGTGCTCTATCTTCCATAGGTTAAAAATTAATTAGGGCTTTTCATTCACTAGAGTGGGAGAGAACTTGTAGTACCACGATGTACAGAGTTGTGCCACTTCCGAAGTGGTGGTGATCGGTGGTAGTGCCAGGAGTCAGACCCCTGCTCCCTATCTGATATTGAAGACCTCGATTGATGACATCTATATTAGAGGACTCTACAGTACGTCCGTGTAGGGAATAACTAACCGACTTTTCATACTTACGGAGATATGGCACACCAGCTCTTTGGTGAGACTTTCTGCCAGGTGAGGTATGGTGGCCTGTCCTTCCTTCAAAAGAACGCTACAAATAAAACAATGGTACCTTCATGAACTATGTGTGATGCAGACACCAACCCATCCAAGCATCGGAGGGCCAATACACATATAAATATACCCCCATCATGTTCCGAGACAGAAGGTTAGGATATCACCTTTGGATTCAGCCATGTCTTTCAACCCACATGTCCCAACCACCTCATGTGGCCTCCAACTCAAAAACATATCTGGAATCGGCTCATCCCTTAAACTACGTAGGGTCTCCTGCCCAGACCATTTGCACCCTTATAATCTTTACCTGAAGTGTTCATGGGTTTCAAAAAAATTCTTCTCATTTTGTATGGCTTCTTCACGGGAGATTTTTTCTTTTATTTCCCTTTGTCCCCGACACTTGACCATCATGTAGCCCTTACTAAGGCGGTACACCTTGTTTTGGACTACACGTAAAACTTCACTTTCAGCACCTGCGTCTACCAGGTCTGGTTTAGTCAGGACTCCTGTAGGAAAAGTACAGCACAAATATAAAGGTATTGATATATTGTGTTCACAGGTGTAACAACCGGAGTGGGGGAATATGAGTGGAGGCTGCCCTCTGCCCACTTGTATATTGTGGAAATTAAGATAAGCGATGGTTCCACCATTCTCTGTTTTGTAACCCATGGTTTTCTTTAAGCCTGCCCCAAACCCCCCAGGACAGCAAACCCACTCAAGACATCATCATCCTGGTGCAGACACTGCAATAATGTCACTGCATTACATCTCCTGCGCTTGGCCAGGGAACCAAAGTTAGGTTAGCCAATAGATAGAAAAATATTAAAAATTGAGAGTGCCCAGTGGTTTATACCTTTTCAGTTAGCCATTAATAGGACTATCAACCAATGAGGACTTTTAGCACACAATTGGAGGTTCCGCCGGGATGGGAAGTAGGTGTCGGTTGGGAACAAATGGGGACATAAGAGGTCAAATGTGTCTGTGCTGCAAACTCTGCAGACAAGTCATGGTAAGGAGAAGTCTTCATGAAGGTCAGAATGGAAAATGGAAAAAGTGGACACCAATCAGAAGCATGTCAGCTGTGAGACATTACATATATATATATATATATATATATATATATATATATATATATATATATATATATATATATACAGTACAGATCAAAAGTTTGGACACACCTTCTCATTTAAAGATTTTTCTGTATTTTCATGACTATGAAAATTGTACGTTCACACTGAAGGCATCAAAACTATGAATTATCACATGTGGAATTATATACTTAACAAAAAAGTGTGAAACAACTGAAATTATGTATTTTATTCAAAGTAGCCACCTTTTGCTTTGATGACTGCTTTGCATTCTCTTGATGAGCTTCAAGAGGTAGTCACCGGGAATGGTCTTCCAACAATCTTGAAGGAGTTCCCAGAGATGCTTAGCACTTGTTGGCCCTTTTGCCTTCACTATGCGGTCCAGCTCACCCCAAACCATCTCGATTGGGTTCAGGTCTGGTGACTGTGAAGGCCAGGTCATCTGGCGTAGCACCCCATCACTCTCCTTCTTGGTCAAATAGCCCTTACACAGCCTGGAGGTGTGTTTGGGGTCATTGTCCTGTTGAAAAATAAATGATGGTCCAACTAAACGCAAACCAGATGGAATAGCATGCCGCTGCAAGATGCTGTGGTAGCCATGCTGGTTCAGTATACATTCAATTTTGAATAAATCCCCAACAATGTCACCAGCAAAGCACCCCCACACCATCACACCTCCTCCTCCATGCTTCACGGTGGGACCCAGGCATGTAGAGTCCATCCGTTCACCTTTTCTGCGTCGCACAAAGACACGGTGGTTGGAACCAAAGATCTCAAATTTGGACTCCTCAGACCAAAGCACAGATTTCCACTGGTCTAATGTCCATTCCTTGTGTTCTTTAGCCCAAACAAGTCTCTTCTGCTTGTTGCCTGCCCTTAGCAGTGGTTTCCTAGCAGCTATTTTACTATGAAGGCCTGCTGCACAAAGTCTCCTCTTAACAGTTGCTGTAGAGATGTGTCTGCTGCTAGAACTCTGTGTGGCATTGAACTGGTCTCTAATCTGAGCTGCTGTTAACCTGCGATTTCTGAGGCTGGTGACTCGGATAAACTTATCCTCAGAAGCAGAGGTGACTCTTGGTCTTCCTTACCTGGGGCGGTCCTCATGTGAGCCAGTTTCTTCGTAGCACTCTATGATTTTTGCTACTGCACTTGGGGACACTTTCAAAGTTTTCCCAATATTACGGAATGACTGACCTTCATTTCTTAAAGTAATGATGGCCACACATTTTTCTTTACTTAGCTGCTTTTTTCTTGCCATAATACAAATTCTAACAGTCTATTCAGTAGGACTATCAGCTGTGTATCCACCAGACTTCTGCACAACACAACTGATGGTCCCAACCCCATTTATAAGGCAAGAAATCCCACTTATTAAACTTGACAGGGCACACCTGTGAAGTGAAAACCATTCCCGGTGACTACCTCTTGAAGCTCATCAAGAGAATGCCAAGAGTGTGCAAAGCAGTCATCAAAGCAAAAGGTGGCTACTTTGAAGAACCTAGAATATAAGACATAATTTCAGTTGTTTCACACTTTTTTGTGTATAATTCCACATGTGTCAATTCACAGTTTTGATGCCTTCAGTGTGAATGTACAATTTTCATAGTCATGAAAATACAGAAAAATCTTTAAATGAGAAGGTGTGTCCAAACTTTTGGTCTGTACTGTTAAAATAATATATATATATATATATATATATATATATATATATTTTTTAATTGGTATCACATATAAAAAGATAATTACCGCAATGTCTGTTTTTTACGTCTTCTGCCCTTTCAGACCTTATATATTTCATTCTTGTTTTTCAGGTTTGCTAAGTATTTATTGCTCGTCGTGACCTGTTTCTTTTTTTTTCATCTAATGCGTTGTTGTAGAAATATTTATTAATGAGGATTTTGCATCTTCTGATTGCAATAAAATGCTTTTTTTTCCTGTACATGACGGGGCGTATACATTTTGGTGTGATGTCAGTGCTCTGAGCCAATAAGATATTTCACTCCACTGCGCCTCCTCCTCACTACCCCAGTGGTAAAAAGCTGCAGCTGCATCCCCTTCCTCCCCTTCCCTGAGAGGCTGGAGGCAAGTAAGAGTGGACTACGGACTGCCTGAAACTAAAGGAGTTGATTGCCCTTCACCATTGGGAGACAAATAGCCAAATGATGGCATCTGACAAAATTATCCAGTTTAATATACACTCACTGGCCACTTTATTAGGTACACCTGTCCAACTTCTTGTTAACACTTAATTTCTAATCAGCCAATCACATGGCGGCAACTCAGTGCATTTAGGCATGTAGACATGGTCAAGACAATCTCCTGCAGTTCAAACCGAGCATCAGTATGGGGAAGAAAGGTGATTTGAGTGCCTTTGAACGTGGCATGGTTGTTGGTGCCAGAAGGGCTGGTCTGAGTATTTCAGAAACTGCTGATCTACTGGGATTTTCACGCACAACCATCTCTAGGGTTTACAGAGAATGGTCCGAAAAAGAAAAAAAATCCAGTGAGCGGCAGTTCTGTGGGCGGAAATGCCTTGTTGATGCCAGAGGTCAGAGGAGAATGGGCAGACTGGTTCGAGCTGATAGAAAGGCAACAGTGACTCAAATCGCCACCCGTTACAACCAAGGTAGGCCTAAGAGCATCTCTGAACGCACAGTGCGTCGAACTTTGAGGCAGATGGGCTACAGCAGCAGAAGACCACACCGGGTACCACTCCTTTCAGCTAAGAACAGGAAACTGAGGCTACAATTTGTACAAGCTCATCGAAATTGGACAGTAGAAGATTGGAAAAACGTTGCTTGGTCTGATGAGTCTCGATTTCTGCTGCGACATTCGGATGGTAGGGTCAGAATTTGGCGTAAACAACATGAAAGCATGGATCCATCCTGCCTTGTATGGAGCATCTTTGGGATGTGCAGCCGACAAATCTGCGGCAACTGTGTGATGCCATCATGTCAATATGGACCAAAATCTCTGAGGAATGCTTCCAGCACCTTGTTGAATCTATGCCACGAAGAATTGAGGCAGTTCTGAAGGCAAAAGGGGGTCCAACCCGTTACTAGCATGGTGTACCTAATAAAGTGGCCGGTGAGTGTACATTTCTTAGCATAGGATCTTATGGACAACAGACGACCAATGGATGGACTTTGTTTAGGCTTATGTCAGGCATATACTTTTCTAATATTTGCTGCCATAGATCTCAGCTCAGGAAGGTTTTAATTAACAAAATTGATGATGGTGGAGAATCCGTCACATGTTGGACATTAACCTGTCCGGTGTCCGTCATAGTGTTCTTCAGGCTTTCACCATGATCATCTTACTGGAAGAATTACAGAATCAGTGACGAATTCTTCTAACAGTTGGAGGAAAATAACGGAAGGACCCATCACTATTTATATTACCTATAGTTCGCTCTCCGGTTGGATCCACCTCTCGCGCCATTTCTAGAACTTCTGTTGTCGCTATATCCACATTACAGGGAACCACGGCCAGATTAATGGTCTCTTGTTTCGTTATGTAGTTTCTTATTATCTGTTTAATCTGGAGATATGTGTATAAAAGAAGACATTTTACTACTAAACACTATAAGGGTTATTAGCGTTAAAGTGAATACATTAATTTCACTTTATTTATTTTAAATCTTACAGCAGTCTGAGATTATTTTTTGTACACATACTGATAGGGAATTTAGATTGTTAGCCCCAACGGGGACAGCGACGATAATGTGTGCAAACTGTAAAGCGCTGCGGAATATGTTAGCGCTATATAAAAATAAAGATTATTATTATTATTACACAGTTTCATATCACCCTCCATAGTGACAGATTGAGATGTGAAAACTTTTTCTGCCTGCAGTCACCACTAGGGGGATTCTACAATATGCTGCATAATGAATGTGTATGCGGTAAGCTGTTAAGCTCCTCCTAGTGGTGGCTATAGGTAAGAATCTTTTATCTCTTTGTCTATGTAGCAGGTCATAGCAGGGGTGCCCATATATAATCCTTCTACAATATGTAACATAGTACGGTATTTCCATAAACAAATATTACTAATTCACCAGGACTATTGAATTCCTAAACAAAGAGAGAGGTGAGAATACATATATATATATATATATATATATATATATATATATATATATATATATATATTCATAAAAAAAGGAACAGCACAACAGTATTACTTATCTACGGGTGCAAAGCCTCCAGGCAACCTGTCCACCGGTCATCCACTTTTCATAGTATCAAAAGAAGAAGGCAGCACTCCATTACTTCCAGAAATGCAGGGTTTATTCAGACCCACATATCAGTGCCAGTGCGACGTTTCAGCTCTACTGAGCTTTTCTCAAGCTTGAGAAAAGCTCAGTAGAGCTGAAACGTCGCACTGGCACTGATATGTGGGTCTGAATAAACCCTGCATTTCTGGAAGTAATGGAGTGCTGCCTTCTTTTGATACTATATATATATATATATATACACATATACACCTACTGCTCAAAAAAATAAAGGAAACGTTTAAATAACACATCCTGGATCTGAATGAATGAATTATTCTCATTGAATACTTTGCTCTGTACAAAGTTGAATGTGCTGACAACAAAATGACACAAAAATCATCAATGGAAATCAGAAATCAAATTTATTAACCAATGGAAGCCTGGATTTGGAACAATACTCAAAATTAAAGTGGAAAATCAAATTACAGGCTGGTACAACTTCAGTGAAAATGCGTCAAAACAAGGAAATGATGCTAAGTAGAGTGTGTGGCCTACATGTGCCTGAATGACCTCCATACAATGCCTGGGCATGCTCCTGATGAGGCAGTGGATGGCCTCCTGAGGGATCTCCTCCCAGACCTGGATTGAAGCATCCGCCAACTCCTGGACAGTCTGTGGTGCAACGTGACGTTGGTGGATGGTGCGAGACATGATGTCCCAGATGTGTTCAATCGGATTCAGGTCTGGGGAACGGGCGGGCCAGTCCATAGCTTCAATGCCTTTATCTTGCAGGAACTGCTGACACACTCCAGCCACATGAGGTCTGGCATTGTCCTGCATTAGGAGGAATCCAGGGCCAACCGCACCAGCATATGGTCTCACAAGGGATCTGAGGATCTCATCTCAGTTCCTAATGGCAGTCAGGCTACCTCTGGCAAGCACATGGAGGGCTGTGCGGTCCTCCAGGGAAATGCCACCCCACACCATTACTGATCCACTGCCAAACCGTTCATGCTGAAGGATGTTGCAGGCAGCAGATCGCTCTCCACGGTGTCTCCAGACTCTGTCACGTCACATGTACTCAGTGTAAACCTGCTTTCATCTGTGAAGAGCACAGGGCGCCAGTGGCGAATTTGCCAATCCTGGTGTTTTGTGGCAAATGCAAAGCGTCCTGCACGGTGTTGGGCTGTGAGCACCACCCCCATCTGTGGACGTCAGACACTCAGACCATCCTCATGGAGTAGGATTCTAACCATTTGTGCAGACACATGCACATTTGTGGCCTGCTGGAGGTAATTTTGCCATTTTGCAGGGCTCTGGCAGTGCTCCTCCTGTTCCTCCTTGCATAAAGGCTGAGATAACGGTCCTACTGCTGGGTTGTTGCCCTCCTACGGCCCCCTCCATGTCTCCTGGTGTACTGGACTGTCAGCTGGTAGCGCCTCCAGCCTCTGGACGCTACGCTGACAGACACAGCAAATCTTGCCACAGCTTGCATTGATGTGCCATCCTGAATGAGCTGCACTACCTGAGCCACTTGTGTGGGTTATAGAGTCCATCTCATGCTACCACGAGTGTGAAAGCACAACCAACATTCAAAAGTGACCAAAACATCAGCCAGAAAGCATTGGTACTGAGATGTGGTCTGTGGTCTTTATAGGGGGTGTCTTCATAATTGCCAATAATTTCCATCTGTTGTCTATTCCATTTGCACAACAGCATGTGAAATTGATTGTCAAACAGTGTTGCTTCCTAAGTGGACAGTTTGATTTCACAGAAGTTTGATTTACTTGGAGTTATATTCTGTTTAAGTGCGGCGCCCCAGGGTCCTGGTTATCGCAGTAATGTCGCTTTCCTCCCGGGGAGAGTGATGTTACGTTTGGAGGCAAGGAAGGATAACTGCATCCAGGTATCACAAACATGCAACACATTCATAGTCCAGACCACCAGGGGGAGCTTTTGATCCTATTTACTAGGTGACTCCCCATATATATATAACTGGTAGTCTGTATGGAAAGTCAGGCAGTTCTTCAGGGAAGCTGTCCCTGGCAGGAGCAAATTCCTGTCAGAGGACGGAGGAGAGGGTTCACGAAGATGTGCATGCCCTAAGAGCTGCAGCTCCCAGAGAGAGACATTTTGAAGGCAGAATTGTATTGCAGCGAGCGTGAAGGAAGGCAAAGCAAAGGAGAGGATACCAGAAGGGGACCAGCCAGGAGCAGGCTGCCTCCTTCTAAAGCGCAGAACACCGGTAGCCGGAACACCGAGTTAGTAAGGACCTCTATGCCTTACTTCAGAGACCGGCAGAACAGCTAATTGCATGTTACCTGTCCGCACTTACACCCAGGAGGCACGGTGGCACCCCTCAGAGGCCGGGGCATGCTAGAGTCCCTATAAACAGCCTCAAGCCACCAGTCATACGAGTTTTGTCCTATCCGACTACGGGGGACAGAGAGAGAGACACCACATCTGTGAGGACCTTATTTGAAGCTTATGCAGTAAGGGACTACACCACTACAGTGCAAGGGAAGGCTATTGATTTCCACCTGGACAAGGGGACTCTGGACTTGCCTCCAAACTGGCCAGACTCTGCCTGTCCTGTGATCTGGTGCCCTGGACTGTGGATGCTGAAGTCTTCAGTAAAGGTAAAGAGACTGCAACCTTGTGTCCTTGCTCTTCACTGCACCTCTTACCATTCTACCATCTACACACTGGGAAGCCCTGGGGATATACTTCACCTGTGGGAAGGTATAGCATCTAGCTGCCATAACATCACCCCAGCGGACCCCTTAAAGGAGCGTCGGTCACCCTGATCGAATACCACAGGTGGCGTCACAAACATAAACTTTATCCCTTTAAAGACCTTTCCCTTTTACAAAGACATTCCAGGGCCACGGACCGGGTCAGCCACCGTGACATCCCCCTGTGAACCGCAGGACCCGGTACTGAGTAACCCCTTGCCCTGACGGGGCACTCCATAAGTTTTCCTTTATTTTTTTGAGCAGTATACAGTATATACAGTATATACACATACAGTTGAAACCAGTCATTTCCATACACTATATATAAAGACACATATGCATGTTTTTCTCAATATCTGACATGAAATCATAATAAACCTTTCCCATTTTAGGACAATTAGGATTACCATAATTATTAACATTTGCCAAATGCCAAAATAATGAGAGAGAGAGAATGTTTTAAGGCATTTTGATTACTCACTGCAAAGTCAAAAGTTTCCATACATTTCATTAGTATTTGGTACCATTGCACTTAAACTGAATGACTTTGGTTGAACGTTTAGGATCTCCTTCCACAAGCTTCTCACAATAGTTGGTCGGAATTTGGGTCCATTCCTCCTGACAAAACTGGTGTAGTGATCCAGGTTTGTAGGTCGCCTTGCTCACATCGGCCTTTTCATCTTTGCCCATAAATTTTCAATAGGATTAAGATCAGGGCTTTGTGATGGCCGCTCCAAAACATTGACTTTATTATCCTGAAGCCATTTCCGCCCAAGCTTTAACTTCCTGGCTGATGTCTTGAGATGCTGCTTCAGTATTGCCACATAATCTGCTTTTCTCATGATGTCATCTATTTTGTGAAGTGCACCAGTCCCTCCTGCAGCAAAACAACCCCACATCATAATGCTGCCACCATCATGTTTCACAGTTGGGATGGTGCTCTTAGGCTCCCAAGCTTGTCCCTTTTTCCTCCATACGTAACGATGGTCAATATGCCCAAAAAGTTCAATTTTAGTTTAATAAGACCACAGTACATGTCTCCAAAAATTAAGGTCTTCGTTCATGTGTGCATTTGCAGACATTAATCTTTTTTTTTCCTGGCAGAGTGGCCTTCCAGCGCTTGTTGATACAGTACTCGTTTCACTGTGGATATTGACACAATCTTACCAGCTTCCGCCATCATCTTCACAAGGTCTTTTGCTTTTGTCCTTAGGTTGATATGCTCATTAATCTCTGGGACACAGAACCCGACTCCATCCTGAGCGGTATGATGGCTGGACATTCCCATCTTGTTTGTATTTGCATATAATTGTTTGTACAGATGAACGAGGCACCTTCAGGTATCTTAAAATTGTACCCAAGGATGAGCCAGACGTGTGCAAGTCCACAATTCTTTTTCTTGATATCTTGGCTGATTTCTTGAGACTATACACAAAGAAGCAGTGTGTTTCAGGTGTACATTAAAATACATCCACAGGTGTGTCTCTAATTAACTCAGATGTTGCCAAAAACCTATCAGAAGCTTTCAAACACAGGACATCATCATATGGGCAGTCTAGAATGGTTTAGAGGCATAGCAATCTTAGTGTATGTAAACATTCCCTCTCTCATTATTCTGGCATTTGGCAAATATTAATACTTATGGTAAAACTAATTGACCTAAAAGGGGAAAGGTTTATTCTGATTCCATGTCAGATATTGAGAAAAACATGCAGATGTGTATTTTTATATAGCGGATGGAAACGTCTGTATATATAAATATATATATAAATATACAATCTTCCTTCTCACCCCCAATGGGAGTGGTCTTTTTTGTCCTTTCTCATTCTCGGGTCTTCTACCAGAGGCCTGGGAGTTTGAGAGTTCTGAGCAGGATCTTAGTTGTTCCCAGCATTGCGCTTATCTGTACAGAGAGTTCAGATGTTGCTCCTGGGATCTGTTGTAGCCATTCTTCCAACTTAGGGGTCACTGCTCCAAGTGCTCCTATCACCACTGGAGTCACTGTTGCCTTCACCTTCCACATCTTCTCCAGTTCTCCTTTGAGGCCCTGGTATTTCTCCAGCTTCTCATATTCCTTCTTTCTGATGTTGCTGTCATTTGGTACTGCCACATCTATTATCACGGATGTCTTCTGGTCCTTGTCTACTATCACAAAGTCAGGTTGGTTAGCCAACACCTGCTTATCCGTCTGGATCTTGAAGTTCCACAGGATTTTAGTCTTTCATTCTCCACCACTTTCTCTGGGATCTTCCACTTGGACTTAGGGGGACTGAGACCATATGCTATGCAGATGTTCCTGTATACAATTCTCGCTACTTGGTTGTGGCGTTTGGTATACGCGGTTCTTGCATCTTGCATCCTGCCACTATGTGTTGGACGGTTTCTGAGGTTTCTTTGACTAGTCTGCACCTTGGGTCTTGTCTTGTGTGGTAGATTCCTGGTACTTCGTGCTTGCTCTTGTGCCGCTATGATTAGTGCCTCTAAGCTGTCTTGGAGTCCAGCTTTCTTCAGCCATTGGTAGGATTTCTCCATGTCAGCCACCTCCATTATCTGTCAATGGTACATCCCATGCAGCGGCTTGTCTTGCCATGGCGCTTCATGTTCCTGCTCTTCGTTCCAGATCTGTTGTTATTGCTGCCTTAGACTTTCTCTCAGCATCTCATTTCTGGTGCCATTTTTCTGATGTATTCCTGGAGACTCCTTGCTTCATCTGGTTGCTTGGATGCTTATCAAGCCTCGACCACCCTCCTTTCTGTTGGTATACAATCTTTGGGTGTTAGGCTTAGGGTGGAGACCTCCAAGCATTGTGAAGAGCTTTCGTGTCTTCACATCTGCAGCTTCCATCTCTTCTTTTGGCCAGCACACTATGTCAGCAGGGTATCTGATAACTGGCAGGGCATATGTATTGATGGGGCAGATTTTATTCTTCCCATTGAGCTGGCTCTTGAGGACCTGTCTTACCCTTTGATGGTATTTGGATGTTGCTGCTTTCCTTGCCTCGTCATCGTGGTTACAGTATCCCTGTTGGATGCCGAGGTACTTGTAGCATGTCTGTACATCTGCTATGTGTCCTGCTCATAATTCTGCTCCATCAGTCTTGACTACCTTGCCTCTCTTCATGATCAACCTGCCGCACTTCTCCAGTCCAAAAGATATCCCAATGTCTTCACTGTAGATCCTTGTCAGGTGGATCAGTGAATTGATGTCTCGTTCGTTTTTTCGCATACAGCTTGATGTCATCCATGTATAGGAGGTGGCTGCTGATGCTTCCACTCTTGAACTTGCATCCATAGCCAGACGATGCAGAACAGCAATGGGGACAGTGTATCACCTTATCACCTTGGTATATGCCGCATTTGATGGTCACTTGTGTTAGTTGTCTTGAGTTGACTTCCAATGTTGTTCTCCATTGCCCCATTGAGTTTCTGAGGGAGGTTCTTAGATTTTTGTTGACATTGTAGAGAGGCAAGCATTCACAGATCCATGTTTGTGGCATGAGTTATAGGCTTTCCTGTAGTCAATCCAGGCTGTGCTGAGATTGGTCTGTCTGGATTTTGAGTCTTGAGCGAATGCTCTATCTACTAGGAGCTGGTGCTTAGAGCCTCTGGTGTTGGTCCCAATGCCTTTCTGAGCTGGATTCATGTACTGGTTCATATGGTTCTGTAGCTTGGTGGCTATGATGCCTGACGGGAGTTTCCCTGTTGTTGTAAGGCAGGTTATTGGGCGGTAGTTGGATGGAACTGTTACTTTGTGAGGATTCTTCATGATCAGCACTGTTCTTCCTTCTGTTGGCCAAGCTGGGTGATGCCCTGCTTCTAGCAGATGGTTCATCTACTTTGCCATGCGTTCATGTACCGCTGTTAATTTCTTTAGCCAGTAGGTGTGGATCACGTCTGGGCCAGGTGTTGTCCAGCTCTTCATGTTCTTGACACGCTGTTGGATGTCTGACTGGTTCTTGCTCTAGGTGGTTGTCATCTCACCTCTTTATGTAAATAAATATATAAATTTACATTATATAAAAAGGTATATACATGTGCAAATTCTCTTCTCTCTCTCTGAATATTTATTTATGGAAATGATATGTTACATATTGTAGAAGAATTGATTGCTTCAACCAGACAAGTCTCACATAATAGTCAGGTGCAACTGGGTGGGGGCTTCCCCATAATGCCCTACTGCTATCATATCACATGGAATAGCACAACCAATCAGAATGGACTATTATAGCCTGTATAAAAGCAGAGGCAGGGAATTCAGAAGTTAGCTATAAGGGTATGGAGAGAAAACTACAAAATACTAAAGAGACTGTACAGTTAGTGTGTGTAACAGCATGGAAGACGATTAGTGTGCGAGGAACAACCTGTTGGTTACTATCCGTTTACCTTTAGCCATAAACGTTAAGTCACTTTGACGTTAATAAGGCTATGTGAATGGAGCGCCCCCACACCGCCGCAGGGCCGAGGGGTACCCGGCGCCGGGTCTCTGAGTCTCTGTTCTGGGGTTGTCACGGTGGCTAGACCCGGTCCGTGGCCCTGTCAGTGGGGGACGTCCAGTGCAATAAGTGTGGATAATGGTGCAGTTGTGGGGTGCAGGTCGCGGTAAATAACGAGGACACCAGGTTGCAGTCTCTTTACCTCTTTACTGAAGATCTCTGGGTCCTCAGTCCGGAATCCAGATCACCAGGCTGCGCAAGTCCGGCCGGTCCAATGGCACTTCCAGAGTTCACTTTGCAGGTGGAAATCAGTGCCTTCCTTCTTAGCGCTATGTGTTGTAGTCCTTCCCTGCTGTGCTTACGGAAAGTACCCCACAACTGTTGTGTCTGTTTCTTAAGTTCCCTCACAACTCGATTAGATGATGTTCTGCTAATCCTCCGTCCCTCCCTGTTGATCTGGTTGGAACGGCACCCGTTTGACGGGTAGGCTCGGAGCTCTTCCGGGACCCTAGAGTCGCCCCTCTCCACAAGTTGCCCCCCAAGACTTCATAGGTGATTTGAGTCGGACAGCCCGCCTGAGACTGACTGTCCTGCCGCTGTTTAGAGTATTGCTTGAAGCTCAGTGTTATAATACTCTCTCGGCGTTCCGGCCACCGGTTGTGCGCCTCAGTAGGATGTTGCCTCGGTCTAACAGCACGACTCCTACTGGTATACTCCTATTGCTTCAATCTCGTTTCTCACTCAGCACAATATATCTCTTTTCTAGTCCTTCCTTAGGGCACCGCCGCTTCTCAGTGCAGGCACGGTCCCGTTACTTTCTTTCCTGTAGGCAGGTCTCCATCAGGGTCCCAAACCTGACAGAGGCCCTACCGTCTCTTCCCCTGCAACACCCTCTGCCACAAGGTGTTGCCTGGTCTAATCCAGTCAGCTTTCTCTCCTAACTTCCTGCCTGACCCCCAGTTTACCCACAATGGTGGGGAGTGGCCTAATGAATAGCACCCTTAGCTCCCCCTGGTGGCCCGGCTGTGAAATGTATTGGTGACTGTGATACCTGGTCAGATGAACTCCTTCAGTGCCATCAGACGTACCATGGCTCCCCATAGTGGCGGAGCCACAGTACTGCAACGACCAGGACTCTGGGGCGCTGCACTCCCCCCCGGTTAAATCCAGTACTCCGGGACTGGGAAGAAAACAACAATACAGTTAGCAAAAAGACATACAATTTTTGTGAGTGCAAATAACAATAAGTATACTTGAACAGGCTTCCCTTTATGGGAGGTGAGGACACTTGAACGTTACAAAACATGGTTAAACAGTATAAATTACAGGTTATAAATAACTCCTGTTACCCAACCGGGTATTCTACTTAGTGCAATTCCTTGAACAATAATTTAACATCGCCCTTAAGGACGTACACTCGGCATCCATTAAAGACCTTCTTATAATCACATTATAAGGCAAATTTAACTTTTCATTCTCCTTCTTTAATCTGCAGGACCGCCTGTCCTATCGGCACCAGACCTACTGCCTCTCCTTTCTTACAGGACCGCTCCTTTCAGCCCGAGCCTTCTGTCTTTTCCTCTGCTATACACAGTATAGAACATAACATACTTTCAGGTTTAGGAACACTGAGCCATCTGCATATGGCTCCTAAGAGGACTCACTTCCTAACCCCCTACGGGTTCACTTTCTGTCCTCTGCAACACATTATTAACTCTTTCTCGACAATGAACTAGCTTTCTATGGAGGACTCAGGGTTTACCTTCTATCCCCATCTTCTATCAACATTATCAACATTCTCTTAGAGCATTAACTTTCTATTTTAACTTCCTTGCTAACAACTATGCAGGACACTATGTCTGCCCCTACGGGTCTACTGCATCTTTCTTTCTGAAAACATCATCTGCATTTCTTTACAATTCAACTAATCAAATACATATAACTTTTACATGTAAGGATTGTCATCACTTTCGTTCATCAAGACATTATTGCTATCTATCAATCTTAAAGCAATACGGTTCTTCAAATGTAAAATGTGGATGTCCCCTTTAAGAAGGGACCAAGTCTTTAGGAGGTAGCATTTCTTCTCTGGCCACCAGTCCTTACTCAGCAAAGGCTCCAGTACGGTATCTTCGCAAAGAGTCTCTTTCGAAGTAAAACCAGTAGGAAGCTCCTTTAAGAAGGTGCCAACTATATACAGGAAGTTGGTATCATGCACTGTTCATGATTACGGCAGTTCTGTAAACTTTTGTGCAAACTTGAGAAAAATAAACAAAACAACAGGGATCCCGGGTCAGCAAAGGGATCCATAAAGAATTAACCCTGGACGGGTTTAGCAGCAAACAGTAAACAAACAGTTAAATGGAGAACTATTTACATTTTTCAAAGCACTCATGCTTACTCTTTTGGCGCAGCAGGTGGTTTCCTCCCGGGCCTCACCAGGCCAACGGGCCGCGCTGCCGATCCGGGAAGTGGCTCTGGTCCCAGCAACGACAAGATCCCTCGCCGTGATGCTCTTCTCACCGAGGATCCTGCACGCCCCCAAGGCACATGGTGGGTCCGGGTTCTCTGCTGTTCTGCTGGGTCAGGTTCTTCTGCCTTTCCGGCGGGAGGCTCATCTTCGGCTGTTTCAGTGGCGGCCTGGAGCGCAACGCATCGCTGGACGCCCCGCGCCATCCAGCCAGCTTCGCCTGTGGCTCTCCTCCACCTGGTGTAAGTGACGGCATCACCGGGCTCCAGGTCGGGAGCAAACCTTCCTCCGCAGTGCTCGACCTCCTTCCTGTCCACGTGGACTTGTAGCGGCTCCCCGATCTCCTGGATAACCCCTCTTCCATATCGGGGGTTGAAGGAGACCACTACACCCCAGTGGGACGATGGGACCTCCGCGACCGTGGTCAAATCAATCTGGGCTGTTGGTTGCGGTCGGTTCCGCCATGCAGCCATCAAGCGCCGCAGGTGCTCAGCCTCCGGCAGGATCTTCATGCCCTGTACCTGCAGCGTACCTTCAGCCGCGGCCGGGTGGGAAGGAACAGGGGACACCGGAGATAGGTGGACTTCTGTGGGCCGACCTAGCCGAGCAAGCACGCGGGCATCGGCCTCCACGCGGCGCGCTATCTGGCGGGCCTCGGCTGCAGCTACACACTCCTCTGATGGTGGCAAGGGGGGTCGGCCCATCGGTAGCTCCGTGAGGGTCAGTCCCCGCAACGCTGGTGCATCTGGGACTGTGTCAGACGGCGCAGCCTCAGGCTGGATCGGGTCAGTCCCACGCGGGGTTCTCGGTGTCGCCATCTTCTCTCCTTCTTCGGTGTCCTCTTTCCGCGGTCTCTTTCGTGGGCGGCCCCGTCTCCATGGTCTCCACCCTCCAAACAGGATCAGGAGGCGGACCTCGGCTGTTGACGGACACGTCCTCAGGACCAAGAAATGTTTAGACTGGGCGGCCATTGTCCTTCGCGCGCTCTAGCTTGTCTACGCCTACTCCACGCCCCTCTTCTTCTCCTGCGCCTCTCCTCAGCGCTGCAATGGCGGCGGTTTTGGCGGTTAATGGCACAGCACAGTCTTTTCAATAAAGTATAGTTCAAGCGCAACAAATCACAGTTCCAAGGCACACATGACCTGATTCTTCAGGCTTAAGTAGATCCTGTTCGTGACGCCAAGTTTGGAGCGCCCCCACACCGCCGCAGGGCCGAGGGGTACCCGGCGCCGGGTCTCTGAGTCTCTGTTCTGGGGTTGTCACGGTGGCTAGACCCGGTCCGTGGCCCTGTCTGTCAGTGGGGGACATCCAGTGCAATAAGTGTGGATAATGGTGCAGTTGTGGGGTGCAGGTCGCGGTAAATAACGAGGACACCAGGTTGCAGTCTCTTTACCTCTTTACTGAAGATCTCTGGGTCCTCAGTCCGGAATCCAGATCACCAGGCTGCGCAAGTCCGGCCGGTCCAATGGCACTTCCAGAGTTCACTTTGCAGGTGGAAATCAGTGCCTTCCTTCTTAGCGCTATGTGTTGTAGTCCTTCCCTGCTGTGCTTACGGAAAGTACCCCACAACTGTTGTGTCTGTTTCTTAAGTTCCCTCACAACTCGATTAGATGATGTTCTGCTAATCCTCCGTCCCTCCCTGTTGATCTGGTTGGAACGGCACCCGTTTGACGGGTAGGCTCAGAGCTCTTCCGGGACCCTAGAGTCGCCCCTCTCCACAAGTTGCCCCCCAAGACTTCATAGGTGATTTGAGTCGGACAGCCCGCCTGAGACTGACTGTCCTGCCGCTGTTTAGAGTATTGCTTGAAGCTCAGTGTTATAATACTCTCTCGGCGTTCCGGCCACCGGTTGTGCGCCTCAGTAGGATGTTGCCTCGGTCTAACAGCACGACTCCTACTGGTATACTCCTATTGCTTCGATCTTGTTTCTCACTCAGCACAATATATCTCTCTTCTAGTCCTTCCTTAGGGCACCGCCGCTTCTCAGTGAAGGCACGGTCCCGTTACTTTCTTTCCTGTAGGCAGGTCTCCATCAGGGTCCCAAACCTGACAGAGGCCCTACCGTCTCTTCCCCTGCAACACCCTCTGCCACAAGGTGTTGCCTGGTCTAATCCAGTCAGCTTTCTCTCCTAACTTCCTGCCTGACCCCCAGTTTACCCACAATGGTGGGGAGTGGCCTAATGAATAGCACCCTTAGCTCCCCCTGGTGGCCCGGCTGTGAAATGTATTGGTGACTGTGATACCTGGTCAGATGAACTCCTTCAGTGCCATCAGACGTACCATGGCTCCCCATAGTGGCGGAGCCACAGTACTGCAACGACCAGGACTCTGGGGCGCTGCATGAAGAAACCAGATTGTATCTTAATTTCCCAGACAACCATATTTTTACAAAAACCAAAAGAACTGGCTTTTTATCTGTATATTGGCTTGTGAATTTGGGTGTTTATGTCTGGTGGGTCAGGAATACAGACTTGCCAACTGATATACTATCTAATATGCTGTGTAGGTCTGTAAGGGTATGTGCACACGTCCGGATTTCTTGCAGAAATTTCCTGAAGAAAACCGGAAATTTTCTGCAAGAAATCCGCATTTTTTTTTTTGCGTTTTTTTTCCGTTTTTTTCGCGTTTTTTTTAGCATTCTGCAAGCGTAATTAGCTTGCAGAATGCTAAAGTTTTCCAAGCGATCTGTAGCATCGCTTGGAAAACTGACTGACAGGTTGGTCACACTTGTCAAACATAGCGTTTGACAAGTGTGACCAACTTTTTACTATAGATGCTGCCTATGCAGCATCTATAGTAAAAGATAGAATGTTTAAAAATAATAAAAAAAATAAAAAAAATGCTTATACTCACCCGCAGACAGCTGATCTCCTCACCGGCGTCCGTTCCGTATAGATGGTGTGTGCGCGCAGGACCTTCCATGACGTCGCGGTCACGTGAGCGGTCACATGACCGGTCTCGACCAATCACAAGACGGCGACGTCATCGGCAGGTCCTTCACCGCACACCAGCTACAGGAACCGAAGCGACAGCGTGCAGTGGAGAGGCGGGAAGACATCGAAGGTGAGTATAGGACTATTTTTTATTTTAATTCTTTTTTTTTTAACAATTATATGGTGCCCAGTCCGTGGAGGAGAGTCTCCTCTCCTCCACCCTGGGTACCAACCGCATATAATCTGCTTACTTCCCGCATGGTGTGCACAGCCCCGTGCGGGAAGTAAGCAGATCAATGGACTCCTAGGTGTGCGGAATCCCCTGCAATTCCGCATTTTAATGAACATGTTGCTTTTTTTTCCGCGATGCGATTTTTTCGCAGGAAAAAAAGGCTACATTTGCACAAAAAATGCGGAATACACTGAAAATAATGGGAGGCATATGTAAGCGTTTTTTTCGCGTTTTTATCACGTTTTTATAGCGAAAAAACGCGAAAAAAAACGCGAAAAATACTGAACGTGTGCACATGGCCTAATGGTGACTGTACATTGAGTGGGTTAAGCTTTATTTATTGATGTGTGCTTATATGCTAATAGTGCTACTGGATCCCATCACCATTGTTTACCTTATCTTGATGTTGGACTGAAGGACCCTGGGTGATTCTGGGAGTGGCTTACATGCCTTAGGCATAAAAAGACTCTGAGATCACATCCTGGGAGTCTGAAGTAAGGGTACTGTCACACAGTGCAATTACGATCGCTACGACGGTACGATTCGTGACGTTCTAGCGATATCGTTACGATATCGCAGTGTCTGACACGCAGCAGCGATCAGGGATCCTGCTGAGAATCGTACGTCGTAGCAGATCGTATGAAACTTTCTTTCGTCGCTGGATCTCCCGCTGTCATCGCTGGATCGTTGTGTGTGACAGCGATCCAGCGATGCGTTCGCTGGTAACCAGGGTAAACATCAGGTTACTAAGCGCAGGGCCGCGCTTAGTAACCCGATGTTTACCGTGGTTACCAGCGTAAAAGTAAAAAAAAACAAACCGTACATACTCACCATGTGATGTCCGTCAGGTCCCTTGCCGTCTGCTTCCTGCTCTGACTGTGAGCGCCGGCCGGAAAGTGAGAGCAGATCACAGCAGTGACGTCACCGCTGCGCTCTGCTCTCACTGTACGGCTGCACTCAGTCAGAGCAGGAAGCAGACGGCAAGGGACCTGACGGACATCACATGGTGAGTATGTACGGTTTGTTTGTTTTTACTTTTACGCTGGTAACCACGGTAAACATCGGGTTACTAAGCGCGGCCCTGCGCTTAGTAACCCGATGTTTACCCTGGTTACCAGCGAACCTCGGCATCGCTCCAGCGCCGTGATTGCAACGTGTGACCGCAGTCTACGACGCTGGAGCGATACTCATACGACGCTGCGACGTCACAGATCGTGCCGTCGTAGCGACGAAAATTGCACGGTGTGACGGTACCCTAAGACAGAGCTACCAGCCAGACATTCTGCAAACCACCCAACAGACAAGAGAAAGGACTGCAGCCAATTCATCATGGCACCATCACGAGGGACACTGATCTATGATTCTATAGGATACAACCTAGGGGTTTTTGGCTCCGGTTGGAAGGACACAGATCTGATCCAGTGACCATCTCTGAACCATGGATATGTTTGGAGAAAGCCAGGGTTGGGACCCGCTGGTCGCCTGGTTCCATAGAGATGGTCAGATAAGCCAGGTGGTGACTCTCGTGTCAACTGGCTTTGGACCTTGTATGGACTCTACGGACAGTTCTTGGTCATCTCCCTATGCTTGTCGTTACCCCTTCTCTGTGCGTGCACCCACAGATGGAGTAGCGACCCTGGGAGCTCTGACATCATGTCATACTGGAAATACATGGAGACGCAGTGATATTTTATATGCGCCCATGTGACCCTGGGAGCTCTAACATCGTGTCATACTGGAAATATGTGGAGACGCAGTGATCTTTTTTATGTGCCCATGTAACCAAACAATTCCAGCCATGGTGAGATTGTTCTGTTTGCTATTGTGTGCTGTGGTTCAATAAAGTATTGCCACACTGTTTTACCTTAACCCTGTGTTGTCTGTGTAGTGTATTGCCCACTGGGAGATAGAGCGGGCGTTCAGTGGTCCAGTGGTCTTGCTAAAGACAGCCGGGCCAGCGGACGACAGCACCCACTGACCCCGTTTCTCCACAGGCTATATTTGAGTTAAATAGCTTAAAAAGAGTTGGATACAGTACTAGGAGACCTCAGAGTGTTACACACGTCTTTTCAGGGAATTTGAAGACTTTAGAGTATTTCAAATTTGTGGAATATTCATTTGTTGCAAATCGAACATTTTGGAAAAATTTAGCAAAACTACATACCGTAACTCAAATTAAAAACTTCACATTTCTTTTTGATGTCTGCAAGGCAAATTCTGACAAACCTGTCTTCCGATGTCCTGGGGTTGATTGGGTAAAGCAATCCTTGTGATCCCCGGGAGATCAATGAGAGTCAGATCTGGGACGTTTGGAGAGATGATTTCCAACGTTATGAGATCTTCGCTGATTCCGTTTCCTGAGCCGGCTACAATGTCTTGTGCTAGGAAGAAAAATAGTAAGTAGGCAGGAAAGACAAGTGTCAGGAAGATATCAGTTCTCTATCCGAGTTCTTCTAAAATTAAGTTCCTAAAATCTCCAAACCATTATTTTTCCCTTTACCTCTACGAACTTCAGCTTCCACAGCGGAGGGTCCCTGAATCTTTGTTTTTGTATTTCTATAAATAATTCTTCCAAACCACGGGGAGTTGGTGGCAGATTTTTTCAGCTTCAGCTCAAGGGGGCAACGTGTAACAATACCTGTAGAGGAAAAAATAAAATATAAACGAACACGGTATAACAATATGATTGGTGCCAGCATTTTGTAAGATGTGGAGGTGTCTTCATCCTTTTTTAATTGGATTAATTGTTTTATAGCTCAAAAGCTGAGCCCGGTCCATATAAAATATATATATATGGACTGGGCTCAGCTTTTGATATATATATATATATCAAATGAAGATAGAAGAAGGAACGCACTCACAGGAAGTCCGATGCAGGTGTCTTTTATTGAAACGTGTTACACATCTTCACGGCCGGGGGTGCTGAAAGGGGAGTGTGGCAGTGCAGGACAACAGCTGTTTCGCGCCTGGCTGGCGCTTCAACAGGTCCGTGAGAGTGTCGACCAGAACGCTGAATGAAATAGGGTCAGGTGTGGCGGGGGCCCGTCCCTCCCGCCTACTTCCTCCCGTGCGATTCCGCCCACACCTCACCATGTGACAACATAAAACATACTTTAAAAACAATACACTTAGTACACTTAGTGTTACAATAAATGTCAACTAAATGGGGACATAGCGTACCATATAGAAAAAATACTATTGTGAAGAGAGACTTCTTCTGTTCTATGCTAAGCTCCGCACTATCAATGGTTAACTAATTGGCAATATTGGGACTCATATCTAGTTAATGAAATGAACAAATAAATCGATTATAAACGCTGTAAAAGCTATAAGAAAATGGACATGTCCACTCTATCATTAAAGCCCAAAGGGCCCATCGCCTGTGACCGCATAATCCATCTAGCTTCTTTTTGTAAAAGCATGTTATGTAGATCACCCCCTCTTTTAGGTAGGGTAACTTTGTCAATGCCTGCAAACGACAGGACATTAGGATCTCCACCGTGTCTTTCCCGAACGTGTTCAATTAGGCGGGGTACACCTTTGCCCGTTGAGATAGTATTACAGTGTTCACGGAAGCGCATGTATAGGCACCTAATAGTCTTGCCAATATAAAAACGTCTGCACGGGCAATACATTACATAAACGACGTATTTAGTTTTGCATGTTATGAAAAAATTAACTGTGTGTTTAATCGGTCCGATATTAAAGTGCCGTCCTATAAGATGGTTTTTGCAATACGCACAATGGCCGCACCGAAAGTTCCCTTTCGGTACGCTGGATTTCAACCAATTATTGCACTCGCCCGGTAAACGGTTTCGCACTAATATGTCCCTCAGGTTTGTGCTACGTTTGTTCGATATCAGGGGACCCCTTTTCACAATGTCGACAAGGTCTCTATCTTTTTCAAGAATGTGCCAATTCTTGCGTATGGCACTACGTATAAAACCATCAATTGGGCTAAATTGAAAACTGAAATTGCAGCGTTTACCCGCAGGCATGCACCTGTTACCGCCTGTATTACTATCAACAGATTTTTCTCGTGCTTCATGTAACAGTTTATCAGGATACCCTCTACCCTCTAGCCTGTGTATTAGCTCATTGGACTACAGTAACGTCCAAAAAATACTGTTGAGGCAATAAATGGCACCTTAAGTACAAAATTGTATCGGAAACCAGTGGCAACCAACTCTTTACTTCATTATAACAGTTATCATCCTCCACATGTTAAACGATCCCTCCCATATAGCCAACTTCTACGCGTTAATAGAACTAATAGCACACAAGAAGGGGCCATGGCACAGTCCAATGAGCTAATACACAGGCTAGAGGGTAGAGGGTATCCTGATAAACTGTTACATGAAGCACGAGAAAAATCTGTTGATAGTAATACAGGCGGTAACAGGTGCATGCCTGCGGGTAAACGCTGCAATTTCAGTTTTCAATTTAGCCCAATTGATGGTTTTATACGTAGTGCCATACGCAAGAATTGGCACATTCTTGAAAAAGATAGAGACCTTGTCGACATTGTGAAAAGGGGTCCCCTGATATCGAACAAACGTAGCACAAACCTGAGGGACATATTAGTGCGAAACCGTTTACCGGGCGAGTGCAATAATTGGTTGAAATCCAGCGTACCGAAAGGGAACTTTCGGTGCGGCCATTGTGCGTATTGCAAAAACCATCTTATAGGACGGCACTTTAATATCGGACCGATTAAACACACAGTTAATTTTTACATAACATGCAAAACTAAATACGTTGTTTATGTAATGTATTGCCCGTGCGGACGTTTTTATATTGGCAAGACTATTAGGTGCCTATACATGCGCTTCCGTGAACACTGTAATACTATCTCAACGGGCAAAGGTGTACCCCGCCTAATTGAACACGTTCGGGAAAGACACGGTGGAGATCCTAATGTCCTGTCGTTTGCAGGCATTGACAAAGTTACCCTACCTAAAAGAGGGGGTGATCTACATAACATGCTTTTACAAAAAGAAGCTAGATGGATTATGCGGTCACAGGCGATGGGCCCTTTGGGCTTTAATGATAGAGTGGACATGTCCATTTTCTTATAGCTTTTACAGCGTTTATAATCGATTTATTTGTTCATTTCATTAACTAGATATGAGTCCCAATATTGCCAATTAGTTAACCATTGATAGTGCGGAGCTTAGCATAGAACAGAAGAAGTCTCTCTTCACAATAGTATTTTTTCTATATGGTACGCTATGTCCCCATTTAGTTGACATTTATTGTAACACTAAGTGTACTAAGTGTATTGTTTTTAAAGTATGTTTTATCTTGTCACATGGTGAGGTGTGGGCGGAATCGCACGGGAGGAAGTAGGCGGGAGGGACGGGCCCCCGCCACACCTGACCCTATTTCATTCAGCGTTCTGGTCGACACTCTCACGGACCTGTTGAAGCGCCAGCCAGGCGCGAAACAGCTGTTGTCCTGCACTGCCACACTCCCCTTTCAGCACCCCCGGCCGTGAAGATGTGTAACACGTTTCAATAAAAGACACCTGCATCGGACTTCCTGTGAGTGCGTTCCTTCTTCTATCTTCATTTGATACTGATTACTGGATTTCTTCCGTGGAACTCGGCACCCAGGATTGGAAGCTATGGCCAGCTAAGTGCAGGTGAGCGGTTTCCCACCATACTTTCTGCGGACTGTTGGTGCGGTCCGACTTTTCTTCTTTTGTACATGGATATATATATATATATATCGAAACCCTGTCATGGGCAGCCCACTCTCCAGACCTGAACCCCATTGAAAACCTCTGGAATGTAATCAAGTGGATGATGGATAGTCACAAACCATCAAGCAAAGAAGAACCGCTTACCAGAAGCAGTGTGACAGACTGCTGGAAAGCATGCCAAGACGCATGAAAGCTGTGATTAAAAATCATGGTTATTCCACAAAATATTGATTTCTGAACTCTTCCTGACTCAGGGGTCCCAGCACAGGAGGCCTACACCGATCCCTCACCCACCTCGTCTTACTGTGACGTTCCATTGAAAGCTGTAAATGCTGTCCCAGACCCCGATACCTCATGCCTGGCTGATTGCTGCAGTGCCATGCTAAAATCTGTACTGTGGGTGACTTGAGGCCACTGGTGTCTGTCCCTCATTTTAAGTATTTTGGCAGCATTTGGGGCCGCTCTAAAGTGTTGTGCATTCGTTTGTTTTTGCCTCCCATTGACATGAATGGGTTTGATTATGTTCGGCGAATATTAGACATATTAATTCGTGAATATTGCAAATTCGACGATCGTAATCCGGACCAAACATTGAAATATTCGCTAATTTCTAATGTTAACCCTTCACTACCCTAGACCACCAGGAACCTGGCATTAGTCCCTTTCTATACCCTAGACCACCAGGGAGGCTGGTGTTAACCACCTTCTAACCCCCAAACAACAGAGAATTTGGTGTTACTACACCACTACCCTAGACCCCCAAGAAGCTAGCGTTAGTCACACCTATATACAAGAACCCCAGGGAATTTAATGTTACCCCCTCCAATAACCTGCACCACAGGAAAGCTGGCATTAATCTTTCCCATATCCTAGACCAACAGAAAAGCTGGTTTTACCCTTCTACTGCCCTAAACCAGATGGGAAGTTGTGTTACTGCAGCGCCCCAGAATCCTGGTCGTTGCAGTACTGACGCTCCGCCACTAAGGGGGGCTATGGTACGTCTGATGGCACTGAACACTTCACAGTCTGGCCTCCAGGGGGAGCTAAGGGCGCTATGTATTAGGCCACTCCCCACAATCTAAGAAAGTTAAATCACTGCACTCATCTTAGTTCAAGTCAATTTTGCTGAAGTGAGTATATTTATTGAAGGTGAAGTAGAGACAATAAGGCAACCAAAAATTAACGTTTCGGCCACTCTGTGGCCTTGATCACAAATGATGCTGTAACAAAATAGAAACAAAAAGTGTATAAACATATCATATATACAGTAGTTGAATGTACAATATATACAAAATATACAAAGAGCTATCCATAAGACTATGGACGAAAATGGACCACATGTCAAAACCCCCATTGGCAGACAAAAAAATAAATAAAAAAATTTATTTTCTCTCAAAAAGCCGAAAGACCTATGTTGAATACAAAGACATCAAAACAAAGAATGGGTTCCTAGAAGATAGTATACAAACATCTAGAGAGAGATGCTGCGGTAGGTAAAGATGGAATGACGTACCCTTAGTGGTTTGCTCGCCATATGATAATAGGATAGTATACTCAAAATTAGAGGTGGCCCAGATTTCTCCTGTTTGGAGGCAATAGGAGAACATGATATAGTATAGAAATATATGACCTCGTATTGGTGTGAATAACCAAACGGTTATCCCATAGAGATGTGTAGAGACACATGTGGTCTGTGAAATTATTGCAGAAAATTGTACACAGTGGTTTTATAGCACATAGAAAGGTATTTACCCAGATAGTGAAAGAAAAGGCCTTCACTTTCAATAGTAGCTGTCCAGGACAGTATGTAAATGGTTTTGAGACATCTGTCATGTGTTGGACTGGCTGTAATATAAATACATATATAGGATGAGCATAGCACTAGAGTTGTTCATAAAGGCAACATGTTGTGTATGTCAATGGTATTTATACCTTAGTCTTTACATATATGTTATAGTCCTGCGGGACCCGGAGGTGGGTAGTGGAGGCAGAGATTTCCGCGCTAGATTTGACTATTTAGTACGGGGTGGACGTGCCTGTAAAGAACCATGGATGGGGATATGTTATGGAGAAGTCTAACCGCCTATAGTACTTATCTATTGTGCGTCCATAGTCTCACATAGATTGGTGGCACAGTGTGAGAGCGATCCGGGATCGAGGAGTCCGTTGGGCTGGTCCGGTGGGAAGCGCCGACACAGACTGTGTCCTGGCGGTGGGAGCGGCATTGCCATGTCAGAGGATCACCGTTTTAAATAGAGCACCGATCGGTCCTGTGACCGGAAGTCAGTGCGGATGCCGGCGCCTGCGCAGCATCCAGAGGTAGCGTGTATTACTGGCGCCTGCGCACTATGGAGGAGACCGGCGCATGCGCTGTGCAAATTTTGGTTGTACTTCAATGCAATGTATTTTAATTTGCTGGCACATTGCTTTGAAAGAATGACAAATCCTGCCATTGACCATGAAAGCTAGAATTATTCCTTCCATTACTCCAGATCACAAGGGAACTGGACATTTACCATTTCCCTACCCCAGACCATCAGAGGGGCTAGAAATGAATTAACCTCTTTAATGATGTTGATCAGCATGGCAGCTGGCATTACTTTTTCATTTCTGCAGACATCCAGGGAACATAGAGAAAGCTGGAAAGCTCTAGGACAGATAGAAAATCTCTCACCGGTGCCTCTAGGAAGTGTGACTCCAGACAAAGCCTCCAGGACTGAGCTTTTACCAGAACTCTGATCACCAATGACAGCAATCGCTGGTAACGCCAAATCCTTCTCCACCCCAAAAGACCGAAGGGAGTCAATGAGGTCAATACACGGGCGGATCTTCTCTTGGAATCCCTTGTCCATAAGTGCAACTGTTGCAGGCTTAAAAAAAAAAAGAAAGAAATAGACTGCATATATAATATATGATAAATAGATTATAGATAGAACGTTAGATAGCTAGATAGATAATAGATAGATAATAGATATATAGATAGAAGATATATAATAGATAGATAGATAATAGCTAGATGAATAGATGGATAATAAATAGATATAATGCAATAATAGATAGATAGATAGACAGATAGATAGATAGATAGATAGATAGATAGATAGATAGATAGATAGATAGATAGATAGATAGATAGATAGATACTGTAGATAAGTCGCCATGATGACTTTGTGTCAATAAACCAAAAAATCCTTTTGGACCCTGGAGTCCTGCCTTTATCAATTTTTGGACATAATATGTAGATAAATAGATTTTTTTTAAATGTTGCCTCTCCATTGGGGAGAAATTAGCAATCAGTATCTGGCACCTAAAAAGTTAACTTTTGTTAAGATCAAATGGGTGTTATCACACAGCTTTCACTGGGAGCATGTTCTTCTTCTCTCTTCTTCTTCTATGATGCTGACCAGTTATAAGGCAGGAGTTGAATATCGGCACCTCCGGTGAGGAGTTTTGAATGTATGTATTCAGGGACCCGGCTGAAATAAGCTCCTAGAATACAGGCACCTCCGGTGAGGAGTGTTTGTGTGCTTTTCTGGTGCGTGACCACTGACTGCCATCAGCTTAGCAGTTAGCTGTGTTCCCCTGTGACGCTAACAGGGCACGGTATCTTGTTTTTAGCGAACCTGTGGAGTTAACAGATTTCGCTTATACCGCCATATAGTGCCGCCATTTGCCAGCAGTAGGTTCCTCTCCTGCACGGTGGACCCTGGGTTGCGAATGCATCTATGTATACGTATATATATATATATATATATATATATATATATATACTCGGTGCATTCCGCCAACCCTAACATGGTGCTATACATAATAAGCGAGTACACTATACACTAAGGGACTGTGCTATGTATAATAAGTGAGTACACTATATACTAAGGGACTGTGTTAAACATAATAAGCGATAATAACGTCTTCCTCCACCTCCCCGTGTTCCTAAATCCATTATAAATTCCTCTTCCCCCTTCCCCCACACCCCTCATTGTCCTCCTCCCCTGCATCCCATTATTTTCCTCTCCCCACATCTATCATTGCTTTCTACCCACACCCCATCATTGCCCATTCCACCACCTCCATCATTTCCTCCTCCCCCACCACCCCATCATTGCCTTCTCCCCATCACCTCCATCATTGCCCTCTCCTCCACCTACACACACACAACACCATTCACCTCTACGCACACACACACACACACACACACACCAGACAGCACCTCTCCGCATGCTCTCCCACAGCATCACTGTCGCCGGCAGCTTCCTCTCACTGGCTCAGCGGCCATGACGCTGAATGATGATGTCATCCAGCCGCGCCGCTAACTGCTGTGTGAGACAGGAAACGCGGGCAGGAAGTAGGATGGATCGCTGCAGCTCCGCTGCCATTTTCTCTTGTAGGCAGCGGAGCTGCAGCGATCTCTCCCTGCCCGCCGCACATGAGGGCAATCTGGCCAGGAGCCCTTAGGGCCGAATAAACAGGTCAGATTGCCCTCATTTTTAGCTGCCCTGCAGGACTCCTCCAGGGCCCCTGGGCCCCGATGCAGCTGCACCGACTGCACATGCTGTATGTCTGCCCCTGGTGTTGTCCATGATCTTTTTTCCTTCATCCCGCTTTCTGGTACATTGGTCATATAATGTATAAAGATAATAATAAGACGCCATCACTGCCTACATCAGAGGTAAAATATCTCTACATTGCCTACTTGTTCAGTGCCTGCAGGCGGCCTCTTTATTACACATAAATTCTTATTAAGGTTTTAAATCTGACCCGTCGCTTGCCATAAATATGTATTTTTTTATGTAAACTAAAAGCCGCTGTTCTGAATCCGGCGATGTATTTCTTTTGTTCCTGCCCCTCTCCGTTCCTGAGATATGACCCTCTCTTCCCTGTATTTTATTTTTTTGACTTTTTAGCCAAGTGGGCGTTATCATCACTTCTTTTCTGTGTGCATCTTCTTGAGCACCACGCCCAGATGGATAAAATGATTATATACAGGGAAGAAAGAGCCGTATCTCTGGACCGGAGAGAAGTACAAACAAAAGAAAAACATTGCCGGGTTCAGGAGAACAGCGGCATTTACACTGGTTAAAAAAATACATATTTATGGCAAGTGACAGGTTTGCTTTAACACTCTTCATTTGTTTTCTTTAATGAGGATTTGTTAGGCCACGTTCACACGTTCAGTATTTGGTCAGCATTTTACATCAGTATTTGTAAGCCAAAACCAGGAGTGGAACAACAAAATGTATAGAAACCCGTCACCACTTCTGCATTTATCACCCACTACTGGTTTTGGCTTACAAATACTGAGGTAAAATGCTGACCAAATACTGAATGTGTAAAAGCAAATATCTGGAAGAAAACCATGCCATATGGTGGCACACGAGCGTAAAATGGACATGTCAGTGCTACTGTGAGTGGTCCTTACCATATTATCTTGGTCTGGATAGTACTGGGGTGAAACTGGAGAACCAAAGCCTGGAATATATGAAAGGAAATATATCTGTTCCTCAGTTATAGGTTGTGCACACATGTGCAATGTTTGATGTTTTCTGTTCGGCAATGTTTGCAGCAAAAAAATAAAAAACAGCAAAAAACTACATAAAAACCACAAATTACCCCTTAATAGTACGTTGTGGTTTGCGGGTAATTTTTCACAAATCGCCGCTGGTGCAGAAGCTATGCCCATGAAATGACTTGCAGGCGCCCGTAGTGTAGTCTGGAGATAGATCAGATCCCAGAATGTTAACCCCATAGATGCCATGGTCAATTCTGACTGCAGCATCTCAGTAGTTTTGCAGTACATACATATAGTACATACAGACTCTTACCGCCGCCCTCTGCAATGGGATTGTGACGTAACAAAGTTACTTGGGTAACGTGAGCTTATTAGGATGGCGGTCAATATATTAGTGAAAGGCATAATGTACTGCGATACAAAAGAGTAGTACTATAACATCATGTGAAATAAAATATTTGTATCATTTTAGGGTTTATTCTAAACACTAGGATGGGTGATAACTTGGGGTCCGACCTCTGAGACCCTCATGATTCCAAGAACGGGGTTCTGAAATGAACCATTGGAATGAATCTCCATTGGACTTGCAGTGATCGCCCACAGCGCTCAGATACAGATAGTACTTTTGATCACTGCCTTCTTCAGACCGGGCTTTTCGGAGCTCAGTTCTTGAGATCAATAGGTCCAGTGGTCGAATCCCCCTAACAACCTGTGAGTTATCACCTTTACCTTCCGCCATTAAGACTGTGACTATGCGGCTACTTTGGTGACAGCACCGGTTCCGCAGCCAAGGATTGCTCTGTGCAGCTGCTACATCGCACCGTAATGCAACCCAGAAGGAACGGTGACCGTGACAAGCAGATAGGAAAAAGTTGCACTTGGTTGGATTTTTTTTTACGTCCTTGTCGACGTCACAGTGTGTTGCGTGTTGCCATGCGATGCCAATTCACCGGCATTATGCCGCGATGGAGCAGCGGCACAGAGTGATCTTTGACCTGTGTCGCACCATAGTTGCTGAATTGCCCCCAGCCTAAGGGGCTGCACTATCAGACATATCAATCTGCAGACCTGGTTTAAAAGCTGCCTGTCTCTTGCCTGCGTTCATGTTTTCTGGGGAACCTTGCATATCAGCCGGCGTTGCTGCGAAAGAAAGATGATCTGGAGGAAACAAAGCAGAGGATCCCTGAGGAGAAAGAGTCAAGAAAAGAAAATATTATACAAGCACAATATGGTCCCATAATATGGGCAGAACATGGATTTTGTGACTGTTGGATTCTACTTGAACTATAGTCAGTCATTGTAGACTTACAGAACATGACGGCAGGATCTGACTACGCAGGGGCTGATTGTAGTCTGTCACCATGGAGACATACTGTTTTGCTTCGCCAGGGGCAGTTGCAACAGATGCAACAGATGCAAATTCTATGGAGGAGCAAACTTTCACCCCTATTGCTGATTTTTCTTGCCCCATAAATTCCCACTCAGAAGCCTGTAAACTAGATGCAGTGGCTGCTTTCGCAAATAAGTAAATGCTAAAGGTTTTTTTGCAGAGTGCAGCGGTGAATATGAGAGATAAAAGAACGTTTAATGTGATGAAGCAAGATTTGTCATCTCAGTCGCTGCCTATACACAGTGGAGAGGACGAATATCAAACTTATCTCAACTGTTATGCTCGCATAGGCAGTGTGAGGGGTGCCAGGGCCATAGTCATGGCTGACATGTACTGCTCAATCGTGCCCTGATTCCCCATCACATAAATACAATGTCCCCTTTTCAGCATACCTTCTGCACCACCTGGGTCCCATCGGGGCTGCGGAAGTTCTGCTGCTGGTGCTGTTACGCATAAAGAGACAGAGTCCAAGTTCAACTTAAAACAGACAACTTTAGTGGTTTCTTCTCTCAGCACATCGATATCTATTGCAGCATCAACATAGGGTTCCACACAGTTTACAACCTTCGCCTTCCCTGTGCTCTCCCTCATGTCCTTCAGCATGTTCCTGGATCATACCGTCTTGCCCGGTTTGCAGCGTCTCCCTGTCCAGCTTCACTACTCATAGGAGTTCCCTTGTCCGCTTCGCCCCAGACAAAAGGGCACCTGCCCACGTAGTAAGCTGTTACATGATAGAGCCACCTGCGTTCCTGTGCTGCGGCAATTCCTGATCTCCTGGCCTTGGATGTCTGGGCTTCTACTTCCAACGTTACGGGGCCCACTGTGTTGCCCCAGGCTCTAGGGCCCTCCTGGGCTGTCTGAGCTCCCTATCTTATTCACAGCTGGCCCCTCCTACATTAACTATTTACACTATCGTGCCCCATCTAGTGTCCTAACTACTAACTGCACTCTCCCTAAGCTACAGCATAACAGCGCCCCATACAAGTCTCTATTGTGCATTAATATACCAAGCAGCCACCCCTCCATGGATTGGTAGGCCGTAAGTGGTGGTCTCATCGGTATTTTTGTACCTGTGTTGCCGCCATCTTAACTACATGCTGCACCCTGATAGTGCATTTTTTTGGAGGCCTGGGCAGGTAAACATCGCTGCCCTTTTTACACCACTACCCTAGACCTCCAGGAAGCTAGTGTTAGTCACATCTATATACTAGAACCCCCTCCAATAACCTACACCACCGGAAAGCCGGCATTAATCTTTCCTATACCCTAGACCAACAGAAAAGCTGGTGTTACCCTTCTACTGCCCTTAACCCTGATGGGAAGTTGTGTTACTTCTTGACTACCCTACATCCCCAGTAAAGTGGCATTAATCCCACCTGTAACCTAGACTAACAGTAAAGCTGGTGACATCCCCCCACTAACCCAAACCAGCAGGGAACCCTCCACTGACCTAGACCACGCGGAAGCAGTTGTTACCCCACCATTATCCCAGACCACCAAGAAAGCTGCCATTATCACCTCCCTTCCTGCTCCTCTCCATTCCTTAGATGACCCTCTCTTCCCTGTATTTAATTTTTTTGACTTTTTAGCCAAGTGGGCGTTATCATCACTTCTTTTCTGTGTGCATCTTCCTGAGCACCACGCCCAGATGGATAAAATTGATTACGTTTATATGCAGGGAAGAGAGAGCCGTGTCTCAGGACCGGAGAGGAGTACAAACAAAAGAAAAACATTGCCGGCTTCAGGAGAACAGCGGCATTCACACTGGTTAAAAAATACGTATTTATGGCAAGTGACAGGTTTGCTTTAATACTCTTCATTTGTTTTCATTAATGAGGATCTGTTAGGCCACGTTCACACCTTCAGTATTTGGTCAGTATTTTACATCAGTATTTGTAGCCAAAACCAGCAGAGGAACAAGAAAAAGTAGAATAGAAACACGTCACCACTTCAGTATTCTTCTTCCATTCCTGTTTTTGGCTTCCAAATACTGATGTAAAATACTGACCAAATACTGAACGCGTGAACGTGGCCTCATAAAAAAAAATGAGCGCAGGCAAGTATCTGGAAGAAAACCATGCCATATGGTGGCACACGAGTGGAAAATGGACATGTCAGTGCTAATGTGAGTGGTCCTTACCGTAGTATCTTGGTCTGGATAGTACTGGGGTGAAACTGGAGAACCAAAGCCTGGAAGATATGAAAGAAAATATATCTCTTCCTCAGTTACAGGTTGTGCACACATGTGCAATGTTTGATGTTTTTTGTTCTGCAATTTTTACAATCCACAGTGCAGCAAAAAAATAAAAAGCAGCAAAACTGCAAAACGTAAGCCCACCAATTACTCCTTACTAGTATGTTGCGGTTTGCGGGTCATTTTTCACGAACCGCCGCTGGTGCAGAAGATTTGCCCATAATATCACTTGCAGGCGCCCGTAGTGTTATAAGTCTGGAGATAGATCAGATCCAAGAATGTTAATGTAACACCCCATGGTACTGGTTGTTACAGTGGCATTGCTTTCCTCACGGGGAGAGTGATGTCACGCTTGGAAGCGAAGGAAGATCTCCTTTTATCAGGTAACACAAAGCACACAACATGTTCACACTCCAGGCCAGAAGGAGAAGCTTTGATCCAGCTTATCTGTGTCTCCCCTGTATACAGTAAATATTCTGGTCTGGAGGGAAAGTGAGTTAGTTAGTGCCGCATAGCAGACTGGAGCAGTCTGAGGCAGAAAGACGTGTGAGGGGCCGTGCAGCCAAGAGGGTGCTGCAGCTCCTGGATTGAGAGGACACAGAAGGAAGAACAGTATATAGTGAGCGTGCAGGAGAGCGAGGCAAATGAGTGTGACAACTGTGGAGAATAGCTGCGACTGAGCTACCTCCTTGCAGAGCGCAGACACCTGTAGCCGGAAGACCGAGGTTGTGTCGGACTCTAAGGGGCACAGCAGAAACCGGTAGGGCAGCTGGACTATATGTCACCTGTCCACCCTAATACCTAGGAGACACAGTGGCGCACAGAGCCTGGGTCGTGATAGAGATCCTGTAAAAAGGCTCGAGCCACCTGTTATACAGGTTTGTGTCCCACCTTTAAGGAGGACAGAGAGAACTGTGAGGACCTTGACATAAGACATAGGCAGCAAGGGACTACACCACTGCGCTAGTAGGAAGGCTTTTAACTCTGCCTGGTAAAGGGGACTCTGAATTCGCTTCCAAGCCGGCCGGACCCTGCCTGTACCTGTGATCTGGTGCCCTCGACTGTGGCTGCCTGAAGTCTTCAGTAAATCAGGTAAAGAGACTGCAAACCTGTGTCCTCCATTCTTTACTGCACCACTCACCATCTCCATCTACACATCGGGAGCCCTGGGGACCTACTTCACCTGTGGGAAGTTATACCATCTTAGCTGCCATAAGATCACCCCAGAGGACCCCTTTAAGCAGCCAGCGTTGGTTATCTGTCACCGAATACCACATGTGGCATCACGAACAAACTTTATTCATAAAACCCTTTTATAGACCTTCCCCTTTTACCTGGGAGCCTAGGGCCATGGACCAGGTCGCAGCCACCGTTACCACCCAGTATCGAGTACCCCCAGTGCCCTGGCGGGCGTTCCATTAACCCATAGATGCCATGGTCAATTCTGACTGCAGCATCTCAGTAGTTTTGCAGTACATACATATAGTACATACAGACTCTTACCTCTGCAATGGGATTGTGGCGTAACAAAGTTACTTGGGTAACGTGAGCTTATTAGGATGGCGGTCAATATATTAGTGAAAGGCATAATGTACTGAGTTACAAAAGAGTATTATTATAACCACGTGAAATAAAATATTTGTATCATTTTAAGGTTTATTCTAAACACTAGGATGGGTGATAACTTGGGGTCCGACCTCTGGGACCCTCATGATTCCAAGAACAGTGTTCTGAAATGAACCATTGGAATGAATCTCCATTGGACTGGCAGTGATCGCCAACAGCGCTCGGATATGGATAGTACTTTTGATCACTGCCTTCTTCAGACCGGGCTTTTCGGAGCCCAGTTCTTGAGATCAATAGGTCCAGTGGTCGAACCCCCCAACAACCTGTGCGTTATCACCTTCAGACTTAAGTACCAACAAGACTCCGCCATTAAGACTGTGACTATGCGGCTACTTTGGTGATAGCACCGGTTGTGCAGCCGAGGTTTTCTCTATGCAGCTGCTACATCGCACCGTAATGCAAACTACAAGGAACGGTGACTGTGACAAGCAGATAGGAAAAGTTGCACTTGTTTGGATTTTTTTTTACGTACTTGCCGACGTCACAGTGTGTTGCGTGTTGCCATGTGATGCCAAGTCACTGGCATTACGCCGCGATGGAGCAGCGGCACAGAGTGATCTTTGACCTGTGTTGCTTCAAAGTTGCTGAATTGCCCCCAACCTAAGGGGCTGCACTATCAAACATATCAATCTGCAGACCTGGATGAAAAGCTGCCTGTCTCCCATCTGCGTTTATGTTTTCCAGGGAGCCTTGCATATCAGCCGGCGTTGCTGCAAAGGGAAGATGATCTGAAGGAAGCAAAGCAGAGGATTCCTGCGGAAAAAGAGTCAGGAAAAGAAAATATTATACGAGCACAATATGGTCCCATAATATGGGCAGAACATGGATTTTGTGACTGTTGGATTCTACTTGAACTGTCAGTCATTGAAACATACAGAACATGACGGCAGGATCTGACTACGCAGGGGCTGATTGTAGTCTGTCGCCATGGATACATATTGTATAGTTTTGCTTTGCCAGGGGCAGTTGCAACAGGTGCAAATTCTAAGGAGGCGCAAACTTTCACCCCTATTGCTGTTTTTTCTTGCCCCATAAATTCCCGTTCAGAAGCCTGTAAACTAGATGCAGTGGCTGCTTTGGCAAATAAGTAAATGATAAAGGTTTTTTTGCAGAGTGCAGCGGTGAATATGAGAGATAAAAGAGCGCTTAATGTGATGAAGCAAGATTTGTCATCTCAGTTGCTGCCTTTACAGAGCGGAGAGGACGGATATCAAACTTATCTCGACTGTTGCGCTCTGCATAGGCAGCAACTGAGATGACAAAGCCCTGTGCTCTCCCACAGATCCCCTTCCCTCTCCTCTCATTTGTAATTTTGTGAGAGGAGATACATAGCCGTGGTTGGGATGCTGTCGCAATTTTAAAAAAGTGTCACTTATAAAAAAATATATTTTAAAAGAAGCAAAAATTAAGGAAACACATATTGAATTGTACATGAATCTTGCAAAAATCCATATTCTTCAGAATACAGATTTTATCACCACACAATACAGCAAAATGGCAGCAAGATTGCTTGTTATTTTGCTGAACCATAAAGGGCCACAAAAAAAATAACTAATACCTCACCGCGCACTTGTCTGGCTGCCGATTCTGCTGACTGACTGCCATCCCGTTTGCCGAACATCCTCCAGGGAGAAATTTTGTCGCCAATAATATTTCCCTGGAAAATCTCAAGATTTGGTTAATTTTAATCTTCTCAGATCTGATCATTTCTAACAATAACCGTATAAAAACAAACTTTAAATTGTTACATGCTTTTTCTAACCCTCAATGGAGTTCGGACGAGGTTAGGATCTGGAGTATGTTTAGTCTTAGGACTAGGCTTAGGGTAATGACTAAGATTAAGTTTCATTCTAGGATTAGGGTTAGGACAAGGGTTTAGTTTAGAACTTGGATTATGACTAGGGTGAGAGTTAAGCCTAGGGTTAGGACAAGGGTTAAAGTTATAGCGTGTGTTAGGACTAAGGTTAGAGTTAAGGCTACGGTTAAGTTTAGGATTAGTGCTAAGGTTAGAACTTGAGTTATAACTCAGATTAGATTTATGGCAAGGATTAGGGTTAGGACAAGGGTACAGGTTAGAACTTGGGTTATGACTAGGGTTAGAGTTAAGGCTAGGGTTAGGAGTAGTGTTAGGTTAGAACCTGGTTTATTTCTAGTGCTAGAGTTAAGGGTAAGGTTAGGGTTAGGACAAGGGTTAAGGTTAGAGCTTGAGTAATGACTAGTGTTAGAGTTAAGACTAGCGTTAGGACAGCCTTTAAGGTTAGAAATTGAGTAAAGACTAGTGCTAGAGTTAAAGGTAAGGTTAGGGTTAGGACAGGGGTGTTGCTAGTGTCCTAAAAGATCAGGGGTCCAAGGCCCAAAGTACGTGTTTCCTCCCAGCCTCCCAGCCACCTAAAAGAGCATTTATACATATACACTGCTCAAAAAAATAAAGAGAACACTAAAATACCACATCCTAGATATCTCTGAATGAAATATTCCAGTTGCAAATTTTTATTCATTGCATAGTGGAATGTGTTCAGAACAATAAAACATAACAATTATCAAAATAAATCAAAATGAATATCCCACGGAGGTCTGGATTTGGAATGATACTCAAAATCAAAGTGGAAAATCAAATTACAGGCTGATCCAACTTCAGTGGAAATGCCTCATGACAAGGAAAACATGCTCAGTATTGTGTGTGGCCTCCACATGCCTGTATGACCTCCCTACAATGCCTGGGCATGCTCCTGATAAGGTGGCGGATAGTCTCCTGAGGGATCTCTTCCCAGACCTGGACTAAAGCATCCAACAACTCCTGGACTGTCTGTGGTGCAATGTGACGTTGGTGGATGGAGCGAGACATGATGTCCCAGATGTGCTCAATCGGATTCAGGTCTGGCAGTGCTCCTCCTGTTCCCCCTTGCACAAAGGCTGAGGTAGCGGTCCTTTACTTGGAGTTATATTCTGTTGTTTAAGTGTTCCCTTTATTTTTTTGAGCAGTGTATAATGAGAGTATACAACTGTTGCTAACCTAAAATACACCATACAAAGACCAATTACTACAATCCAAGGTCAAAATAATACCGCTACACCATGCCCACGACCATCACCACTACACAGCGTGTACATAATATTATATGACGATTACCTCTACATAACACACTGTACAAAGACCAATAATGCAGCCATACACCTACCACTGCATGACTGAAATGCATTAAGCTGTCACTAAGTAAAAAAGAAAAACACGCTATTGAAAAGACTGATATTATCGCCATATGGTGACCATATAGTGGTAGATACCAGTCCTGCCAACCTTATTATGGAGATTTCTGTTCAGATGTATACCGTATAGGGACTTACAGCTGACATTCTTTGTGATTTAGTCGTTTTCTTTTGCCATCTTTTCCATCCGTCCCGGACCGACATGACGACTTCTCTAGCCAGGACTCGTCTGCACAGATTACAGTAAAAACACTTTTGACTTCTCACATTTCCAGCGCCGTCCCCATCTAATCCCAACCTGCACAACCTTCCCATCTTGCCTGCTCTTCCAGCGTGGAGCAGTGACACCAATGCTTCAAATATTATGTCATTACTATGATTACCCCTCCATAAGTTATTGCTACAAAGACAATGTGCCACATAGAGGGGGCCTCTAAAAATAATAACTTCCAATAATACCCAAAGTGTCCCGTCCAAGCAACAAATACCCTTGAGTATCAGTATCCCCTTCAACACCTTTCCGACATTGGGTGTATATTTCCGCCGATTTCTGACTCCCTCCCTTTGAAGTGGGCTACGGCGGAGCCCACATCTGTTTTGAACAGCTGACATGTGCCTCTAACAGCCGTGGGTGGAATCACGATCCACACACGGCTGTTAACCCTTTAAATGCCGCTGTCAAACACTGACAGCAGCATTTAACTCGTGCTTCCAGCAAGCGAACCAGAAATCCCGCTCATTGGTGACCCCGTCATGTGATCGCGGGTCACCGATGGGTTGGCATGACAACCAGAGGTTTCCAGCAGACCTCTATGGTTGTCACTGCCGGATTGCTATGAGCGCCGCCTGGTGGTCAGCGCTTATAGCAAGTGAGCAATTCTGCTACATACAGGCAATCTGATCATCACCTGTATGTAGCAGAGCAGATCAAAAAAGTGCAACTTCTAGTCTCCCATGAAGACTACTGAAATATGCAAAAAGTAAAAAAAATGTTTTTAAAAACATAAAAAAATAAAAGTAACGCACGGATATGTTTCACGGTCTGTGTGGATGTAGCATCATACAAAAATTCTCGGTATCAGTGCGCAATTTTAGCATTGGGATTGGGGGAAAGGAGTGGGAACTGAATCAGATGCCTTGGATTTTTCATTATGTCGCGGAGGGGGATGGGCGGGGGGGATAAGAAGTCGATTCTGCACGATATAGCAATTTTGGCAAAGAAATGTATACTAAGTCATTGGATTACGGCCGAGAGTCCAACCATGAGTGAATTACTGAATTACTGAATAACATTAAACAGTTGCTATATTTATAAAGATTGGAAGCAGAAAGAGATAAAACAAAACCAATGGAGAAGTTTTTCAAAGAGTGGAGAAGATTTATTGAATACAAATGCACCCAAGAAGAGATAATCCAGATAATGAATCCGTTCTTAGGGCTCACACCCATTTGCGAGAAATACAGACAAGTGCAATCCGCTAAAAAATCTGCACTCTGACCAATGTTATTCTATGGGTGACATCGCATCTGTGATTTTTTTTTGTCAGCCGAAATCGGACTGAGAATAAAATCGCAGCACGCTGCGTAACTTGGACGAGAATCGCCAATGCAAGTCAATAGGTGCGAGAAAAAATAAAAATAAAAATCGCACAGCACTCTCACCGGTGTCCTTTGAAAAGCAGGTAATTCATATGCAGGTACAGTAAAATCACACTGACAGGTTATAATAGAAAATATAGAATAGATATATACACATAGAATACATATATATATATATATATATATATATATATATATACACACATATATACAGTACAGACCAAAAGTTTGGACACACCTTCTCATTTAAACATTTTTCTGTATTTTCATGACTATGAAAATTGTAAATTCACACTGAAGGCATCAAAACTATGAATTAACACATGTGGAATTATATACTTAACAAAAAAGTGTGAAACAACTGAAATTATGTCTTATATTCTAGGTTCTTCAGAGTAGCCACCTTTTGCTTTGATGACTGCTTTGCACACTCTTGGCATTCTCTTGATGAGCTTCAAGAGGTAGTCACCGGGAATGGTTTTCACTTCACAGGTGTGCCCTGTCAGGTTTAATAAGTGGGATTTCTAGTTCCCAGAGATGCTTAGCACTTGTTGGCCCTTTTGCTTTCACTCTGCGGTCCAGTTCACCCCAAACCATCTTGTTTGGGTTCAGGTCTGGTGACTGTGGAGGCCAGGTCATCTGGCGTAGCACCCCATCACTCTCCTTCTTGGTCAAATAGCCCTTACACAGCCTGGAGGTGTGTTTGGGGTCCTTGTCCTGTTGAAAAATAAATGATGGTCCAACTAAACGCAAACCGGATGGAATAGCATGCCGCTGCAAGATGCTGTGGTAGCCATGCTGGTTCAGTATGCCTTCAATTTTGAATAAATCCCCAACAGTGTCACCAGCAAAGCACCCCAACACCATCACACCTCCTCCTCCATGCTTCACGGTGGGAACCAGGCATGTAGAGTCCGTCCGTTCATCTTTTCTGCATCGCACAAAGACACGGTGGTTGGAACCAAAGATCTCAAATTTGGACTCATCAGACCAAAGCACAGATTTCCACTGGTCTAATATCCATTCCTTGTGTTCTTTAGCCCAAACAAGTCTCTTCTGCTTGTTGCCTGTCCTTAGCAGTGGTTTCCTAGCAGCTATTTTACCATGAAGGCCTGCTGCACAAAGTCTCCTCTTAACAGTTGTTGTAGAGATGTGTCTGCTGCTAGAACTCTGTGTGGCATTGACCTGGTCTCTAATCTGAGCTGCTGTTAACCTGAGATTTCTGAGGCTGGTGACTCGGATAAACATCCTCAGAAGCAGAGGTGACTCTTGGTCTTCCTTTCCTGGGGCGGTCCTCATGTGAGCCAGTTTCTTTGTAGCGCTTGATGGTTTTTGCCACTGCACTTGGGGACAAAGTTTTCCCAATTTTTTGAACTGATTGACCTTCATTTCTTAAAGTAAAGATGGCCACTCGTTTTTCTTTACTTAGCTGCTTTTTTCTTGCCATAATACAAATTCTAAGAGTCTATTCAGTAGGACTATCAGCTGTGTATCCACCAGACTTCTGCACAACACAACTGATGGTCTCAACCCCATTTATAAGGCAAGAAATCCCACTTATTAAACCTGACAGGGCACACCTGTGAAGTGAAAACCATTCCCGGTGACTACCTCTTGAAGCTCATCAAGAGAATGCCAAGAGTGTGCAAAGCAGTCATCAAAGCAAAAGGTGGCTACTTTGAAGAACCTAGAATATAAGAAATAATTTCAGTTGTTTCACACTTTTTTGTTAAGTATATAATTCCACATGTGTTAATTCATAGTTTTGATGCCTTCAGTGTGAATTTACAATTTTCATAGTCATGAAAATACGGAAAAATCTTTAAATGAGAAGGTGAGTCCAAACTTTTGGTCTGTACTGTACTGATAATGAATTTAGATTGTGAGCCCCAGTGGTCCGGGACAGTAATAATAATGTAAATTGCTAAAGAATTAATGGCGCTATATAAGTGAGCATAATAAATATTAGCTCAGTGGGTATCTGACTTTTTGCATCCCTGAGCATCAGCTTTAGGGCTCATTTCCACATGTGAGGCACACGTCCGTGTCTCGCATGCGGGAACCAAGTTCTGGCGTCGGCACTCCAGAGCAGAGCGTGCGGCCGCATAGGAACACATGGAGCTGCACAGCTCCGCTCCAATGTGCCGACGCCAGAGCTTGGTTCCCACATGCGAGACACGGACGTGTGCCTCACATGTGGAAATGAGCCCTTGTGAAAAGGCTGCAGCGGCACTATGCAGAGAGCAGCATCCTGCCACACCCAGTGCTGTGTGTAAAAGAGCCAGACATCGCAAATAAAAGTAATAAATATTGGACACAGCTGTGACTATAAGTTATATAGTCATGTTACACTCACTTCAATTCTTGTAGCCTACAGCTGCATAAAGATATTACACAGTCACCATGCGACAAGTGGACCGGTGCACCTGCATATGCCAGGGCTGAATCTTAGTCCCAGTCCGGCCCTGCACACACACCACTGTGTACACTCATATACACACACAATGATATACACACACACACACACACTCATAGATACACACAATTACATACGCACACCAGTGTATACACTCATCTACACACACGCAATTATATCCACACAATTATATACACACTCAAGTGTATACACACACACACAATATACACACTCTTACCTCCTAGATCAGATGTCACGCTGGGCAGATCACATCTTCCTGAGTTCTCATTTCCTGTGACTTCGGCCCAGCCCCCTCCTGAGCCGATACTTGAGATACTGAGACAGGAGGGTACCGTGTCCTCCTGTCGGCAGCCGGGCACCTGTGCCAACAGCGAGGGAAGGTAACAAGCAGGGATCACGGCAGTGGGGTGGCAGCGGTCACTGTACAGGCAGAGTAACTCTCACCTGACTCACTGTCACCCCCCACTGCAGTCTGTCAGGAGATTCGGGGCTCTGGGGAAAACATTCGGGCCAGGAGCCCTTGATGTTTGACGCTAGCGACACCCTGGTTCAATATTTTGTATTCATTTTCTCATACAAGCAGCCCAGAAATTTCTTAATTTATTCCCTGCATAGACTTGAAGATCTGATCGTTGGCGGCACCCACTAGAGGGAGCTCTGGAGTCTACGGTATACAACACTATGATTGGATTCTATTGGAATGCACGGGTGCGCCATGCTTCTTTTTACCTGTCACAAAAATGAAACTGATGACCTTTCAGGACGTAACATGGAGCACAGGTCCCATATTTTCTGATACTCATTGAATAAAGTTTTTGCTTAGATCCATGGCAAGTTAGAGACATGGTGCCTATCCTATTCGCTATGACCATATGAGGGGCGACCCACTTCATTAATGTCAATAACCTGCATCAAGTCCACATGACATCATGGGACCTAGTGATTGGAGGACGTGTCTGAAAGCCCAGCTAATGCATTGACGGGTGAGCTGGTATATATACTTTTTCCTTAATTTACAACCTCCTAAATTAGTGGACTGGAACGTTCTTCTGCCTCCGGGGGGCACCACTGCCGATTTGGTAAAAAAAAAGAAGAAGAAAAGATATTAGAGGACCAAATGTGAGGGGCATTGGAGGAAGAGGTTCCCCTGATAGGCCTCTCTGAGTTGGCTTTTACTGTAATAGTGCGTTATTGTAGGGGCTTCTCTCCTGTTGCCTCTGGTTGAGATTATATGCCTGTGTCTTTATTTTAGATACTGGCCGGTACTTGCTCACTTTTATGCTGATTATTGATATTCGTGTAGCCATCTATATGGCATGCGGAGTTTCCATGTGTTATAAACAATATAGATTTGGGGGCTCTTGCCTGATGCACTGTAAAGGAGTTTGTTATTTGTTATCCCCTTTGGATCTCTCTTCCACCTGCTTGGGTTAAATTTTCGGGCCCTGCCCCCACAGTATTTTATATTGGGGTTACCTTATTTACATAAAATTCCTGATGGGCTCATTTTGTTCCACAGGAGTAACCCCTTGAATAACTCCTGTTCTTCCTGGGAAATGTAGTTTTATGTTCACTGAAATTTGTTAAAAATTGCTTGTGTCTTAGTGTTTTCCCCAACCTTGTGTGTTTACCATCCCCTTTCGCTATAGCCTAGATTGTTCAGATGGAGCAGAAGAAGTCCTGTAAAAATAAGGTAACACTGGTCAACACAAAAATCATCAGCAAAGGTAATATGTCTGTTTTATGGAGTCCGATGTGCTGATTCCAAAAATATGCTTAGTTTTGCTCTATCACATAAAGTTTCTGAGATAGAAGTATTTTTGTTATTACATTATTTCTGCATTTCCGATGTATGCGGTTTTTCCTATGTTATTCCCATTTCTTTGCTTGTCTTACTTAATTGTGAATTTTCTTACACGGACAACATGAGTAAAGGTTTTAGTTTTATCAGAAGGAGTATTAACAGTGCAGACAACCAATGACTTCTCGGAAAGTCGCATGTTATGGGGAGCAGCTAACTGTTATGAGGCGGTAAGATTTGAGTCAGTCAGAAAAGGATGGTGATGGCAGCAAGGAATGGCATGTGAGACTCTGACAGGATGACAGGCCTCTACAGGGATATGAGCCCTGCCACGTGGAGATAGAAAGGAAGGCAGCGGACAGCCGCCATTGTGAGAGGATTTTCACTGCATTTCTGGGAGGGCAAGTCACCTCAGAAGGAATAAAACAGCTCAGCCACTGATGTGTAACCGAGTGAGGGTCTCCACAGAGAGAGAACCTGAAAGCAGCCAATATCACACTGGGAAACTGCCTGTCTGCAAATGTTCATCTGTAAGGAATAGGCCGACCCGTTTACCTCACAACTGTATATAGTTATCTGCCAGATTACCTCCTGTAAGATCAGTTCTAAATACAAGCTGCCTCGCTGGGGAAATATCTACATATAGTCGGACGGCTCATCGCATTGTTTTTTGAAGTTTGTCACTGAACTTACTCTACTGTTTGATCTGATATCAAAAAGAAAAATTCCCCGACAGTGCATCAATCATCCGAACAGATTCTGCTATGTGTGTGTGGTTCTTTTACACCAAAAGGCCAAGTATGTTCAATCACTCATGACATTAAAAAGATGTGCCAGATGTACTTTAAGTGTCCACTTGGTGATCAGGACTAAAGCTGGGCCCCTCATGTGATATGCTCAGGTTATTCAAATGGTCCTGGTGACTGGGTGAATATGAGGAAAGTGGCTGTCAAATTGAAGGGCTTTTCTACAAAGAACAAACATAAGATTAATTACCCTGAACATGAATCTGCAATTAGGCCAGTTCCACGTGATGTATCTTGCCAGTTCCTGTATCACCGTTGTCCGGATTGGATGAATATGAAATAGAATATGAAGACTATGGAGCTGAAGCTACTGGCAAAGACATGGAGACCTCAAGTCCAGATGAGTATGTACCTGATAGAGCAGCCGAGCAGCCAGAACGCTTTACTCAATATTAATTAAATGATCTCATCGAGATTATTATTATTATTATTATAGCGCCATTTATTCCATCGCGCTTTACATGTGAGGAGGGGTGTACATAATAAAAACAAGTACAATATTCTTAAACAATACAAATCATAACTGGTACAGGAGGAGAGAGAACCCTGCCCGCGAAGGCTCACAATCTACAAGGGATGGGTAAGAATACAGTAGGTGAGGATAGAGCTGGTCATGCAGCGGTTTGGTCGATCGGTGGTTACTGCAGGTTGTAGGCTTGTCGGAAGAGGTGGGTCTACAGGCTCTTTTTGAAGGTTTCGATGGTAGGTGAGAGTCTGATGTGTTGTGGTAGAGAGTTCCAGAGTAGAGGTGATACGCGAGAGAAATCTTGTATACGATTGTGGGAAGAGGAGATAAGAGGGGAGTAGAGAAGGAGATCTTGTGAGGATCGGAGGTTGCGTGTAGGTAAGTACCGGGAGACGAGGTCACAGATGTATGGAGGAGACAGGTTGTGGATGGCTTTGCACGTCATGGTTAGGGTTTTGTAGTGGAGTCTCTGGGCAATGGGGAGCCAGTGAAGGGATTGACAGAGGGGAGAAGCCGGGGAATAGCAGGGGGACAGGTGGATTAGTCGGGCAGCAGAGTTTAGAATAGATTGGAGGGGTGCGAGAGTGTTAGAGGGGAGGCCACACAGCAGGAGGTTGCAGTAGTCAAGGCGAGAGATGATGAGGGCATGGACTAGGGTTTTTGCAGATTCTTGGTTGAGGTATGTACGGATTCGTGAAATATTTTTGAGTTGAAGTCGGCAGGAAGTGGAAAGGGCTTGGATATGTGGTTTGAAGGAGAGATCAGCGTCAAGGATTACCCCGAGGCAGTGAGCTTGTGGGACTGGGGAGAGTGGGCAGCCATTTACTGTAATGGATAGGTTCGTTGGGGGTTCGCGTGAGATGGGGGAAAGATGATGAATTCTGTTTTGTCCATGTTAAGTTTCAGAAATCTAGCGGAGAAGAAGGATGAAATAGTGGACAGACATTGAGGGATTTTGGTTAGTAGGGAGGTGATATCTGGTCTTTCATTGTCAAAAGATAAAGCTGAACTTCTTGCATCTAGGTTAAAACAGAAGAATCTTCTTCATGATGATGTCAAAGTGTGTTATTACCGAAACAGAAGTAACACTTTAACACAATTTTTCACAGTTGACGGACCAATGGTGTACTGTAACAATGTGAATGGCCTCTATGAAGAACTGAATCAAGAGTATTTTGCTGCAGATTGGCGATTGTTTATTGACTCATCCCAGAGAAGTTTGAAAGCAGTGTTGCTTCACAATGGAAATATAAAACCATCAATCCCTATTGCTCACTCATGTCATCTAAAGGAAATTTATGAATATCTGTCAGTTGTTTTGTTTGCTATACAATATAAGCATCATTAATGGAATATCTGTGGAGATTGGAAAGGGACCACCAAATATTGTTGCTTCTTGTGTTTATGGGACAGTAGAAATACACTAGAGCATTATGTTCATCATGATTGGGGAAATAGAAACGTCTATGCTCCAGGTAGAGACAATGTTCAGCATAATCCTTTATTTGCTCCAACAAAAATCTTTCTTCCTCCACTACATATATAGTTGGGATTGATTAAAAAGTTTGTCAAAGCCATGGCAAAGACAAATTCACAAGGGTTCCAGTACATTTCACAGAAATTCTAAAGCACTTCACCAGCAAAACTGAAGGAAGGGGTATTTGTTGCTCCTCAGATCAGAGAGCTTGTGTGAGCAGGAGCCAGGGCCGTAGTACTGGCCCGCAAAGGTGTCTGATTTAGCGCACCCTGGCTATCCGCATCATATACATGATATGTCTCACTTGCCTGGTTCTCAGAGGCCTCCCTTAGACACAGAGACACTTCTTCACATAAAGAGAAAGAGTCCAATTCCAACTTTAAACATAGAACTTTACTTGTTTCCAATCACAGCACATCCCCACCAGTTACAGCATCAACAGAGTTCTGCACAGTTCAAATATTTCGCTTTCCCTGTGCTCTTCCCTATGTCCTTCAGTTGATACCTGGGTCGTACCGTCTCGACCGGTACTGCAGCATCCTCCCTGTTCAGCTTCACTTCATTCAGGAGTTCCCTTGTCCGTTTTGTAACAGACATGAGGGCATCTGCCCAAGTAGTAAGCTGCCACATTTTAGAGCAACCTGCGTTCATATGCTGCTGTGCTTCTAGCCCATCGGCCGTGGATGGCTGGGCTTCCCACTTCCCAATGTTGCGGAGTGATCAGCCCTGTCTCTGTAGCCCTTCTCCTAGTAAAAGGGAAAAACGATCTATCTTATTCATGGTTGACTCCTCCTAAATAACTATATATCCTAATGTACCCCCATCTAGTGTCATATCTGAGGTACTGCACTTTCCCTATCAATAATGTACAAATAGCAGCACTAGATACGGAATATTAAATACAACCATAAATACACGGTTTAACGACATTAAAAGGCAGCAATATACACACAGTTAACCGGGATGTGTTTGGGGCACAAGACCGTCTTTATGAACCCCTTACACTTATGAGAGATGTGTTTGAAGGAACTCTAAATGACAAGGAATTGAGATATTGGAAAAGCTTCAAGTGGATCTGTGAAAACTTCTCAGAAAAACAAAAATCTCCAGAATATGTTGAAGGTGTTGAGGAACTGCTAAATGCATACCAGTGTCTTAGATGTCGCAGAAAGGTCTCATGAAAGCTAACAATTTATTAAACATACTTTAAAAAGATTTAAATACAAAAGACATACATATACCAAAACAGAATGTTCCTAGAAGTGGCACCAGTAATATGTACAAAGTAAGAGATGTAAAGTAACACCACAGATTCCAAATATGACAAAGAACCCCATCTGCAGAATAATTAAAGTCAACTAACAAGTGTCATGACTGGTACTAAATAGTTTAGTGAAAAAATGCATAAGGTAAGTGCGGCACCCCAGGGTCCTGGTCGTCGCAGTGGTATTGCTTTCCTCTCGGGGAGAGTGATGCTACGTTTGGAGGCAAAGAAGGATAACTGCATCCAGGTATCACAAACATGCAACACATTCACACTCCAGGCCACCAGGGGGAGCTCTGAGTCTGAGGAGGACAGAGGGTCAGCGGAGCTGTGCATGCCCTCAGAGCTGCAGCTCCCAGAAAGAGACATTGAAAGGCAGAATTGTATTGTAGCGAGCGTGAAGGAAGTCAAAGCAAAGGAGAGGATACCAGAAGGGGACCAGCCCTGCTCAAGCTGTCTCCTTCTGAGGCGCAAAATCCCGGTAGCGGGAACACCGAGGGAGTAAGGACCTCTACGCCTTATTTCAGAGACCGGCAGGACAGCTAATTGCAGGTTACCTGTCTGCACTTACACCCAGGAGGCACGGTGACACCTACAGAGCCGGGTTATCTAAGAGACCCTATAAACAGGCTCAAGTCACCAGTCATACGGGTATTGTCCTATCCTATATTGGGGGACAGAGAGAACGAAACATCGCATCTGTGAGACCCTTATGTGAAGCCATAGGCAGTAAGGGACTACACCACTGCAGCGCAAGGGAAGGCTACTGATTTACACCTGGATAAGGGAACTCTGGACTTGCCTCCAAACCGGCCGGACTCTGCCTGCCCTGTGATCTGGTGCCCTGGACTGTGGATGCTGAAGTCTTCAGTAAAGGTAAAGAGACTGCAACCTTGTGTCCTCGTTCTTCTCTGCGCCATTCACCATAGCACCATCTACACACCGGGAAGCCCTGTGGACATACTTCACCTGTGGGATGGTATACCATCTAGCTGCCATAACATCACCCCAGCGGACCCCTTAAAGCAGCGTCGGTCACCCTGACCGAATACCACAGGTGGCGTCACAAACATAAACTTTATCCCTTTAAAGACCTTTCCCTTTTATACGGACGTCCCAGGGCCACGGACCGGGTCAGCCACCATGACATCCCCCTGTGAACCAAAGGACCCGGTACTAAGTACCCCACGGCCTTTGGGGGGCGATCCATAAGTACTTACACAAAAGATGGTATGTTAGTGAAAGGGGGGGTCTGGTACTTGTGTCCTGGTCCACCTGCCCCAACGCACGCTGACAGCAGGCCATCCCTGCACGTCGCCCTGGGGCATTGTACCGATCCCCGGTGTCAGCAATTACTCTGATTGGCTGATCAATTCTGACCAGGCAATCACAACGAAGTGATAAAGTTAGAAAAAAAAATAAATCAATGTGATACATGCTGTCTGAGAGCACCAATCACAGTAGTCACAATGGATGGGGTGATCGCGACGTCACCTCAGCTGAATAGGCCTTTTGGCGCTGATTGGCTGAATAGTTACTGACCAATCGGTGCCAAAAGGGTGGATTTAAAATAGCGATCATCTTTTTCTCCGAGCTGGCGGGCAGAGCGGTTGTGCAGATCCTCTGTGTATCTGAGAAAAACAATTTGCCTTGGGTGGCCAGTGCGATCTGCCTCCCGCGAACTCCTGTGCCGTCTGTGGCTCATGTGACCAATCTGTGATCACAGCAGCAGCTCCCAAATCCATGTTCCAGTTCCTCACCTCCCGCCAATCCCAGTTGTATTTTTGGCCCACTTTTCTTGCGCCTTTTCCATGTGCACGGGTCCTGCACTGAGCATTCGTATTCTTCCTGTGACCACAACGCTCTGATTATTATTATTATTATTATAATTCATTCCATGGCACTTTACATGTGAAAAGGGGTGTACATAATAAAAAAACAAAACAAAAAGAAAGCATCAAACATGAGGTCATAATTAAGTACAACATGTAAATGAGAAAATGAAAAAATGCTTTATTTGTGTAATTGGCAACATCATGGCACAACAAATGCCGGTGCTCAGATTAAAATACATGATATGAGATGAGAGGTACATTGCCAGGAAGGACCAGGAATCCAAGTGTGGTGTACGCTTGTCGGAAAATTTGGGTCTTCAGGTTCCTTTTTTTTTCTATGGTAGTCGAAAGCCTTGCTTGTTGGTGTAGAATGACTTTTTCATTTTTGAGCTATAAAAAACAAAAGAAAAACATTTCCTTTTTTTGGAAGTGCATCTGAACAGCAAGGTGGATTGCTGTTGAGGGGAGATAGAGAGAAAAAAAAAAAAAAAAATCTATAAATCTTCAGCACAGCGAGTGTGAGTGAGCTGAGTGTGACCTGAGCGTAAGTGTGAACGGCGGTAAGTGTGTGACTTGTGATTCAGTGACTTTGGAATCAGGGAGTTTCCAAGGGAGGAATTGCTTCTGTTTTTTTTTTTTTTTTAAATTAATACTTTGTATTTATTTTTAATTAAAGTTTCTTTGTGGTGCAATCCCCATTAGGAAATGTGCTCCACAATTGTTAATGCCATCCAGTGCACATCTTGCCACATGTATGCAGTCCTTGACCAGCCGGTCGAGGGTGCATACTGCTGTGCGAGATGTGAGCACGTTGTGCATTTGGAAGCCCAGATACTGGATCTAAATGTGCAGCTGGCAACACTGAGATCCATAGACAATATGGAGAGGAGTCTTCTGCTCACAGAGCAGACGCTCAATGGGATAGATGAGGAGGGGGATGGTAGGATGGAGCTGCAGGACAGTGTGGCAGTTAGCTGGGTGACAGATAGAAGGCGGGGTAGAGGGAAGAGTGCCAGGGAGGCTAGTCCTGATCTGGCACACCCCAATAAGTTTGCTAAGTTGGCAGATGAGGGGGGTGCCAGTACAGGGGTAGCACTGCTGCAGCCAGGCATGTCCTCTGAAAGCCGGAGGAGTGACTGTTCCAGTAAGGAGGGAAAAAGGAGAGCAGGGCAGGCCAGACAGGTGCTGGTAGTGGGGGACTCAATTATTAGGGGAACAGATAGGGCAATCTGTCACAAAGACAGGGATCGTCGGACGGTGTGCTGCCTACCTGGCGCTCGAGTCCGACACATCGCTGATCGGGTGGACAGATTACTGGGAGGGGCTGGTGAGGACCCAGCGGTCATGGTGCACATTGGCACAAATGACAAAGTTAGAGGTAGGTGGAAGGTCCTTAAAGATGATTTCAGGGAATTAGGCTGCAAGCTGAAAGCAAGGACCTCCAACGTGGTATTTTCCGAAATACTGCCTGTACCACGTGCCACGCCAGAGAGGCAACGGGAGATTAGGGAGGTTAATAAGTGGCTCAAGAATTGGTGTAGGAAGGAGGGGTTTGGGTTCCTGCAGAACTGGGCCGACTTCTCAGTGGGCTACAGGCTCTACGCTAGGGACGGGCTGCACCTCAATGGGGAAGGGGCAGCTGTGCTGGGGGAGAAAATGGTTAGAAGGTTGGAGGAGTGTTTAAACTAGGGATTGGGGGGGAGGGTATTCATTTTATAGGAGGGGAAGATAGTGCAGATAGAGAGCTGGGCACAAATAAGGAAGTTGGGGGTGGCGGTGGCATGGGGGGTGGGGTTAGAACAGTTAATAATTTAAGAAAGAATAGAGGTACAGAGAGTAACATCAAGTGCATGTATACTAATGCCAGAAGCCTCGCCAACAAAATGGACGAATTAGAACTAATGTTGTTGGAGCATAATTATGACATGGTGGGGATATCTGAGACGTGGCTGGATGAGAGCCATGACTGGGCTGTTAACTTGCAGGGCTATAGCCTGTTCAGAAATGACCGTACAGATAAGCGAGGGGGAGGGGTGTGTCTATATGTAAAATCTTCCTTAAAACCCATCCTGCGTGATAATATAGGTGAATTTAATGAAAATGTGGAGTCCCTGTGGGTGGAGATAAGGGGAGGGGGAAAAAATAATAAATTACTGATAGGGGTTTGTTATAAATCTCCAAAAATAATGGAAGCAATGGAGAATATCCTCGTAAAGCAAATAGATGAAGCTGCGACTCAAGGAGAAGTCATTATTATGGGGGACTTCAACTACCCTGAAATAGATTGGGGAACAGAAACCTGCAGTTCCAGCAAAGGTAATCGGTTTTTGACAACTATGAGAGACAATTACCTTTCACAGCTGGTTCAGGACCCAACAAGGAGGGGGGCACTGCTAGATCTAATATTAACCAACAGGCCAGACCGCATATCAAATATAAGGGTTGGGGGTCACTTGGGGAATAGTGATCATAAAATAATAAGTTTTCATGTAACCTTTAATAAGATGGGTAGTAGGGGGGTGACAAGGACACTAAACTTCAGGAGGGCAAATTTCCAACGGATGAGAGAGGATCTTGGTGCAATTAACTGGGACGATATCCTGAGACACAAAAATACACAAAGAAAATGGGAGACGTTTATTAGCATCCTGGATAGGACCTGTGCACAGTATATACCGTATGGGAATAAACATACTAGAAATAGGAGGAAACCAATATGGCTAAATAGAGCTGTAAGGGGCGCAATAAGGGACAAAAAGAAAGCATTTAGAGAATTAAAGGAAGTAGGTAGTGAGGAGGCATTAAATAAATACAGAAAATTAAATAAATTCTGTAAAAAGCAAATCAAGGCAGCAAAGATTGAGACAGAGAGACTCATTGCTAGAGAGAGCAAAAATAACCCCAAAATATTCTTTAACTACATAAATAGTAAGAAACTAAAAAATGACAGTGTTGGCCCCCTTAAAAATAGTCTGGGTGAAATGGTGGATGAGGATGAGGAAAAAGCCAATCTGCTAAATGACTTTTTTTCATCAGTATTTACAAAAGAAAATCCCATGGCAGCCAATATGACTAGTGATAAAAATTCCCCATTAAATGTCACCTGCTTAACCCAGCAGGAAGTACAGCGGCGTCTAAAAATCACTAAAATTGACAAATCTCCGGGCCCGGATGGGATACACCCCCGAGTACTGCAGGAACTAAGTACAGTCATTGATAGACCATTATTTTTAATCTTTAAAGAGTCCATAATAACAGGGTCTGTACCACAGGACTGGCGTATAGCAAATGTGGTGCCAATATTCAAAAAAGGGGCAAAAACTGAACTCGGTAATTATAGGCCAGTAAGTTTAACCTCTACTGTGGGTAAAATCCTGGAGGGCATTCTAAGGGATGCTATACTGGAGTATCTGAAGAGGAATAACCTCATGACCCAGTATCAGCACGGGTTTACTAGGGACCGCTCATGTCAGACTAATTTGATCAGCTTCTATGAAGAGGTAAGTTCCGGACTGGACCAAGGGAACCCAGTGGACATAGTGTATATGGACTTTTCCAAAGCTTTTGATACGGTGCCACACAAAAGGTTGATACATAAAATGAGAGTAATGGGGATAGGGGAAAATATGTGTAAGTGGGTTGAGAGCTGGCTCAGGGATAGGAAACAAAGGGCGGTTATTAATGGAGCACACTCGGACTGGGTCGCGGTTAGCAGTGGGGTACCACAGGGGTCAGTATTGGGCCCTCTTCTTTTTAACATATTTATTAATGACCTTGTAGGGGGCATTCAGAGTAGAATTTCAATATTTGCAGATGACACTAAACTCTGTAGGGTAATCAATACAGGGGAGGACAATTTTATATTACAGGATGATTTATGTAAACTAGAAGCTTGGGCTGATAAATGGCAAATGAGCTTTAATGGGGATAAATGTAAGGTCATGCACTTGGGTAGAAGTAATAAGATGTATAACTATGTGCTTAATTCTAAAACTCTGGGCAAAACCATCAATGAAAAAGACCTGGGTGTATGGGTGGATGACAGACTCATATTCAGTGGCCAGTGTCAGGCAGCTGCTACAAAGGCAAATAAAATAATGGGATGTATTAAAAGAGGCATAGATGCTCATGAGGAGAACATAATTTTACCTCTATACAAGTCACTAGTTCGACCACACTTAGAATACTGTGCACAGTTCTGGTCTCCGGTGTATAAGAAAGACATAGCTGAACTAGAGCAGGTGCAGAGAAGAGCGACCAAGGTTATTAGAGGACTGGGGGGTCTGCCATACCAAGATAGGTTATTACACTTGGGGCTATTTAGTTTGGAAAAACGAAGACTAAGGGGTGATCTTATTTTAATGTATAAATATATGAGGGGACAGTACAAAGACCTTTCTGATGATCTTTTTAATCATAGACCGGTGACAGGGACAAGGGGGCATCCTCTACGTCTGGAGGAAAAAAGGTTTAAGCATAATAACAGACGCGGATTCTTTACTGTAAGAGCAGTGAGACTATGGAACTCTCTGCCGTATGATGTTGTAATGAGTGATTCATTAATTAAATTTAAGAGGGGACTGGATACCTTTCTGGAAAAGTATAATATTACAGGGTATATACACTAGATTCCTTGGTAAGGCGTTGATCCAGGGAACTAGTCTGATTGCCGTATGTGGAGTCGGGAAGGAATTTTTTTCCCCATGGTGGAGTTACTCTTTGCCACATGGGGTTTTTTTGCCTTCCTCTGGATCAACATGTTAGGGCATGTTAGGTTAGGCTATGGGTTGAACTAGATGGACTTAAAGTCTTCCTTCAACCTCAATAACTATGTAACTAGTACATTTTTAGCTAGCACATTAGTGTACTTCGCAGTGGTAGTGAAATCTGTTTTGCAAAAAAAAAAGTATAGTGAACATGGAATTGATTTTTTTATATAAACATTTTTTCCACCTTCATTGATTTTCTCTTCATTTTTTTCTTCTGTGTTTCTTTCAAAATTTTTATTTTTATTTTTTTCTCTACTTTTTTCTCCTCTGCTTTTTATAATAAATAGTAGCCTTTACACACGCCTCACACAATACAAGTGTAAAAGCACCACTTACACACATGTAATGCCCCAGGGTCCTGGTTGTCACAGTGGCATTGCTTTCCTCACGGGGAGAGTGATGTCACGCTTGGAAGCAATGGAAGATTCCTTTTATCAGGTAACCACAAAGCACAAACAACACCATTCTGATTCCAGGCCAGAAGGGGGAGCTCTACACCCGATTTCAGGGGAGCTGCTCTCTCTGTTCGGTAGGAGGAGTTAGTTGCTAGGCAGTTGCTAGACAGTTGTACCGGACAACAGACTGGAGCAGTCTGAGGCAGAAGGATGGGTTAGGGGCCGTACAGCCTGAAGTGCTGTAGCTCCTAGATGGCGAGATACAGAAGGAAGAACAGCTTTTAGCTAACGTGCAGGAGAGCGAAGCACAGGAGAGTGACAACAGGGGAGAATAGCTGGGACTGGGCTACATCCCTGATTAATAAATAAATCTTTATTTTTATATAGCGCTAACATATTCCGCAGTGCTTTACAGTTTGCACACATTATCATCGCTGTCCCCAATGGGGGTCACAATCTAGGTTCCTTATCAGTATGTCTTTGGAATGTGGGAGGAAACTGGAGAACCCGGAGGAAACCCACACAAACACGGAGAGAACATACAAACTCCTTGCAGATGTCGTCCTTGGTGGGGTTTGAACCCAGGACTCCAGCGTTGCAAGGCTGCAGTGCTAACCACTGAGCCGCCGTACTGCCCACTGGTAGCCGGAAGACCGAAGCTTTTGTGGGACTCTAAGACACATAGCAGAAACCGGCAGGACAGCTGGATTATACATCACCTGTCCGCCCTAACACCCAGGAGACACAGTGACACATAGAGCCCGGGTCGTGATAGAGACCCTGTAAAAAGGCTCGAGTCACCTGTCATACGGGTTTGTGTCCCAGTTCAACAAAGGACAGAGATAACTGAGAGGACCTTGCTACAAAGCCATAGGCAGTAAGGGACTATAACACCACCGGGCTATGAGGAAGGCTTCGAACTCCACCTGGTAAAGGGGACTCTGAACTCGCTTCCAAGCCTGCCGGACCCTGCCTGTACCTGTGATCTGGTGCCCTGGACTGTGGCTGCCTGCTACCATCAGTAAACCAGGTAAAAAGACTGTACATCTGTGTCCTCGTTCTTTACTGCACCACTCACCATCCTCCATCTACACACGGGAGCCCTGGGGATACACCTCACCTGTGGGAAATTATACCATCCAGCTGCCATAACATCACCCCAGAGGACCCCCTTAAGCAGCGTCGGTCCCCACTGGCCGAATACCACAGGTGGCGTCACGAACTTTCTTAATTTCAAAAACCCCTTTAAAGACCTTCCCTTTAACATGGGCGCCCAGGGCCACGGACCGGGTCGCCGCCGCCGTGACACAGCCCTTTAAGGATTGGACCCGGTACCGAGTACCCCATGGCCCTAGCGGGCGACTCACACACATCCCCAGTTTTTCAATGGATAAAAAAATGGCCCATTCGTGAAGGAGACGCCATTCACCAAAGGAGGCAGACACTTTCCTTGCCTCAGGTACGGATTCAGGCAGTGAGGAAGATCTCACATTCATCTATTTGTCATCCTCCTCTATCTAGTGAGGAGGGCCCCCCATCATGGCGCCCTAAGACCCAGGCAACCCCTACAGCAATCGATCCCATATGGACTGCACCCCCCAAAATATTATGAGCCTGTTATTCCGAAATTCATGGGCAGCTCAGGAATCCAATTTAATGCTACACGCTTCACTGAAATTGACTTTTTCAATTTCTTTTTCATCGAGGAAATAATAAATATTGTGGCCCAGAAAAATTTATATGTCCATCAATTTTTCACTCAAAATCCCACGCCAGATGGGCCCCTGTAAATGCAGCAGAAATGATGACATTTTGGGGCATTGTGCTGCGTATGGGCGTAATCAGAAAACCAGAGATTCGGCCATACTGGAGTACTGATATCCGCTACAGCACACCGATATTCTGCATGGCCATGACAAGGACACGATTTGAAGCAATCTAAAAATGTTGCTTCATAGTAATAGTATAAGTCATATAAGAAAAGTAGAGAATTGTATTTGTGAACAACATTATCAATTCTTTATTGAAAAGTGGAAAAAATTACAAAATTGTGTAAAAACAATGGGAGCCCACTAGGTGGCACCACAAAACACATAAATGACGCAGTAACAAGTAAGTATAATCTTCTGTAGAGTACCTGATTTCAAACTTCCAGGTCATACATTAACTATTCATAAATTGAATCACATAATGAAACATCAATTCATCCACATAGGATAGAGAAAGGGTGTAACTTAATACCTGTGCAGGAGCAGGACTGCAGCGTTAGACCCAGGAAAAACCCCCGACGTACGTTTCGCCATCTGTCTTCTTCTGGGGTGAAGTAAGATTACACTAGTGAGAGCAGTTACTAACATACTAAATTCACTAATCAGACAATACATATACACATAAGAACTAATGTGCAGAGGGCAGATCGCATATCGCACCTTCATTATCATAGGTGACACCTCCGTAAGTCCCAATCATGTCGATCATTACCCCTTCCCTGTAATTCATTCTCGCCTCCTACATGTTATACAAGATCATGACGCCTTGAGTGCTTAGCCTTGTTATAGGCGTATTTATTGGAGTGGTTGCTGTAACCACGCTGTGGGGAACGTTCCATTGTTTCTTCTGCCTCCTCTGCTGGAGATAATTCACACATTTCACAATCCTCATATGACGAATACTCAGCTGGGTAATAAAAATAACAAACGGAATTGGGAAACCAAATCAGCAGGAAACAGACACAAACAAAGAATGGATATCAACCTGGAACTTCTAAAGTAATTAGCCGCTCTGTAATTAAACGTTCTGCTCGGTCTCGATCACAGAGATGCACATGAGGCTGCTGAGTTTGGGCCAGAAATCAGGGTCCTCACACAGAAAGTGGTGAGAATACCAGGAAATAATTTCAACATCGCCCCAGGAACATTTCTGCCTTATTCACTATATTTGCCAACGTCTTTGCTCAAGTATTGATGTCATTACTAGATTAGAGGGATGGAAACTCCGCTCTTGTTTAACAAGATATATATAACACTGTGCAAACGTTTTCGCCATGTGTGGCAAAAATGCTGCAAAGTAAAATAATGTAAAACCAGAACACATGAGCTCCGCGCACAGTGAACAAGCCAGTAGAGACATGTTTGAGACTGGCTTGTTCACTGTGTGCGCAGCTCATGTGTTCTGGTTTCACATAATTGTTTTTTGAGCTGTGCGCACAGGAGCCGTTCTGTCCAGCGTGTCCACATGGACATTCCTTTTCTGAATCCTGCTCATACAGGTATTGTACATATGACCAGGTTTTAAATACATCAGATAGGGATTACATACATTAGTTAGGACTGCTCTGATGTGGGTATACCTTGGCGATTGGTAGAGCAGCTTAATATACATTTTTTGCAAAAAATTTATCAACCAAATACCCTGTTTTTTCCATCTTTTTACTAGCACTTGATGTCCACTGTGATTTTTTTTGCAACAGAGTGTTTTTGGTTTTACTGTGCTTTTTTGTGTTTTCAAAGTAAAATAATGCTATAAAAAATAAAATTGTTAATTATTTCTTTTTATCAATTAACAAAATGCAAAGTGAATGAGCAATGTCAAACTAACGGTATTATATGGCAACATAACCTAGGTAGAAAAATTGTGTGCTCCCAATGTTACACACTTTGCCGGACTACTACCAACTCAGTCGTTGCTACATAGTATAGGGGAATTGTGGAAACCACAAAAATACGACCAATAGAGGATAACTAGAATGAAAAGATCTTTATTGAATGCAAACATACATAAAAACTTAGTAATAAATGGAGCACAACATGGAACGCAATGACGGAGTCGTGTCAGTCACAGAAAGAATGCTATTGTGCAAAAAATAGACCCGCAAACCATGAACTGGCACACTGTTGTAGACTACTAGTGTAAATATGAGGGGTAGAACAAACTGGTCAAAGTGACTATTAAATATGCAGCTGGTATCAAGATATACCTCCCAAAAGTGCCCTGGAATAAATAATAAGACCACTATAAATGCCCCAATTGGTTCAGATAATGAGCTAGTGCATAGAACGAACCCAGAGGTACAAAGAATCCAGGGTAACCAACTGTGGGAGGCCAGACCGGCAGTACTTATATACCAGACATCACTAAATAATCGCTACCCCATACCCACTAGAACCAGGATGGTAAAGCTACCAGTATTGCTAGGCAGACTAAGCTGCTATGGTGTACATTACCTGGTCCGAGCGGCTATCAAATGTGTGCCAGATCCATGGACTGCACGTCTGCCCGACGCGCGTTTCGGAGAGAAACTCCTTCGTCAGGGGGCGTGTCAGATAATTCTACTGCCGGGGTTTATATCCTTAATTGCCAATACCGTCATCGGCGCACACCGGAAGTGACGCAGGCGTCGCCAAGGCAACCTGCGACTCACAGCGGCGGCGACGTCATGCAGGGGCGCCGCCAAAGTCATGGCAACCGCCCAAGTATAAAGACGCCGCAAGCCGCCTAGAGCAGCGGTGCCCAGCACGCCTGCGTACAAGTGGCGCCGAGAGGTAAAGGACTGTGCACTAATGCAATGACCATAGTGTACAAAATGGGGGCAAAATACAAAGAACACCCGGACAAAGCCGCCATATAGCATGCTGCAGTTAACACCCATAGTGCCAAGGGTGACAGCATGATAACCCAACAGCAGATCTATCAATATGCATAACAGAATAATAACCCTAAAAGATCCTATAGACTTTACATATAAAGAAAAACAAATGAACAAACAAGAAATAAACATTACATACACATATATACATTAAAACAATATGTCCGGTGACCACATGCTGAACAACATAATTGAGTTCAATAAATATTCTCCTGATGTCGACTTCCATAGATCTTCAAAGGTGGACGTAAAAGGACTCAGAACATAACATAGTATCATCTGACGTATCCAAATATAAATATATCTGAAAAAATTAAAAACAATATTAAAATCACGCACAAATGCATGTTACTGCGTACCCCACCATCTTCCGTGTTGCAGCCAAGATCACAAAACGACGCAAAACTTAAGGTCTCATTAAGTCCATAGGGGTGGATACTGTTAAGCATCCACATCCGAGTTTCGAGCCATGCCAATCTTTGTGAAATCCTCCCACCTCTTATATCCATCTCTAACATATCAATTCCCTTGACACGTAAAACACTACTATCGCAATTATGATGTGCCTTAAAGTGTCTGGGTATCGTTTTTGTATAAATCAATTTTATTGGTCACAGCAATAAAGAATAATGACGAATAATACAAAATAGTAAATCTGTGCAATAATATGCAGAGGTTACAAATTAATCAAGTGAAATAATGTTACAACATTTAAGTCTTGTAATATAACTTTCTTGTTACCAATGTTGTCAATTATCCCAAAATTATAAAGTGTTAACGGCAGGGATACACAATAATCATTATTGAATTTCTTTGTAATCATTCCAAAGTATACTGTATAGTCAAACTGAATATGAGAGAGACAAACAAGAGAAGTAAGATAAGGGAAAGAAAAGGGGGTAGAAAGAAGAGGAAAGTGATAGGTAGGGGTACGGGGGATGCGGGGAGGGAGTAAGGCTGCCATCCGGTCTAGCGGACAGGGCGCAGGCCGAGAAAACGGCCCGAGAGTACACAAGAGTGAGCCACATGATATATCAGGTTCCGGAAATCCAGAGATCGAGATCAGGAGTTTCCCTGAAAGCAATCCAGGGCGCCCATGTGATATATGCTTTTTCTACATTGCCTGAGGACTGACTTATCAGCTGCTCCATTCTATATATGTTATTAAGTTCAGCTACAAATTCCGCTCGGGAGGGAGATTTTTCTTGTTTCCAGAAACGCGGAATAAGGTTCCTAACTGCGGTAAGGAAGTGTCTAAGGATGCCCCTCTTGAACCTAGATATCGACAAGTCACATAAAGACAACAATGCTAGATTTGCTGAAGGTTGGATCTGTGTAATAGACAACCTATTATGAAGTTTGAAGACGGCCAACCACAGTTTCCTTATGGGAGGGCAGTCCCACCAAATGTGCATGTAAGAGCCTATTTCCTTTAAGCATCTCCAACAGATGTAAGGGGTTGTAGGGAACACTGCATGCACCATGGAGGGGCATCTATACCATCTTGCTAGAATCTTATAGCTCCTCTCCTGTGATACCGCGCATAATGACGATCTGGACGAGAAGAGAAGAATTTTTTCCCTATCTTCTGATGACAAGGGTTTTCCCAGGTCACCCTCCCATTTTGAGAAAAACATTGGCCAACCCTGCAGTGGAGCCCTCCCTCCTTGGAAGATTTTATATAGCAGCGAGACAGTATGATCCGGAGGGTTTGTTGATATGCAAAGCCTCTCGAAGGAAGATAATGGCCTGGTAATATTGGTTTGTTTAGAGATTGCGTGGATATAGCTTTTAAGTTGTTCATAAAAGAACCAATCAACAGAATGTGTTTCTTCCTCTGGGAATAATTCCCGAAGGGGCTTCATCCCAGAATCCTTTAAATAATCGTGTATAATGGGTTTGGATTCTTTTCTCTTGTTTAGATACATCTCTTTATGTAGCCCCGCCGGAAAAGCAGGGTTATCATAAATTGGAATCAAGGGGCCCGGGATAGTTGTAATCTGAAGGTCTTTGTTTCTGTTTTTGATAAGGAGCAATATGTTTCGTGTGAGGAAGGGTATGTAGATGTCTGACCCCAACCCCTTACAACCCATCCAAAGAACAACCTGGGAGTCTCTTCCATTAAGATCGTTTTCTAAGTTCACCCACTTTTTACTATTTTTACTGTGATAAAGGTCCAGGATACATGTTCCTTTTGATGCATAACTATAGATCGCAAGATCCGGGAGGCCCAATCCACCTGTCAGTTTAGATCTACTCAATATCGTATATGAAATACGCGCCCGACTGTGAGACCAAATAAAACGGGTAATTATTTGTTTGAGGCGGGAAAAGAAGGAAGCTGGTAGGTATAGGGGAATTGTTTGAAAAAAGTATGAGAGACGAGGCAGGAGGTCCATCTTGACTGCATTGATCCTACCCAACCAAGACAATTGGAGCCTGTGCCACCTCTCCAAATCCGAGTTTGTTTTTAATAAGATTGGTGCAAAGTTGGCCCCAAACAGTTTAGACGTTTTGTTTGCAATTTTGATACCCAGGTAGGTGAGGAAGTCGAAGCGCCACTTGAATGGAAAGACCGTCCTTAGGTGATCGACCAAGGGGAGTTGGAGTGAGATGTTTAGGATTTCGGACTTGTGGGAGTTTATTTTAAAATTACTTAAGAGTCCAAATTTATGTATTTCCGAAATAATGTTTGGTAAGCTCGTGGAGGGAGACGTGATATATAGGAGAATGTCATCCGCAAAAAGTGCTAGTTTATGTTCTTCAGGATGTAATTTTATACCAGTAATTGAGGGGTTATTCTCATAGCCACGGCTAAGTGTTCCATTGTTAGAATATACAGGAGGGGAGAGAGTGGGCACCCCTGCCTTGTACCATTCCTGATCGGGAATACATCCGATAATGCGCCGTTTACCTTGACCTGGGCACTAGGAGAGGAGTACAAAGCGGAGATCCTGCTCAGCATGTTTTCTTTTAGGCCAATTTCCTCTAGAGTCTGAGAAATGAACTCCCAGTGGACCCGATCAAAAGCTTTTTCAGCATCAATTGACATGATGCATAGTGGGTCCCCCTCCCTCTCCGCCCTGTCAATGAGAGAGATAGTTCGAATCGTGTTGTCTCTCGCCTCGCGTCCTGGCACAAAGCCCACCTGATCCTGGTTTATTAATTTTGGTAAGAGAGGGCTTAATCTATTTGCTAACATTTTTGCATATATTTTAATATCTAGATTTATCAGGGAGATCGGGCGGTAATTATCACATGTAGAAGGGTCTTTACCAGGCTTGGGGAGAACTGTTATGTGAGCGGTGAGTGCCTGTGAGGGGAAAGAACCTCCAAGAGAGATAGAGTTACAAGCTTTCAGGAACACTGGACTGAGCAGCGTGTTGAACGACTTGTAGAAGCCTGCTGAAAACCCGTCAGGGCCAGGGCTCTTACCCTGTTTCAAGGCGCTAATGGTTTCAGTCTGGGTATCGTTTTTAACGATTGGATGTCCATTTCCTGTGCCGCTGCCTCGATCCTCCGGACATGTTCCCTCACCCTCGTTTTTAATTGTCGCGTGGTTAACCCCACATAAATCAGTGGGCATGGGCAGGACGCATAATATATTACATTTTTAGACGTGCATGTGATTGATTTCGTTATTTTAAAACTTTTTTGTCCAGAGGAGTCCACAAACGTGTCCTCCCTCACAACATTCTTACAAGCCACACACTGGCCACAGGCACGACAACCTCCCCTTGGTCTATTTCTTGGATCATTCAAAAATGTCCTATATGGATCACACACGTAATGGCTACGTACAAGATGATCACGCATGTTCTTTGCCCTATGTGATCAAAGGCCGATTAGGTAATAATTTAGCCAATGTTGAATCTGTTCTTAAAATGGGCCAAGCGCGCTCAAGTGCACTGCGTATGGCTCCTGCCCGTGAGTTGAAATTGTTTACAAATCTAATATCAGACTTATCCCCTCTTTCATGGCTCTCATATAGTAGTGTGTTCCTGTCACTATGTTTCGCACGTAAATATGCCCTTTTGATGGCGCGGTTGCTATATCCTCGCTCTTTAAAACGGGATTTAAGATCCCTAGCTTGTGCTTCAAACTCTTCAGTAGTGGAGCAGATGCGACGTATACGCAAAAATTGCCCAATTGGGACCTAGTGGAACATATGTGCTGGATGGGAGGAGGAAGCATGTAGGAGCATGTTGGTGGCGGTAGGTTTCCTATAAATCGTAGTTTAGATGGTATCCGCCCTATCTTTGGTTAATCTCACATCCAAAAACTCAATACTGGAACTATTCGATGTTGCTGTCAATCTGATGTTTCTATCATTGTTGTTCAAAGCATCCACGTACCCAAAGAAGGCCTCACGGCTGCCCTGCCAGACAATGAGGATGTTGTCTATGTAGCGCGTCCATAAAAGGACGCGCTCCATAGACAACAGGCCGTCTGACTGTAGGAGGTCCCTTTCCCACAGCCCCAGGACCAGATTGGCATAGGAGGGCACAAAGGCCGCCCCCATGGCTGTTCCCTGGAGCTGCAGGAAAAAGGACCCCCTAAACGTGAAAAAGTTATGAGTGAGCGTGAATCGCAACACCTCCAAGAAAAAACCTTGAAATTCAAGGGAGTAGTTGGATGTGGATAAAAAAAATTCCGTGGCTGCCAGGCCATCACTATGTCGGATGCTAGTATATAGTGATTCCACATCCATTGCTCCCATGATCATGTAATCACTCAACTTTAGATCGTCCACCCTACGTAGCAGCTGATTGGTGTCTTTCAAAAACGAGGGAAGTTCCTCAACGAGAGGTTGTAGGATCGAATCTATCCATTTGTTGATGCACTCTAAGTAATTACCTCTCCCCGACACTATGGGACGTCCAGGAGGTGTCAAAATATTTTTGTGTGTCTTAGGGAGGGAGGCCTTTTTGGAAGTGCATTTGAACAGCAAGGTGGCTTGTTGTTGAAGGGAAATAGAGAAAAAAAAAATATATAAATCTTCAGCATAGCGAGTGTGAGCGAGCTGAGTGTGACCTGAGCGTAAGTGTGGACGGCGGTAAGTGTGTGACTTGTGATTCAGTGAGGAGGTATTTGGAAGGCCTTTAACAAATACCTGTGTGAATTTGTGTGAGTTGCTGAATTGGGAGTAGCTATATTCACAAGGGGTTAACTTAGGGTGGGCAGTCATAATCAAGGGTTTATAAGGGGCAGCTGTTTGGGGCTCAAGTCCTTTTTGGAAGTGCATTTGAACAGGAAGGTGGCTTGTTGTTGAAGGGAAATAGAGAAAAAAAATAAAATCTATAAATCTTCAGCACAGCGAGTGTGAGCGAGCTGAGTGTGACCTGAGCGTAAGTGTGGACGGCGGTAAGTGTGACTTGTGATTCAGTGACTTTGTAATCAGGGAGTTTCCAAGGGGGGAATTGCTGTCTGTTTTTAATTAATACTTGTATTTATTTTTTATTTAACGTTTCTGTGTGGTGCAATCCTCATTATGAAATGTGCTCCACTATTGTTAATGCCATCCAGTGCACATCTTGCCACATGTATGCAGTCCTTGACCAGCCGGTCGAGGGTGCATACTGCTGTGCGAGATGTGAGCACGTTGTGCATTTGGAATCCCAGATTCTGGATCTAAATGTGCAGCTGGCAACACTGAGATCCATAGACAACATGGAGAGGAGTCTTCTGCTCACAGAGCAGACGCTCAATGGGATAGATGAGGAGGGGGATGGTAGGATGGAGCTGCAGGACAGTGAAGTAGGTAGCTGGATGACATTCAGAAAGCGGGGTAGAGGGAAGAGTGCCAGGGAGGCTAGTCCTGATCTGGCTCACCCCAATAAGTTTGCTAAGTTGGCAGATGAGGGGGGTACCAGTACAGGGGTAGCACTGCTTCAGCCAGGCATGTCCTCTGAAAGCCGGAGGAGTGACTGTTCCAGTAAGGAGGGAAATAGGAGAGCAGGGCAGGCCAGACAGGTGCTGGTAGTGGGGGACTCAATTATTAGGGGAACAGATAGGGCAATCTGTCACAAAGACAGGGATCGTCGGACGGTGTGCTGCCTACCTGGCGCTCGAGTCCGACACATCGCTGATCGGGTGGACAGATTACTGGGAGGGGCTGGTGAGGACCCAGCGGTCATGGTGCACATTGGCACAAATGACAAAGTTAGAGGTAGGTGGAAGGTCCTTAAAGATGATTTCAGGGAATTAGGCTGCAAGTTGAAAGCAAGGATCTCCAACGTGGTATTTTCCGAAATACTGCCTGTACCACGTGCCACGCTGTTGTGGATTCTGTTTGTGGGCTCCCTCTGGTGGTTACTGCTGGTACTGGGTGACTTTGGTGGGTTGCGGCCTTTGGTTTCCACCTGTCCATCAGTGGCTGGGTGTTTCCTATTTTACCTGGCCTTTCTGTCATTTCCCTTGCCGGCTATCAATGTATTCAGATGTGCTCTGTTTGGTTCCTGCCTACCTGCTCCCAGATCTTTCAGGATAAGCTAAGTGCTGATTTTCAGTTGTTTGTTTTTTTTGTCCAGCTTGCTTATTATGTCTCTATGCTAGCTGGTAGCTCTAGTGGACTGAGGTTCTCCCCATGTGCCATGAGTTGGCACATGGGTTCTTGTAATCTCAGGATGGTTTTTTTGATTAGGGTTTTTTGCTGACCGCTCAGTCCCCTTTTGTATCGTTCTGCTTTCTAGTTTACAGCGGGCCTCAATTTGCTAAAACTATATATATCATCTCTATGTGTGTGCCTTCCTCTCATTTCACCGTCAATACATGTGGGGGGCAACTATATCTTTTGGGGTTCATTCCGCTGGAGGCAAGTGAGGTCTTTATTTTCTCTGCAGTGCTAGTTAGCTCTTAGGCTGGTGCGTGGCGTCTAGAACCAACGTAGGCACGCTCCCTGGCTATCTCTAGTTGCGTTTGTCAGGCGTAGGGCAGCGGTCAGCCCAGGTTCCATCACCCTAGAGCTCGTCCGTAATATATTTGTACTTTGCTTGTCCTGTGCTATCCCTAGCCATTGGGATTCATGACACCACGCCAGAGAGGCAACGGGAGATTAGGGAGGTTAATAAGTGGCTCAAGAATTGGTGTAGGAAGGAGGGGTTTGGGTTCCTGCAGAACTGGGCCGACTTCTCAGTTGGCTACAGGCTGTACGCTAGGGACAGGCTGCACCTCAATGGGGAAGGTGCAGCTGTGCTGGGGGAGAAAATGGCTAGAAGGTTGGAGGAGTGTTTAAACTAGGGATTGGGGGGACGGTATTCATTTTATAGGAGGGGAAGATAGTGCAGATAGAGACCTGGGCACAAATAAGGAAGTTGGGGGTGGCGGTGGCATGGGGGGTGGGTTAAAATAGTTAATAATTTAAGAAAGAATAGAGGTACAGAGAGGAACATCAAGTGCATGTATACTCGCCAACAAAATGGACGAATTAGAACTAATGTTGTTGGAGCATAATTATGACATGGTGGGGATATCTGAGACGTGGCTGGATGAGAGCCATGACTGGGCTGTTAACTTGCAGGGCTATAGTCTGTTCAGAAATGACCATACAGATAAGCGAGGGGGAGGGGTGTGTCTATGTAAAATCGACCTTAAAACCCATCCGGCGTGATAATATAGGTGAATCTAATGAAAATGTAGAGTCCCTGTGGGTGGAGATAAGGGGAGGGGGAAAAAATAATAAAATACTGATAGGGGTTTGTTATAAATCTCCAAAAATAATGGAAGCAATGGAGAATATCTTCGTAAAGCAAATAGATGAAGCTGCGACTCAAGGAGAAGTCATTATTATGGGGGACTTCAACTACCCTGAAATAGATTGGGGAACAGAAACCTGCAGTTCCAGTAAAGGTAATCGGTTTTTGACAACTATGAGAGACAATTACCTTTCACAACTGGTTCAGGACCCAACAAGGAGGGGGGCACTGCTAGACCTAATATTAACCAACAGGCCAGACCGCATAGCAAATATAAGGGTTGGAGGTCACTTGGGGAATAGTGATCACAAAATGATAAGTTTTCATGTCTCCTTTAATAAGATGTGTAGTAGAGGGGTGACAAGGACACTAAACTTCAGGAGGGCAAATTTCCAACGGATGAGAGATGATCTTGGTGCAATTAACTGGGACGATATCCTGAGACATAAAAATACACAAAGAAAATGGGAGACGTTTATTAGCATCCTGGATAGGACCTGTGCACAGTATATACCGTATGGGAATAAACATACTAGAAATAGGAGGAAACCAATATGGCTAAATAGAGCTGTAAGGGGCGCAATAAGCGACAAAAAGAAAGAATTTAGAGAATTAACCCCTTCCCGACCCATGACGCCACGTAGGCGTCATGAAAACCCGTGCCAATCCGACCCATGACGCCTATGTGGCGTCATGGAAAGATCGCGTCCCTGCAGATCGGGTGAAGGGGTTAACTCCTATTTTACCCGATCTGCAGGGAGAGGGGGAGTGGTACTTCAGCCCAGGGGGGGTGGCTTCACCCCCCCGTGGCTACGATCGCTCTGATTGGCTGTTGAAAGTGAAACTGCCAATCAGAGCGATTTGTAATATTTCACCTAAAAAAATGGTGAAATATTACAATCCAGCCATGGCCGATGCTGCAATATCATCGGCCATGGCTGGAAACACTAAGGTGACCCCCCCCACCCCACCGATCGCCCCCCCAGTGCACCGTTATAAGGACCGGTCCCCTCCGTCCGCCTGCCGGCTCCCCCGTCCTGCTGTCCGCTCTCCCGTCCTCCTGCCCGCTCCCCCCCTGCTCCTATGTCACCCCCCCGTGCTCCGACGCCCCCCCCCCGTGCCCCGATCTCCCCCCCCTTATACTTACCGAGGCTCCCGGTCCCCGTCCGCCTCCATCATGGGCGCCGCCATCTTCCAAAATGGCGGGCGCATGCTCAGTGCGCCCGCCGGCCGGCAGATTCATAGAGGTACATTTTGATCGCTGTGGTAGGTTCTATCACAGCGATCAAAATAAAAAAATAATAAATAAACCCCCCCCCTTTATCACCCCCATAGGTAGGGACAATAATAAAATAAAGAAAATATATTTTTTTCTTTTTCCACTAGGGTTAGGGTTAGAACTAGGGGTAGGGTTAGGGGTAGGGTTAGGGTTACGGGTAGGGTTAGGGGTAGGGTTATGGCATGTGCACACAGAGCGGATCGGCCACGGATCCGCAGCGGATCGGCCGCGGATCGGCAGCGGATCGGCAGCGGATCCGCAGCGGATCGGCCGCGGATCCGCAGCGGATCGGCCGCGGATCCGCAGCGGATCCGCAGCGGATCTGCAGAGGATCCGCAGCAGATCGGCCGCGGATCCGCAGCGGATCGGCAGCGGATCCGCAGCGGATCGGCAGCGGATCGGCAGCGGATCCGCAGCGGATCGGCAGCGGATTGGCAGCGGATCCGCAGCGGATTGGCAGCGGATCCGCAGCGGATGGGCAGCGGATCCGCAGCGGATCGGCCGCGGATCGGCAGCGGATCGGCAGCGGATCCGCAGCGGATCGGCCGCGGATCCGCAGCGGATCGGCCGCGGATCCGCAGCGGATCCGCAGCGGATCTGCAGAGGATCCGCAGCGGATCGGCCGCGGATCCGCAGCGGATCGGCAGCGGATCCGCAGCGGATCCGCAGCGGATCGGCAGCGGATCCGCAGCGGATCGGCAGCGGATTGGCAGCGGATCCGCAGCGGATTGGCAGCGGATCCGCAGCGGATGGGCAGCAGATCCGCAGCGGATCCGCAGCGGATCCGCAGCGGATTGGCAGCGGATCCGCAGCGGATTGGCAGCGGATCCGCAGCGGATTGGCAGCGGATCCGCAGCGGATTGGCAGCGGATTGGCAGCGGATCCGCAGCGGATTGGCCGCTGCGAATTCGAAGCAGTTTTCCATCAGGTTTACAGTACCATGTACACCTAAGGAAAACCAAATCCGCTGTGCCCATGGTGCAGAAAATTCCGTGCAGAAACGCTGCGTTGTATTTTCCGCAGCATGTCAATTCTTTGTGCGGATTCCGCAGCGTTTTACACCTGTTCCTCAATAGGAATCCGCAGGTGAAATCTGCACAAAAAAACACTGGAAATCTGCTGTAAATCCGCAGGTAAAACGCAGTGCCTTTTACCTGCAGATTTTTCAAAAATCATGCGGAAAAATCTCACACGAATCCGCAACGTGGGCACATAGCCTTAGGGTTAGGGTTGGAATTAGAGTTAGGGTTGGAATTAGGGCTAGGGTTTGAAATAGGGTTAAGATTAGGCTTGTGGTTAGGGTTACGGATAGGGTTAGGGGTGTGTTGGGGTTACAGTTGTGGTTAGGGTTGGGATTAGGGTTACGGTTGGGATTAGGGTTAGGATTAGGGTTGGAATTAGGGTTACGGGTGTGTTGCGGTTAGGGTTGTGGTTAGGGGTGTGTTGGGGTTAAGGTTGTGATTAGGGTTATGGCTACAGTTGGGATTAGGATTAGGGGTGTGTTGGGGCTAGTGTTGAAGTTAGAATTGAGGGGTTTCCACTGTTTAGGCACATCAGGGGTCTCCAAACGCAACATGGCGCCACCATTGATTCCAGCCAATCTTGCGTTCAAAAAGTCAAATGGTGCTCCCGCCCTTCCAAGCCCCGACGTGCGCCCAAACAGTGGTTTACCCCCACATTTGGGGTACCAGCGTACTCAGGACAAACTGGGCAACAACTGTTGGGGTCTAATTTCTCCTGTTACCCTTGCAAAAATAAAAAATTACTTGCTAAAACATAATTTTTGAGGAAAGAACAATTATTTTTTATTTTCACGGCTCTGCGTTATAAACTTCTGTGAAGCACTTGGGGGTTGAAAGTGCTCACCACACATCTAGATAAGTTCCTTCGGGGGTCTAGTTTCCAAAATGGGGTCACTTGTGGGGTGTTTCTACTGTTTAGGCACATCAGGGGCTCTGCAAATGCAGTGTGATGCCCACAGACCATTCCATCAAAGTCTGCATTTCAAATGTCACTACTTCCCTTCCGAGCCCTGACGTGTGCCCAAACAGTGGTTTACCCCCACATATGGGGTATCAGCGTACTCACAACAAACTGGGCAACAAACATTGGGGTCCAAATTCTCCTGTTACCCTTGTGAAAATAAAAAATTGCTTGCTAAAACATCTTTTTTGAGGAAAGAAAAATGATTTTTTATTTTCACGGCTCTGCGTTGTAAACTTCTGTGAAGCACTTGGGGGTTGAACGTGCTCACCACACATCTAGATAAGTTCCTTGGGGGGTCTAGTTTCCAAAATGGGGTCACTTGTGGGGGGTTTCTACTGTTTAGGCATATCAGGGGCTCTGCAAACGCAACCTGACACCCGCAGAGCATTCCATCAAAGTCTGCATTTCAAAACGTCACTACTTCCCTTCCGAACCCCGACGTGTGCCAAAACAGTGGTTTACCCCCACATATGGGGTATCAGCGTACTCAGGAGAAACTGGACAACAACTTTTGGGGTCCAATTTCTCCTGTTACTCTTGCAAAAATAAAAAAATTCTGGGCTAAAAAAATATTTTTGAGGAAAGGAAACACATTTTTTATTTTCACGGCTCTGCGTTATAAACTTCTGTGAAGCACTTGGGGGTTCAAAGTGCTCACTACACATCTAGATAAGTTCCCTTGGGGGTCTAGTTTCCAAAATGGAGTCAATTGTGGGGAGTTCCTACTGTTTAGGCACATCAGGGGCTCTGCAAACGCAACCTGACGCCCGCAGAGCATTCCATCAAAGTCTGCATTTCAAAACGTCACTACTTCCCTTCCGAACCCCGACGTGTGCCAAAACAGTGGTTTACCCCCACATATGGGGTATCAGCGTACTCAGGAGAAACTGGACAACAACTTTTGGGGTCCAATTTCTCCTGTTACCCTTGGGAAAATAAAAAATTGTGGGCTAAAAAATCATTTTTGAGAAAAGAAAAATTATTTTTTATTTTCATGGCTCTGCGTTATAAACTTCTGTGAAGCACTTGGGGGTTCAAAGTGCTCACCACACATCTAGATTAGTTCCTTGGGAGGTCTAGTTTCCAAAATGGGGTCACTTGTGCGGGAGCTCCAATGTTTAGGCACACAGGGGCTCTCCAAACGCGACATGGTGTCCGCTAATGATTGGAGCTAATTTTCCATTCAAAAAGCCAAATGGCGTGCCTTCCCTTCCGAGCCCTGCCGTGCGCCCAAACAGTGGTTTACCCCCACATATGGGGTATCATCGTACTCAGAACAAACTGGACAACAACATTTGGGGTCCAATTTCTCCTATTACCCTTGGGAAAATAAAAAATTCTGGGCTAAAAATCATTTTTGAGGAAAGAAAAATTATTTTTTTATTTTCACGGCTCTGCGTTATAAACTTCTGTGAAGCACCTGGGGGTTATAAGTGCTCACTATGCATCTAGATAAGTTTCTTGGGGGGTCTAGTTTCCAAAATGGGGTCACTTGTAGGGGAGCTCCAATGTTTAGGCACACAGGGGCTCTCCAAACGCGACATGGTGTCCGCTAACGATTGGAGCTAATTTTCCATTCAAAAAGTCAAATGGCACGCCTCCCCTTCCGAGCCTTGCCGTGCACCCAAACAGTGGTTTACCCCCACATATGAGGTATCGGCATACTCAGGAGAAATTGCCCAACAAATTTTAGGATCCATTTTATCCTGTTGCCCATGTGAAAATGAAAGAATTGAGGCTAAAAGAAATTTTGTGTGAAAAAAAAGTACTTTTTCATTTTTTCGGATCAATTTGTGAAGCACCTGGGGGTTTAAAGTGCTCACTATGCCTCTGGATGAGTTCCTTGGGGGGTCTAGTTTCCAAAATGGGGTCACTTGTGGAGGAGCTCCAATGTTTAGGCACACAGGGGCTTTCCAAACGCGACATGGTGTCCGCTAACGATGGAGATAATTTTCCATTCAAAAAGTCAAATGGCGCTCCTTCCCTTCCGAGCCTTACCATGTGCCCAAACAGTGGTTTACCCCCACATGTGAGGTATTGGTGTACTCAGGAGAAATTGCCCAACAAAATTTAGGATCCATTTTATCCTGTTGCCCATGTGAAAATGAAAAAATTGAGGCTAAAATAATTTTTTTGTGAAAAAAAAGTACTTTTTCATTTTTACGGATCAATTTGTGAAGCACCTGGGGGTTTAAAGTGCTCACTATGCTTCTAGATAAGTTCCTTGGGGGTTCTAGTTTCCAAAATGTGGTCACTTGTGGGGGAGCTCCAATGTTTAGGCACACGGGGGCTCTCCAAACGCGACATGGTGTCCGCTAAAGATTGGAGCCAATTTTTCATTCAAAAAGTCAAATGGCGCTCCTTCCCTTCCGAGCCCTGCCGTGCACCCAAACAGTGGTTTACCCCCACATATGAGGTATCAGCGTACTCAGGACAAATTGGACAACAACGTCCCTGGTCCAGTTTCTCCTTTTACCCTTGGGAAAATAAAAAAATTGTTGCTAAAAGATCATTTTTGTGACTAAAAAGTTAAATGTTCATTTTTTACTTCCATGTTGCTTCTGCTGCTGTGAAACACCTGAAGGGTTAATAAACTTCTTGAATGTGGTTTTGAGCACCTTGAGGGGTGCAGTTTTTAGAATGGTGTCACTTTTGGGTATTTTCAGCCATATAGAACCCTCAAAATGACTTCAAATGTGAGGTGGTCCCTAAAAAAAATGGTTTTGTAAATTTTGTTGTAAAAATGAGAAATCACTGGTCAAATTTTAACCCTTATAACTTCCTAGCAAAAAAAAAAATGTTTCCAAAATTGTGCTGATGTAAAGTAGACATGTGGGTAATGTTATTTATTAACTATTTTGTGTCACATAACTCTCTGGTTTAACAGAATAAAAATTCAAAATGTGAAAATTGCGAAATTTTCAATTTTTTTGCCAAATTTCCGTTTTTTTCACAAATAAACTCAAAAATTATCGACCTAAATTTACCACTAACATGAAGCCCAATATGTCACGAAAAAACAATCTCAGAATCGCTAGGATCCGTTGAAGCGTTCCTGAGTTATTACCTCATAAAGGGACACTGGTCAGAATTGCAAAAAACGGCAAGGTCATTAAGGCCAAAATAGGCTGGGTCATGAAGGGGTTAAAGGAAGTAGGTAGTGAGGAGGCATTAAATAAATACAAAAAATTAAATAAATTCTGTAAAAAAGCAAATCAAGGCAGCAAAGATTGAGACAGAGAGACTCATTGCCAGAGAGAGTAAAAATAATCCCAAAATATTCTTTAACTACATAAATAGTAAGAAACTAAAAAATGATAGTGTTGGCCCCCTTAAAAATAGTCTGGGGGAAATGGTGGATGAGGATGAGGAAAAAGTCAATATGCTAAATGAATTTTTTCATCAGTATTTACAAAAGAAAATCCCATGGCAGACAAAATGATTAGCGATAAAAATTCCAAATTAAATGTCACCTGCTTAACCCAGCAGGAAGTACGGCGGCGTCTAAAAATCACTAAAATTGACAAATCTCCGGGCCCGGATGGGATACACCCCCGAGTACTGCAGGAATTAAGTACAGTCATTGATAGACCATTATTTTTAATCTTTAAACACTCCATAATAACAGGGTCTGTACCACAGGACTGGCGTATAGCAAATGTGGTGCCAATATTCAAAAAAGGGGACAAAAACTGAACTCAGAAATTATAGGCCAGTAAGCTTAACCTCTACTGTGGGTAAAATCCTGGAGGGCATTCTAAGGGATGCTATACTGGAGTATCTGAAGAGGAATAACCTCATGACCCAGTATCAGCACGGGTTTACTAGGGACCGTTCATGTCAGACTAATTTGATCAGCTTCTATGAAGAGGTAAGTTCCGGACTGGACCAAGGGAACCCAGTAGATGTAGTGTATATGGACTTTTCAAAAGCTTTTGATACGGTGCCACACAAAAGGTTGATACATAAAATGAGAATAATGGGGATAGGGGAAAATATGTGTAAGTGGGTTGAGAGCTGGCTCAGGGATAGGAAACAAAGGGTGGTTATTAATGGAGCACACTCGGACTGGGTCGCGGTTAGTAGTGGGGTACCACAGGGGTCAGTATTGGGCCCTCTCCTTTTTAACATATTTATTAATGACCTTGTAGGGGGCATTCAGAGTAGAATTTCAATATTTTCAGATGACACTAAACTCTGCAGGGTAATCAATACAGGGGAGGACAGTTTTATATTACAGGATGATTTATGTAAACTAGAAGCTTGGGCTGATAAATGGCAAATGAGCTTTAATGGGGATAAATGTAAGGTCATGCACTTGGGTAGAAGCAATAAGATGTATAACTATGTGCTTAGTTCTAAAACTCTGGGCAAAACCGTCAATGAAAAAGACCTGGGTGTATGGGTGGATGACAAACTCACATTCAGTGGCCAGTGTCAGGCAGCTGCTACAAAGGCAAATAAAATAATTGGATGCATTAAAAGAGGCATAGATGCTCATGAGGAGAACATAATTTTACCTCTATACAAGTCACTAGTTCGACCACACTTAGAATACTGTGCACAGTTCTGGTCTCCTGTTATGACCTGGTGGTTAAGGAGCAACATGGGACGAGCTCTGAGGAGGTGGTATCTGTACTGACCGCAGTTCCTGATCCTAACACCAACACTAGAAGTAGCCGTGGGATGTTCCTGTCACTCCCTAGACACCTCGTCACAGCCTGAGAACTAACTACCCCTAAAGATGGAAACAGAAAGCTATCTTGCCTCAGAGAAAATCCCCAAAAGGAAAGATAGCCCCCCACAAATATTGACTGTGAGTGGAGAGGGAAATGACATACACAGAAATGAAAACAGATTTTAGCAAAGGAGGCCACTACTAATCTAGATAGACAGAACAGGAAAGGATACTGTGCGGTCAGTATTAAAAACTAAAAATCCATACAGAGTTTACAAAAATAATCTCCACACCGACTCACGGTGTGGAGGGCAAATCTGCTTCCCCAGAGCTTCCAGCTAAGCTGAAAATATCATACTGACAAGCTGGACAAGAAAAAACATAACATGAGCTGAGCGATTAAGTCCACAGCAAATGGACAATCAAAAGAAGAAGCAAGGACTTATCTTTGCTGAAATGGACAGGCCATCAGAGAAATCCAAGGAGAGATCTGAATCCAACCAAGAAACATTGACAGCTGGCACTGGCTGAAGACTAGAGCCAGGCTAAATAGCAGAGCCAGGAGAGACGATCAGTGGAAGCAGCTGCTAATGCTAAACCCAAGGAGCAGCAGTTCCACTCAAAACCACCAGAGGGAGCCCAAGGGCAGAATTCACAAAAGTGCCATTTACAACCACTGGAGGGAGCCCAAGAACGGAATTCACAACAGTCTCCGGTGTATAAGAAAGACATAGCTGAACTGGAGCGGGTGCAGAGAAGAGCGACCAAGGTTATTAGAGGACTGGGGGGTCGGCAATACCAAGATAGGTTATTACACTTGGGGCTATTTAGTTTGGAAAAACGAAGGCTAAGGGGTGATCTTATGTTAATGTATAAATATATGAGGGGACAGTACAAAGACCTTTCTGATGATCTTTTTAATCATAGACCGGTGACAGGGACAAGGGGGCATCCTCTACGTCTGGAGGAAAAAAGGTTTAAGCATAATAACAGACACGGATTCTTTACTGTAAGAACAGTGAGACTATGGAACTCTCTGCCGTATGATGTTGTAATGAGTGAGTCATTACTTAAATTTAAGAGGGGACTGGATACCTTTCTGGAAAAGTATAATGTTACAGGGTATATATACTAGATTCCTTGATAAGGCGTTGATCCAGGGAACTAGTCTGATTGCCGTATGTGGGGTCGGGAAGGAATTTTTTTCCCCATGGTGGAGCTTACTCTTACCACATGGGTTTTTTTTGCCTTCCCCTGGATCAACATGTTAGGGCATGTTAGGTTAGGCTATGGGTTGAACTAGATGGACTTAAAGTCTTCCTTCAACCTTAATAACTATGTAACTATGATACCATGGGTTCTGCTACAACTAATGCTGTACACAATTCCTTTGTAATAATGCCACTAACAGTGGCTTTTCTGAGGATCTCCCTGAGTTCTGTACAGTAGCCGGACAAGGGGTTATATGTCAGTTTCTTATAACAAGTTGGATTTAACAATTGACGCATGGCCTCTTTTTCATACATTGTCCTAGGCCACAACACGATGTTACCTGTTATGACCTGGTGGTTACGGAGTAGCACTGAGATGACCTGGTGGGTAAAACCAATCATGGACAAGCTCCGAGGAGGTGGCAGCTCCACCGACAACAATCACAGTTATGACCTGGTGATTACGGAGCGGCACAGAAATTACCTGGTGGGTAAAATGTACAAGCTCTGAGGAGGTGGTAGCTTTACTGACCGCAATCCCTACTCCTAACACCAACACTAGAAATAGCCGTGGGACGTTCCTATCTCTGCCTAGACGCCTCGACACAGCCTAAGAACTAACTACCCCTGAAGATGGAAACGGAAAACTATCTCGCCTCAGAGAAACCCCCAAAAGGAAAGATAGCCCCCCACAAATATTAACGGTGAGTGGAGAGGGAAATGACAAACTCAGAAATTAAAATAGATTTCAGCAAAGGAGGCCAACACTATCTAAATAGACAGAGATAGAAAAGGATACTGTGCGGTCAGTATAAAAACTAAAATCCACGCAGAGTTTACAAAAATAACCTCCACACCGACTCACGGTGTGGAGGGGCAAATCTGCACTCCAGAGCTTCCAACTAGCCTGAATATTTCATAATGACAAGCTGGACAAAAGAGACATAACTTAAACCTGAACAGAAGGTCAAAAGCAGGGATACACCCAAGAACTAGCAGAACTTATCTTAAGCTGAAATGGACTGGCCAACAGAGTACTTCCAGGAGAGGACTGAATCCAACAGGAAAACATTGACAGCTGGCAAAGACTACAGACTAGAGCCCAGTTAAATAACAAGGCCAGGGAACCGATTAGTGAAGGCAGCTGCTAAGTTCCACTCGAAACCACCAGAGGGAGCCCAAGAGCAGAACTCCCAAAAATACCATTCATAGCCACAGGATGGAGCCCAAGAACGGAATTCACAACAGTTACCCCCCTTGTCCGCCGGCTTGATCACAACACCAGGGAGATCTCTCAGCTGTTTTAGCCGAACTCTCTCATGTCTAGATAGATTATCATTTTGGATAGACTGAGGAATCCGTGTCAATTCCTCACTGACCACTTTAACAAACGTGTCAATGGCTCCACAGTTGGACAGTGGAGGAAACCTTTTAGATCGCACCCGAATAGATTGTGGAATCATACCTCCTTCCTCTGTATGATGTTCCCTGGACAATTCTTCCAATATTCTTAAGGCTGACTGCTCGCTTTCTGTGGGAAACAATTGATGGAGATTGTCATCATAAATATATCTTTTAAATAATAATGAACGAGCAAATAAATGTAAGTCCTTCACCACTGTAAACCGATCCAGCCCAGCTGTTGGTGAAAAAGACAATCCCCTATGTAAAAGCGAACAGTCAGCCTCAGATAGTGGATATTCACTCAAATTTATTGCCTTGTTCTCATCTCTCGATGTCTCAAAATGTCGAGGTTTATATCTCTTATATGGGTGATAATTACGGTTTCTTGTCCTATTGTAACCAGGACCAGAACGTGTAACTAGGGTTGAGCGGAACGGGTCGGCCATTTTCAGAAGTCGCCGACTTTTGGCAAAGTCGGGTTTCATGAAACCCGACCCGACCCCTGTGTGGGGTCGGCCATGAGGTTGGCGATCTTCTGAATCTGGTATCGGAATTCCGATACCGAGTTCCGATATGTTTGCGATATCGGAATCCATATTTAAGTGTAAAATAAAGAGAGAGTTTCCTCTCCTTCAGACCCTGGGAACCATAGTATCCCATTGCACTGCATTGGATTTTGTGTTTCGGCCGACCCCGACCCCGACTTTTTTATAGGATCGGCCGATTTCACTCGACCCGACTTTTGAGAAAGTCGGGTTTTGTGAAACCCGACCCGATCCTATAAAAATAAAAGTCGCTCAACCCTACGTGTAACCATCGATGATGTAGAGACGTCTGATTGAGTGCTATTTGATGATATGCATGTAATGGATACACTCCGTTGTATCTGACGCTGCTGTGATGATGGTTTTCTCCACTGATATATGTTGTGGGTCTGATAGTCTCTCGTATCCCTGTTTAGTTTGGAAGTCTGTGTCTCACTAATCCTTTTTACAACCATCTCAAGAGATTTATCCATCTGTGTCTCATAAGCTTTGAACTGTTCCTCAGAGCATTTACTACGTAGTTCCAACAATGCCGAATCTATGTCTTTATCAAGACCTTCAATGGTCTTAATGTTGGAACCAATTAGCAATTTCATTAACGCCACCGAACATGATCCACAGGCCTCCTCCCATTCAGCAATGAACTCTGTATCGTCCACAGGAAAGGTTGGCACAACTTTAACTCGGAGGCCCCTTGGAATCATATTTTTAGAGAGATATTTTTCCAGGTACATCCTGTTCCACCAAATCCTTGTACGCTTTAAAAGCATCTTTTTCATAGACTCAAATATTATGTCGTTACTGCGATCATTGACCGACACACCACCTGTCCCATCTTGTCCGAAAACCTGTTCAACTTGTCCTAGCCAGGACTTCTCCCTGGCTCTAAAGTACATAATACCCAGAAGCGTGCCTGTGCAAAACACAGAAAAACAATATAATGTCAAACTAACGGTATTATATGACAACATGACTTAGGTAGAAAAATTGTGTGCTCCCAATGTTGCACACTTTGCCGGACTACTACCAACTCAGTCATTGCTACATAGTATAGGGGAATTGTGGAAACCACAAAAATACGACCAATAGAGGATAACTATAATGAAAAGATCTTTATTGAAAATAAAAATCTAAATTTAATCGCTATTTTGTGTGACCGCCCTTCTTCACCTTCAAAACACAATCTGCTGCTACAGTATGTTACATGTGTATTACTGACATATTGGGCCCATGCAGCACACACTGCGAGGCGTTACTGGAGTTCAGCCCCGGGGGTACAGTATTCTGACTAGAGGTGAGCGGATTGATTAGTGGAGGATTGAGCTTGAGTCGAGTTTCCTGAAATTTGTGGTTACACATGAATTTCTAAACATTTTGAGATTCGATTTGCGGTTCGCCCAAAAAAATTTGCCCAGCATTATTTCCCACATTGCTGAAGCTTCAGAGAGTGGGATAACGTAATTTTGTATTGCTGTTTGGCTTCCCCATGATGCCCTGCCGCTATCATCAGCGGGGTCCTCTCTCTCCTATAGAGTGTAAGCTCTTATGGTCAGTGGGGTCCTCTCTCTACTCGAAGTGTTAATCCAAGGTTTTCACTATCTCCGCTTCATCCCTTTCTTTTTCAAAAGAAACTAAAATATCGTCCACATATATCAGCACATAGATCCAACTGTCTGTCAGTCTATTTGTATATAGACAAGGATCCGCTTTGCTTCTTTGAAAATGGTCAGTGGGGTCCTCTCTCTCCTGTAGAGTGTAAGCTCTTATGGTCAGTGAGATCCTCTCTCTCCTGAAGGGTGTAAGCTCTTATGGTCAGCGGGGTCCTCTCTCTCCTGTAGAGTGTAAGCTCTTATGGTCAGTGGGGTCCTCTCTCTCCTGTAGAGTGTAAGCTCTTATGGTCAGTGGGGTTCTCTCTCTCCTGTAGAGTGTAAGCTCTTATGGTCAGTGGGGTCCTCTCTCTCCTGTAGAGTGTAAGCTCTTATGGTCAGTGGGGTCCTCTCTCTCTCCTGTAGAGTGTCAGCTCTTATGGTCAGTGGGGTCCTCTCTCTCTCCTGTAGAGTGTAAGCTCTTATGGTCAGTGGGGTCCTCTCTCTCCTGTAGAGTGTAAGCTCTTATGGTCAGTGGGGTCCTCTCTCTCTCCTGTAGGGTGTAAGCTCTTATGGTCAGCGGGGTCCTCTCCTGTAGAGTGTAAGCTCTTATGGTCAGTGGGGTCCTCTCTCTCGTGTAGAGTGTAAGCTCTTATGGTCAGTGGGGTCCTCTCTCTTGTAGAGTGTAAGCTCTTATGGTCAGTGGGGTCCTCTCTCTCCTGTAGAGTGTAAGCTCTTATGGTCAGTGGGGTCCTCTCTCTCCTGTAGAGTGTTAGCTCTTATGGTCAGCGGGGTCCTCTCCTGTAGAGTGTAAGCTCTTATGGTCAGTGGGGTCCTCTCTCTCGTGTAGAGTGTAAGCTCTTATGGTCAGTGGGGTCCTCTCTCTCCTGTAGAGTGTAAGCTCTTATGGTCAGTGGGGTCCTCTCTCTCCTGTAGAGTGTAAGCTCTTATGGTCAGCGGGGTCTTCTCTCTCTCCTGTAGAGTGTACGCTCTTATGGTCAGTGGGGTCCTCTCTCTCCTGTAGGGTGTAAGCTCTTATGGTCAGTGGGGTCCTCTCTCTCCTGTAGAGCGTAAGCTCTTATGGCCAGTGGGGTCCTCTCTCTCCTGTAGAGTGTAATCTCTTATGGTCAGTGGGGTCCTCTCTCTCCTGTAGAGTGTAAGCTCTTATGGTCAGTGGGGTCCTCTCTGTCCTGTAGAGTGTAAGCTCTTATGATCAGTGGGGTCCTCTCTCTCCTGTAGAGTGTAAGCTCTTATGGTCAGTGAGGTCCTCTCTCTCCTGTAGAGCGTAAGCTCTTATGGCCAGTGGGGTCCTCTCTCTCCTGTAGAGTGTAATCTCTTATGGTCAGTGGGGTCCTCTCTCTCCTGTAGAGTGTAAGCTCTTATGGTCAGTGGGGTCCTCTCTCTCCTGTAGAGCGTAAGCTCTTATGGCCAGTGGGGTCCTCTCTCTCCTGTAGAGTGTAATCTCTTATGGTCAGTGAGGTCCTCTCTCTCCTGTAGAGTGTAAGCTCTTATGGTCAGTGGGGTCCTCTCTCTCCTGTAGAGTGTAAGCTCTTATGGTCAGTGGGGTCCTCTCTCTCCTGTAGAGTGTAAGCTCTTATGGTCAGTGGGGTCCTCTCTCTCCTGTAGAGTGTAATCTCTTATGGTCAGTGAGGTCCTCTCTCTCCTGTAGAGTGTAAGCTCTTATGGTCAGTGGGGTCCTCTCTCTCCTGTAGAGTGTAAGCTCTTATGGTCAGTGGGGTCCTCTCTCCTGTACAGTGTAAGCTCTTATGGTCAGTGAGGTCCTCTCTCTCTCTCCTGTAGAGTGTAAGCTCTTATGGTCAGTGGGGTCCTCTCGCTCAAAGTTTATCATTATTATATTGCTCATCAATAGGGTATTACATCTTCTTGGGTACGGTTCGTGGCTATATAGGTCTTAAAAAACTTGTTCAAACTTTATCAATATCATTTTGCTTGCCCATTGGGCATTACATCTTCTTGATTACATTTAGTTGCTATATAAGACTCAAAAACTTGTTCAAAGATTTATCGGTATTATATTGCCCACCCATACACTATTCCATGGCCTGGAGTACATTTAGTTGATAAATAACACTCAAAAAACTTGTTGAAAAATGTATTAATATTATATTGCTTATCCATAGGGTGTTACATCTTCGTGGCTACACTTGGCTACATTTTGCTGCTATTTAGGCCTCAAAAAAACTAGTTAAAAAATTGAGTGATATAATATATTGCTCATCCATATACTTTTACATATTCTTCGGCAGATATCGCTGCTATATAAGCCTCCAAATACTTGTTGAAAATTTTAGGCTGTGTGCACACAGTGCAGATTGGGTGTGTTTTTGTCACGTTTTGTCGGTGCGGATTTTTTACAAAACCTGATGACAGCAAGATGAATGAGAAACTTACCGTAAATTGACATGCACACGTTAAATATTTTTTGACTTTCAGATATGGTGCACAAAATAATCTCTTACATGTCAATTCTGTGGGCATCTTGCCCTGCGTTTTTCAACATCGACTTCACTTAAAGCAACCAAAAACACATGGTAAAAAAGCACCAAAAACGAGGCAAAAACACACCAAAAATGTGAGAATTTACAGCTGTGTTTTTCCTGTCAAGAGATACAGAAATGGTGCAGAAATTTCACTCCACATGTGCACATACCCTTATCGATATTATGTTGCTCACCTATAGAATATTTTGTGGTCTGGAGGACATTATGCTGGTATATAACCCTCAAAAGTGCATAGTCTCCCCTTCACCCCCGGAGCTTTTTCTGTTTTTTCATTTTCGTTTTTCGCTCCCCTCCTTCACAGAGCCATAACTTTTTTATTTTTCCGTCAATATGGTCATGTGAGGGCTTATTTTTTGTGGGACGAGATGTACTTTTGAACGATACCATTGGTTTTACCATGCCGTGTAACAGAAAACGGGAAAAAAATTCCAAGTGTGATGAAATTGCAAAAAAAGTGCAATCTCACACTTGTTTTTTGTTTGGCTTTTTTGCTAGGTTCACCAAATGCTAAAACTGACCTGCCATTATGATTTTCCAGGTCATTACGAGTTCATAGACACCTAACATGTCTAGTTTATTTTTTATCTAACTGGTGAAAAAAAATTCCAAAGTTTGCTTAAAAAAAAATGTGCGATTTTCCGATACCCGTAGCGTCTCCAATTTTCATGATCTGGGGTCGGGTGAGGGCTTATTTTTTGCGTGCCGAGCTGGCGTTTTTATTGATACCATTTTGGTGTAGATACGTTCTTTTGATCGCCCGTTATTGCATTTTAATGCAATGTCACAGCGACCAAAAAACATAATTTTGGCGTTTTGATTTTTTTTCTTGCTACGCCATTTAGCGGTCAGGTTAATCCTTTGTTTTTATTGATAGATCGGGCGATTCTGAACGCGGCGATACCAAATATGTGTAGGTTTGATTTTTTTTTAATTATTTTATTTTGATTGGGGCGAAAGGGGGGTGATTTGAACTTTTATATTTTTTTTATTTTTTTAATATTTTTAAACACTTTTTTTTCTTAATTTTGGCATGCTTCAATAGCCTCCATAGGAAGCTAGAAGCAGGCACAGCACAATCGGCTCTGCTACATAGAGATGAAATACAGATCACCTCTATGTAGCAGAAATGGTCGTGTACTTTGAGCGCCGACCACAGGGTGGCGCTCAAAGCATTCGGCCATCAACAACCATAGAGGTCTCAAGGAGACCTCTGGTTGTTATGGCAATGCACCGACGACCCCCGATCATGTGACGGGGGTCAGCAGTGCGAGCACCTCCGGCCACGCGGCCGGGAGCGCTAGTTAAATGCCGCTGTCAGCGCTTGACGGTGGCATTAAACTAGTTAATGGGCGCGGGCGGATCGCGATTCCGCTCGCGCTCATTGCGCGCACATGTCAGCTGTACAAAACAGCTGACATGTCGCGGCTTTAAGGTGGGCTCGCCGCCAGAGCCCACCTCAAAGCGGGGGATCTGCCAGCTGACGTACTATTCCATCAGCTGGCAGAAAGGGGTTAAGGCTATGTGCACAGGTTGCGGGTTAGCCTTAGGAATTTCCGGTGCGGATTCTGCCTCTCCTGGCAGAAAACGCAGCTGCGAATTTGTCGCGGTTTTTTGTGTGGATCTGAAGCGTTTTTTGTGCGTTTTTGCTGCTTTTTTTTGCGGATCCGCAGCGTTTTTTGTGGGTTTTTGCTGCGGTTTTCTTGCGGATTTGCTGCGTTTTTTACCCCTGCGGATTTCTATAATGGAATGGGTACAAAAACGCTGCAGATTCTCAAAAAAGAAGTGACATGCTACTTCTTTTAAAAAACCACAGCGGATTTTCTGCAACGTGTGCACAGCTTTTTTTTTTCTCATTGATTTAAATTGTACTGTAAATCAATTGCGGATCTGCAGTGTTTCTGCACCCCAAAAAATGCTGCAGATCCGCAGAGAATCCGCAACGTGTGCACATAGCCTAAGGGGATGTTTCCACTGTCAGGATGGCCGGCGGTATCGCCGCAGCGGCGAAGCCGCTCGGCTCTAAGCCCCGCCCCCTTTCTGGGACGCGATCATGCCGGATGTGTTAACTCTTCACATCCGGGATGATTGCTCTCTCCCATAGGGCCCTGTGATATGCCTTGCGGGGACGCTGTGTCCCCGCAAGGTGTACGGACATGCTGCGATCTGAAAAGACGCGCAGCATGTCCGGAGTCGCAGGGCCGCCGCGTGCGGGTTTCCACGCATAGTGGAGACAGGATTTCATAAAATCCCCTCCACTATGCTGGAACATCTGGACGCTGCTTGTTTGACGCTGCAGCTCTGCGCTGCGTCAAACAAGCAGCGTTTCCTGACCGTGGAAACATACCCTAAATGAGACCAATACATGACAATGTGACCAGAATGTGTATGAGGCTCCTTTATGTCTAAGACAAGGGGTATCTGAGGCCCTAATTTTTGGCAGTTCTTTCTTCCTTCATAAAGTCAACTGAAATTTACTATTTTTTTAATTAAAAAAAATCTATTTTGATTTACTTAAATTATATTTTTTTTTAAATACTTTTAAAATTGTGCCTTATATAGAAGTCATTATACAGGAAAAACTGTTTGTTAACTTTTTTTTTTCCTGTAAAATGCAATTTCTCGTGGGTTTGGAATGTTTTATTGTCAGTCCTTAAAGTGGAGTAAAAGTGTGACACCATTATTCTCAGCAGTGATCTGGGAGTCAGAGATGTTTCCAGGGCTCTTCCCCATGCTGTCCTCCTTCCATTCAGCCCCTTTCCCATCCATTTGGACATTTTCACTGCCCCCAGACCTCTCTGTAGGGTCTGCAGGAAAAAAGCTCGGCTTTCCCATTGTTTCCCATTATACTCGTTACTTGAAATGAGAATGCAGGCACTAGGAATCGTTCAGTTCGAGTGACGAGCATCCGAGCATTTGGTTCTCTCTCTTCCTTGGTGATAATCTTATTGAAAATCAGAGTTCTTTTTGGCTACGTTCACACTAGCGTTGTGCGCCGTTGCGTCGGCGACGCAACGCACAACGCACGCAAAAACGCGTCAAAACGCACGCAAAAACGCTGCGTTTTGCGACGCATGCGTCGGTTTTTGCCGAAAATCGGACGCAAGAAAAATGCAACTTGTTGCGTTTTCTTGGTCCGACGCTTGCGGCAAAAAAGACGCATGTGTCGCACAACGCAACAAAAAAAAACGCATGCGTCCCCCATGTTAAGTATAGGGGCGCATGACGCATGCATCGCCGCTGCGTCGCCGACGCAAACCCGACGCACATTAGCTTAACGCTAATGTGAACGTAGCCTTTCTCCTGCTTCGCCCCAGCATGAGGTCTCTTACTTGTTTGCTTCCCTCTATCTAGCTTGGGTTACCCCACTGTCTGGGACCATGTGTGGCCCAATTTTTCTTCTCTACTGTGGGAACAGAGTTTACAGGAAACATTTATGGAAAATTATATCAATGATGGCAAATCTCACTTCATATTGAGCCATATTCTAATAAACCAAACCCTACCAAAGCTGAAGTGTCCCAATGTACATGATACTGCAGAAAAAAAATCTCTCAAATGTCCTCAGTCTCAAGTAATCTTTGTTTTACAGTAAGTTACCAAAATCTTCTGCGGCGTCAACTTTTCCATCTGAAACTCGTATGTTTTACAGGATTTGTAACAGTTCATGATCATGAGATATTTTTTTATTTTTTTTAGGGGAAAAAAAGCCTCATATAAATGTACGCTGAGCAAAAGCTATGACTAATGTGTGACTCCAAGCAGTCAGGGGACAGAGGAGGCAGAGAAGGGGGTTTACAGAGGGATTATCACAGTTTCAGTTTCGTTTCCTATGAATTGAATCTCTGCAGATGGAGAGGAGTATATAACCCCTGATACAGCGCAGATCTCCAGTCTATGTGAGGACACCGAGCTCTTCATACCGGTAAGTGCCCGCACCTCCCTATAACATCCCAGCACCTCCCTGTAACATCCCAGCACCTCCCTATAACATCCCAGCACACGATACATTGGGGAGCAACTAGGGACAGCCAGTTATATAACCTGTCTTTATATCATTAAGTGCAGCCCTTTGTTTTTCTCAGTGATTTTGAGTAATGACATCAGTTTCATTTGCACCCAACTTTCACCTGCCCTTCCACACTCTGGTCATATGCTAATGTCTTATATTTAGCAACAGATGCTCAGGACTCAGGAGAGCTGAGCTATTCTGATAAAATTTGATTCATCAGGTTCACTTGAATTTCCTGAAAGGAAAATTCTATTCACATCCTATTTATTTTACAAACATCCCCTGTCTCCTGCTCCCTGCATGGCTTGCTTGCTCCCTCAGATCTCCCACCCACCCCTCCCCATGGCTTGCTTCCTCTCTCAGATCTCCCACCCACCCCTCCCCATGGCTTGCTTCCTCCCTTAGATCCCCCACCCACCCCTCTCCATGGACTCCTCTCTTTTGCTCCCTACCTGCTCCTCCCCATGGCTTGCTTGCTCCCTCAGATCTCCCACCCACCCCTCCCCATGGTTTGCTTCCTCCCTTAGATCCCCCACCCACCCCTCTCCATGGACTCCTCTTTTGCTCCCTACCTGCTCCTCCCCATGGCTTGCTTGCTCCCTCAGATCTCCCACCCACCCCTCCCCATGGTTTGCTTCCTCCCTTAGATCTCCCACCTCCATCATGTCCTTCCAATTGCTCTCTTCCTTTCTCAACTTCCCACAAGTTCCTCCCTTTTGCATGCATCCTCTCTCAGATCCCCACCATGGCTTGATTCCTCCTTCAGCTTCTCACAAAGTTCTCCCCTTGGCTCGCTTCTTCCCTCAAATCCCCACCAGGCCCTCCCATGGCTAGTTTCCTCCCTTAGACCCTTACCAAATCTTCCCCATGGCTTGCTTTCTCCCACAGCCCCTTTGACGTTCTTCCTTCCTCAGCTTTATACAAGTTCCTCCCCTTTTCTCACTTCCTCCATCACATCCCAACCTGCTCCTCCCCATTGCGTGCAATCTCCCTCAGCCCTTCACCTAGTCTTACCGATGTCTTGCTTTCTCCCTCAGGCCCTCGCCATGTCTTTCCCATGGCTCACTTCCTGCCTCCAATTCCCACCATGTCCTCCCCATGGATCACTTCCTCCCTCAGCCTCTCATCCAGTACTCCCCAAGGCTTGTTTCCTCCCTAAGCCCCCCACTATGTCCTTCTCATAACTCGCTTCCTCCCTCAGCTCCACACCTGGTCTTCCCCATGGCTTGCTTCCTCTCTTTGCTCCCTACCTGCTCCTCCCGATGGCTTGTTTCTTCTCTTTCCTCAATAAACATTCCTACCCATAGCTCACTTGCTCCCTCACCCAATACTCCTCATGGCTCACTTCCTCTCTCAGCTCCCCACCTGATCCTCCCCATGGCTCGCTTTCTCCCTCAGTTTCCCACGAGGTCCTTCCTATGGCTCACTTCCTTCCTCTGGCTTTTGATTTGATTTGCATCTTCTGTCTTCAGTGCTTCTGGGAGAGATCTATGTCCGGCCCATAGATCTGAACAGCTCATTTACATATTAAGGAAAATGAGAATTTCTCTGTAATAAGACATCTGATCACAGATATCAAGGTGTCATTTTATTCAATTTCCTATAACCTGCATAAACGGATTAGGAGGGTTGATCCTACTGACAGATTCCCTTTAAAGATGAAGCCAATTACGGGACATTTTTTGTGTTTTCGTCTTTTCCTCCTATTCTTCCAGCAGCCATAACATTTGTTTTTTATTATTTTTTCCTTCTCTAGAGCCATACAAAGGCTTGTATTTTGCAGGACAAATTGAGGTTTTGAATGACACCATTAATTTTATCATGTGACTTACTGGGAAACGAGAAAAAAATCCAACTGTGGTGAGGTTGCAAAAAACAAAACAAAACATGTTTCTCAATTTTTTTTTTGCTTTATGGCGTTAATTGTGCTGTAAAAATGACCTGATGATAGGATCCTACCAGGTCTGTACAATTACAACGATACAATATATTTTTTTATTTAGGCTGTGCGCTCACGATGAGTTTTTGGTGAGTTTTTGACTCTGCGTAATTTTCCTGTATCCGGAAGAATGCAGCATCTTACAGTCCCGACAATGACCTAATTTACCTAATTGATGGAATTGTGTGAGATCTTCTATTTTTCGCCCTTAACTGTCATTTTTATTGATACCATTTGGGGGTAGGTATCATTTTGATTGCTTCCTATTTCATTTTTTTGTTTATTTCTAATTAATGTAATTTTTGATTTTGATAGATTGGCGTTTGATGGATAAAGCAAAACCACATGTTTATTTTATTTTTTTTAATACAGAAAAAAACAAGTGATTCAAATGTTTATTTTTTTTATGTTTTTAAAAACTTTTTCTTTTTAACAGTATTTTTTAGTCCATTTAGGGGACTTGATTCTGTATTCATTCAGTCGCTTGTACTATATACTGCAGCAACAGATTAATCTTGATAGGAGCAACATCATGCCAGGCATGTGAAACTTAAGTAGACCCCAGGCTACCATTGATTGCATTCCAGGGGGCAGGGCATTGGCAGGTGGAACTGTACGCCTTCCAGTATGCACGTATTAAATTCGGGTTAAGAGTAAAGGTACCTTCACATTAAGCGACGCTGCAGCGATACAGACAACGATGCTGATCGCTGCAGCGTCACTGTGTGGTCGCTGGAGAGCTGTCACACAGACCGCTCTCCAGCGACCAACGATGCCGAGGTCCCCGGATAACCGGGGTAAACATCGGGTTGCCAAGCGCAGGGCCGCGCATAGTAACCCGATGTTTACCCTGGTTACCAGCGTAAAATGTAAAAAAACAAACAGTACATACTCACCTTCGCGTCCCCCGGCGTCCGCTTCCTGCACTGACTGAGTGCCGGCCCTAACAGCAGAGCGGTGACGTCACCGCTGTGCTGTACTTTCACTTTCACTTTACGGCGCTCAGTCAGTGTGGGAAGCGGACGCCGGGGGATGCGAAGGGGAGTATGTACTGTTTGTTTTTTTTACATTTTACACTGGTAACCAGGGTAAACATCGGGTTACTAAGCGCGGCCCTGCGCTTAGTAACCCAATGTTTACCCTGGTTACCAGTGTAAAACATCGCTGGTATCGTTGCTTTTGGTGTCAAACACGACGATACACGCCGGTCTGACGACCAAATAAAGTTCTGAACTTTGTTCAACGACCAGCGATATCACAGCAGGATCCTGATCGCTGCTGCGTGTCAAACTAAACGATATCGCTAGCCAGGACGCTGCAACGTCACGGATCGCTAGCGATATCGTTTAGTGTGACGGTACCTTAATGGTTGCTGTTGAAAACAGATGCTGAGTAAAACAGCCGGTGTCTGCCTTTTATGGCGCCGTCTCATCTGCTATGCCCTCGTCATATAATCAAACCCGCTCTATCACGTAATAGTACATCATAGGGCGAGAACAGTTTAAAGGGGCTGTTAGGCTAAGAAAAACATAGCCACAACTGTCCACCGTTTTTGAAGCAGACATTAACCACTGAATAGAGGCAATGAGAACCATGACTGACGGTGGTATCCAGATCAGGTCATCTGGAGGCCAAAATTATAATGTTTAATATTATTTCTCATGCCAACGGGCTTTGTTTGTGTTATGAGGGGTGTGATGAACCCGCACTTCGCCACCCTGCCTGACACCACTATTACATCAAAAGGATCACGCAGTGCTGCCTCCCCACTTTCACCAGTGTGACGTTCCGCACCTCCTGGAGACATGTAAGGTTAGCTTGGCACAGTTTTACACAGATATCCCCTGTCCACACGTTCCCATGGAGGCACGAAGAGTGAGAGGATGTGGCCCACACAGACACTGATGTGGCACCATACTCGCTCACAATCCTGACAGGCCCCTTTCACTAGCACCAGTGAAACAAGGACTGCCACCAGTTCCTTGTTAGATACAAGCCCGATCCATTAAGAGAATTATATTGCTCCAGAAACCAGCCCCGGTAGCATGAAATGCTAAAATGAGAAACAGACATGTGGATTCATGGATCGAGATAAAAGAACATCCCTAGGTTAAATTATATACTTAATCGCCTTAAGGGTACACTAGAGAATACGCTATATACACAATGGTTATATATATATACAATGGACTATGCAAATGCAATAGTGGTAGGACAAAAGATAAGCAGATGGATCATATCAATTACCAGTTTGATGTTAGACCATGTGTGCCCTGGGCCACAGATGGCATGAGCTGCCAGCTATTTCCTCATTCCTTCACAGCACGTTACTCAATGTGGCCCCCACTATTGAAGCGAACAGCAAACATACCAGACAGGTAGCCCACATGGCCTTACACTAGTCTTTATCCCTTTGGGTCACTCCCCTCCTGCCATCTGGGCTGAACCGAAATCACCTACCCCTGCCTTTAGCAGCTAAAAAATCCAAAACCGAAGATGGGTCATAACTTCTTAATGGACAATTCTAAGGATGCGGTTTTGGCGCCATCAGATCCAGCCAGGCACCTGCTACATGTTGAGACCAAACACTGCTTTGATGCCTGGGTCCTACTAGCCATTCTATATATCTCCCTACCCTGTGGTGTTAGAACGGATAGAGACCTTGGAAGGCTTTCGGTTTGGTCCAGAGATCTCAAAAATGTAACTGTTGTGTGACCGGGATGTACGATAAGTTCATATTCTCCTTATAAAATCATGGCTGACTCAACAAACCAGTTAGACTGCATGGTATCTATTTTTCAAACAAGCCTTTTGTTCTGAGCTTAGCTGGCTCGAGGTGTGAGTTAGGTGTCCTGTTACAGCTGCACATTGGAAGGGGGTTTTAGAATCCCATGCCAACTAGGATACAAATGATTGACATGAAATTATATCTCCAATATTCTTCACAGGGGTACATGTGTTGTGGGGTTTTGTTTGCCATACCGCCCTAGTCCGCACGTTGCTAATACCTTAACGTCAGTGACTATCCTCACATCTCTCATCTGCAGCAGTGATTCTGTGGAAATGGCGCAGAGGATGGCCTAGATTCGCCTACAGGCAGAAGCAAGATTCATGGATTGGCTTACATCCCTGCTGTCTCAGGGCAAAAAACCTCCTGCAACTAACAGCCACCCTGAAGGTGACTCCATACATGTCAAGTCTAGCACCATCAGGACAAAAAGTAAGCCACATTCATCAGTACACCACAGCTCCAGATCTTCCCAAAAGGCCCGAAAGAAGAGGTCCTCCAGGAGACAAAGGAGCACAAGCTCAAGTGCCACCCAAAGCAGAGCAGAAGAAACAGACCATGCCTGCTGGAATGCCACTGCCATTGAGCCCAATGCCTGCAGCCAATATCAATATTCAGCTTCTCCCAGTGATGACCAAAACCAGCACCAACTGGAGCCAGGGGAACTTCCAGAGGAGAGACACCACAATTATTGCGACAATAAACCCCACTCATACAGTTCTGGTGATCTGGAGCCAGGAGAACTTCCAGAGGAGAGAAGCCGCAGATATAGTCACAATAGACCACACTCAAAAGGTACTGATAATCTGGAGCCGGATGATTGTTTGGAGAAGAGAAGCCACAGGTATTACAACAAAAGATCACACTCATATGGTCCTGGTGATCAGGATCCCAGGGAGTGTGTAGAGGAGAGAAGCCGAAGGTATTACAACAAAAGTCCACACTCACATGGTCCTGGTGATCAGGGGCCCAGGGAGAGTCCGGAGGAGAGAAGCCGCAGGTATTACAACAAAAGATCACACTCATATGGTCCTGGTGATCAGGATCCCAGGGAGTGTGTAGAGGAGAGAAGCCGAAGGTATTACAACAAAAGTCCACACTCACATGGTCCTGGTGATCAGGGGCCCAGGGAGAGTCCGGAGGAGAGAAGCCGCAGGTATTACAACAATAGATCACACTCACATCGTCCTGGTGATCAAGGGCCCAGGGAGTGCCCGGAGGAGAGAAGCCACAGGTATTACAACAATAGATCACACTCACATCGTCCTGGTGATCAAGGGCCCAGGGAGTGCCCGGAGGAGAGAAGCCACAGGTATTACAACAATAGATCACACTCATATGGCGCTGATGATCATGGGTCCAGGGAGAGTCCAGAGGAGAGAAGCCACAGATATTACAATAGACCCAATCCATATGACCCTCATAATCAGGGGTCCAGAGAGAGTCCTGAAGAGAAAAGCCACAGATATTACAACAAAAGACCCCACCCGTATGGCACTGGTGATCCAGGGTCAAGAGAGAGTCTGGAGGAAAGAAGCCGCATGATTTGCAAAAAAAGACCCCACCCTTATGACGATAACAGCATTGGAAGGCCAGGCACCAACTACAGGTCACCAACACCACAACGGCCTCATACACAGGACAGGTCACTGCACCATAGCTCTACCAAACCTCCTTTTTGCTACTTTGGCAGACTTAGTGCAGATCGTCCTATGCCGGCACCCACTTCACCTGATTTGGCCTCCAGCAGCAGCTGCACTGAGCCAAAGTCTACACCGCCAAGATCCCCGCATCACAGACATCAATACAGATCCCCGACTCATGGACAGAAAACAAAATCCCCACATCAGAGGCGGCAGAATAGATCCCCACATGGACATTCCCGCACCAGATCTAAATCTCCTCAGTTCTGGGTCTCTGGGGCTGAATATTATGTGCGTGCCCCTATGGCTTTCAGCCCCAGCACTGTGGAAAGTGCCAGCCAGCATTGTGGGTCCGGTACAACCGGAGCTTACTCAGCATCAGGATCACCGTCCGAACTTCTAATGGGTGAGTGTGACTGGAGAAATGTTTGAGGGTAAAGGATAGGGTTACCTAGCACTGAAGATGTCTGACAGGATAATCAATAAGTTGTAAGCTCCAGAATTCCTTCTACTCATCCATGAACCCAAAAATTGTTCTGTAATCCTTAATAATGACCCTGAGCACATGTGGGACAAACTATTTAGGTGTTCCAGAGACACTCACATGGACGAGGTAAAACAGATACCACATACAATAGGAAGCTGGTTGCATAGTTTTTCAATACTTGCTAGTAACTTGTGCAAATGATTCCACGTGCAAAGATCTGCACAATTTTTTCTATGATGACGTGATACACTGTGCCTGCAAAATATATGGGGCATCCCATTGGTACAGATATGACGAACAGTTTGAAAAACATAGGGTATCTAGACTGCAGCTGACATGGGCAGCCAGGTTGTACTGTAAGTATGTGGCTCTTAGTTATGACCCCTAGTCATGGGCCGTTGCCCATGTTGAAGAATGGGCCCAAGTATCATGTACCTTTGGTGGAGGCATCTGTTGGCTTTTCAATGAGCACTGTTGGAGATGACACGCAGCTTGTAGGTGAACATATAAGTGTTCCCACTACGTGGAAGCTCACTCTGCAGTATACTGTTTCAAAGAAGCCAAATATGCCGAGGAAGGAGGATGCCAAAGATATGCCTAACAATGGTTATCCTTAGGATAGGGCAGCAATATCTGATTTGTTGGGATCCGACACCCGGCACTCCTGCCAATCGGCTGTTGGCGGCCGCCAGCCGTAAATGCTCACTTGCGCAGCTGGCCGTCTTCTGATAGTGGCCGCGGCTGGGTACTTGCACAACCACCTCCTATTGATTTGAATAAGAGGCGGAGCCGCAGCCACTACCAGAAAACAGAGGAGCTCCACAAATGAGAATTTACGGCCACCGACATCGATGATAAAGTAGGGGACAACCTCTTTAAGTCAATATCCTAGAAAGTGGGATGCTAGAAGTTCCGAATATGGATTTTTAGAATGGTATTGATCAGGTTCAGGCCTCTGGTGTCGCCTCTACAGTTGGATTAGTGGCAGAAGGTTAGGCAAAAGTGCAATCTTTGGGAAGCTATCCTCGATGTGATACCAAAAACAGGTTCATTACACATCAATTTCTTTGCTATGACAGTTTAGTCTTTCTTTAATCCTTTTAGATTGTGGATTACCTTGGGCTGTAAAAGGAATGTCCAAAAAACACGGCTGCTTTCTTTCCGAATTGCGCTAACTGTAAACCTAGATTGTGTCTGGTATCGTAACTCAGCCCCATTGAAGTGCGTGTAGCTAATCTGTAATACCAGACACCACCCATGGTCACACAGATGGCACTGTTTGTGAAAGAAAGAAAGAAAAGTTCCCAAAACATGTGAGGTGCTTCATCATATGTGCAAAACCACAGGCCACAAAGCTTAGATGTCCAACTTGGAGAGCTGTTCAGTGGTGAATGGTGATACATGACCAGCAGATGACAAAAAAATGGCATGGCTCATAAAGAAGACCCCTGATTTAATTAAGAGCCCGGACAAGACTACATACTTACCCTCCACGTTCCCGGCTGACACTTCATCCATCACAAGCACAGTCCCCAAACCAGAGCCGTAGACTTATACAGACCCAAAACCAGACTCTGCAAATACTCACCTCTCACCATTCCCACCATACTTGAATATAATCCATTCTCGGTGAAGATCTGTAATTTGCTACATCAATCAGCCCAATAGTCGTTGAGTAAAATGGCAACACGCTTGTGTTACTCCAGCTCCATTTAAATGGAGGATACACGATCCCTGATCTCATGATTCGAGGTGGGATCTCCAGAAATCACACTTTGCTAACGTATCTACGGCAATTTTGTTTGTTGGCCAACCTCTTCACAGGTATTGTCCCATGGGTGGCATTCCCATGGGTGGCATTTATTACCAATCCACATGATGTCCCATCACTAGAGGCTCTAACAATAGGAAACCACCATTTACAATAACGATAAATCCCAAGCCGATGGGTTCTCCTCTTTTTTATGGCGACATGAGGGTGTTTGGATAAGCGATTGAGTGGTTTAGACATCTGCATCACTGCTAAATTTAAATTCAACGGGACGGACGGGTATAAGGCTCTCCATCCATCCATCTATAGGGAACATCACAAGTTCTCTTTTATTATCAATACACGAATAGGACATATAATCAAGTTTATTAGGTCATTTTGGAGTCATCTCATGAGAAATAGATCTTAGTGACATGGGGTTGTCTTGAGCCGGATCTTTGGGTCCCATTATTATGCAAGAGCCTGGTGGATCCCCTATTACTCTGAAGGACCAGTTTGATTCTTGTGTAGATCAGAATTACCATCCTCATGAATATCTCCATACTTACGAGCTTGTGTGCTGGTCCATATCTGGTTAATACAAGCCATAATGAAGAGAAGTGTCAAAATTCTGGACCCTTCATGGACCCTTAGCAATTACAAAAGGTGTTTTTTTGTCATCAACTGTCTTTCCAAAATCAGATACTTATTTGTTGTTGTTTTTTATTAGACGACATAATGCAGACTAATGAAAATGGATCCGTCTTTACGGTCAGCTCTCCTTCATCTTTTGGGTCATTACCTGCTACCCAACCGGTAGCTAGCTCACTCTTCATGCAGCTGAAGCCAGAGGTGCCAGTGTCATCGTTTTCATTCTCTAGCACAACACCAGCTCCTCAGCCAACCAACGGACTGACGTTCTCACTAGAGAATATATCTCCTGCAGCATCTCCATGCCAAAACGCAAGCCCTCCAGCCCCGGTAGCAATTAAACTAATGGAGGATTTACCAGCAGCTGCCGAGATATCATCACAGGACCCTATATCTAATAGAGGTAAACTATTATCTAGATGACCCCGATGTATTATTTTTGTTGCTTAGAGTATATTTTAATGGATTTTGAACTTTATGTGATTTTCTAGGTTCCTCTGCTGAGGTATCGGTGTCTGAAGGTGTAACAGTAAGTATATATCTGCATCCATTATATATTCATCATAATCTAGTGATTGTGTCAAAATTATAGCATCTTGCCTCCCAGGTGTCTTGAATTCAGTGAAATTGACCCCCAAATCCTCTCCTATCTTTGATCAAAATCTCGGAAAACAGCAGTAATTACAACATACATCTCTTTTGGTAGAAGACATATAGTCAGCATGGTATTATTCAGCATTTAAAGGGATGTGATGGCGAGGAAATCTAGTGCAAACAAGCCATTCTGAATTGGCTAGAGCAGGAGTCTCAAACACGTGGTCCTTTGGTTCCTTTGTGTGACCCTTGGGCCCCAGAGACAACTGCGTCCAGCGACCCAGGGGCCACCAACATCAGTGCATCTTTACAACTGAATTTGCGTTCTCGGACGCACATCCGATTGAAATGTATTGTGGCTCAAAGACTGGCTCTCTGCACCGCAATACCGATACCAGCCACTGACCAATCAGAAGCCAGCAGCTGACGTAGGCATCCCGGCGCTGCCGCACATGACATCAATCCTAAGTGCCGCGGCTGTGGAGGAGGCAGAGGGTGATGTTCGCAGAGGGAGCGAGATCAGTTGAGAAGAATTTATTTTTGTATGTGTTTGTAAAGAGCAGCGGAATGAGGACATTGTTGCAAGAAGGGGACAAGGATGGGGACATTTTAACATTTCTATAGGATGGGTAGATTACTACAGGCCCAGGGACATTATTACAGGACAGGGGACCTTGTTACAGGACAGGGGACATTATTATTGGATGTGGCCCAGAATTACTATATGGGGCTAATTGTAAAACTATATTACTGTATGGGGGGTCAAAAAAAGGAAAACATAAAAAAAATAAAGAATAATATTTGGCCACTATAAATGCTATTTTATGTAAAAATTTAAGTAAAAGAGAAGACCTGTACCATAACCCACATGATAAACACAATTAAAGAGAATAAAAACATATAAAAAACATGATCAAAAAGTCATATAGAAAAATACTGGTATCACTAAGAAAAAGTAACCTGCTCCCACAAAGAAAGCGACCAGGACTAGGGAAGTCAAGTCACCAAGTCAATCTTTGCTCCGGGTGAAGGTGGGTCAAGCTACTGTACAACATGAGCAGATGCCTTCACTAGGGTTGAGAAGGGAATATGGCAGAGCTTTGGGTGGTTGCACCTTACATATACATATAAGCGTGGCATTTTGGCTGACACTTGATAAGGTAGATGTGTTTGGCACTGCAGTTGTTCGTAGCCATGAGTTTCACTGGCTACCATCGAAAGTCATATTTACCAACTACTTCAAAGAAAAAAATGGATGGGGCTTATTTTCTGGGCGTTCCTAGGTGGATTGCGGTGGAACGTGAAATGTCCTTTGGATTCACAATCGAATGTTGTAAGATATGTCCTTTTATCAGGGAATCTGAAAACGCCTGAAATGGTCTGATATGGAACAGGGGCATACCTATAGTAGGTGCAGGGGCTTCAGAGCCTAAAAAGTTCTGATTGGCCCATATATAAAGACCCAACAATACAGAAGTCCTAAGATAGTTGGGGGCCGGGCTGGAGGTTTTGTATTGGGGCCAACGATCTTCAAGTTACTCCACTGATTTGGACGTCTTATATAGGATCGTAATTCCCATGAATATCACAGATTATTCTCAGCTAACTTACTTTTTATTATATTTTATTGAAGGCCCAACCTGACAACGTCCTATCACAACAATATGAACACAAGATCCGTCCGTGCATTGATCTTATTGACTCCCTGAGATCCTTGGGGGTGGAGAAGGATTTGGGATTACCAGCGATCGCTGTGATCGGTGATCAGAGCTCTGGGAAAAGTTCAGTTCTGGAGGCCTTGTCGGGAGTCAATCTTCCCAGAGGCAGCGGTGAGAATTCGGGTCACAGTATTACATGTGGATGTGGTTTGCTCATATGATATCCATACAGTATATCTAAATAAATGTAACATTACATGACCAAATCTTATCAATTTCAGAAAGAAGGAAAAGTTGGCAACAGCTTTTGTATAGGATATAACATGTATTTGATGTTTTTATTTATATGTGGTCGGTCTGGAAACTGCCAGAGGTAAAGTCAAGGAAAGAAAGTTGACTAGCTATCTTCAAAAATATTGGCCTTCCTCAAATCAAAAACTTTGATATAAACCTAAAGTCTAACTTATCCTGAATAGCAATAGGAAAAGTGTCAGTCATTTTTTTGAGGTTCTAAAGCCTAAGATTGTCGTGGTCCCTATGACCTGCAAAACATTCCCCCAGACAATGGCAGATCAGCATCTTCCTTCAATTGCTTTTCACACAGTCAAATCGTATTTTTTTTCTGTCTGACATTATTGATTCTCTAAACCAAGCATGAGTTGACCTCATCCCCTCCTAACTTGGGGAAAATTACCGTAGATATTGTAATTATGTGAATGGAGCTCTTCGAGACCCATATGGATACCACTGCCCAAAATGTGGTATAAAGGATCTTAACGTGTCTATAAAAATAGTGAAAAATGGCTGTAAAAATGATTTCATATCATATTGACCTCATTATTTCTGATCTACTATACAGGCATTGTGACAAGATGTCCTCTTGTACTCAAGTTGAAAAAATCCAAAAACGGTTCCCCATGGAAAGGCAAAATAAGCTATCTAGATCAGAATGTGGAGCTAAAAATTCCAGGGGAAGTGGAGAAGGAGATCCGGAAAGGTAATGATCTAGGGGCAGCCATGAAATGTGCTTATGCTTATATTTATCGAACAGGCTTCAATCTGGAGTATAACTATAGATGGGACACGGATGACACTTATAACTGGAGGCTCATTGCGTTCAATGACAAAATCGTACATTGTATGAATACAGAATTGTATGTTCTCCCCGTGTTTGTGTGGGTTTCCTCTGGGTTCTCCGGTTTCCTCCCCCACTCCAAAGACGTACTGATAGGGAAATTAGATTGCGAGCCCCAATCGAAGACAGTAATGATGATGCCTTTAACCACTTCACAACATATGAAACTTGCGTCGTATGTCTTGTCCCTGCCTTTGATGCGAGCTCCCAAGCCGAGCCTGCATATTTCCCCTCACATGGCGGCTGATTGAATGTGGAGTGGAGATCCACCCACGGCCATTTACCTGTTAAATCCCGCTGTCAATCTTTGACAGCAGCATTTAACATGTCCCTCTGCATCATTCCAAACTCCCACCGGCATGCCCAGGACATGATCTTGGGGTGCCAATGGGTTGTCTTGACCGCTGAAGGTCTGCCGATCACCCCTGTGCCTGTCATTACGATTGTCTGTGAACACGGGCCTGAGGCTGACGTTCATATGAGATCATGATTTCTGAAACGTATAGTACAAGCGTCCGAACGCAGCTTCAAGTCCCTTAAGGGGACTAATAAATACAGTAAAAAGCAGGAAAAAAGTTTTAAAATTTATGAAAAACACAAATGTCCAAATCACCCCTCTTTTGCTCCATTAAAAATTAAACAAAAAAAAAAATACATATTTGGTATCACTGCATTCGCAAAAAGTCCAATCTATCAAAGTATAAATAAACTAATCCAATTGGTAAACAGCGTAACGAGAGAAAAAAAATGAATAAGCCGGAATGAAAAAATTTTTGGCCACCGCAAAGATGCGATCAAAACATCATATCTGACCCAAAAGTAAAAATGGCAGCTCAGGATGCAAAAAATAACACACATCCCCAGATCTCAAAAAATAAAAAAACTGTATAGATTTCGGAAAATGGTGACAAAAGCAAAAAAAAACATCTTTCTTACAAATTTCCAAAACATTTTTCACCATTACATAAAAAGAAAAACTATACATGTGTGGTATCTGCGTACTCGTACAGGCCTGGAAAACCATAATGGCAGGTCGGTTTTACCATATAGTGAACATGGTAAAATGAAAACCCAGCAGACAATTATAAAATTGCACTTTTTTTGCAATATCAATGCACTTGGAAATTGTTTTTCTCATTTTCCAGCACGCTATGTGGTAAAATGAATGGTGTCATTCAAAAGTACACCTGCAAAAATAAGCCCTCGTTCGGCTATATGGAAAAAATATAAAAGTTGTAGCTCATGGAAGGAAGGAAAAGAGTCTCCACAAGATGGAACGATACCCCTTAGACTCGCTTCAGAGGCCTCTCAACCACCCAAATCAAACCTCTGCTTTGCACTGATGAGAAGCAAACTCCCCGAAACACATCAACAAATAGAATTTCTGGTTTGTCTTCTTATCCCAAGTCATGTGGCAAGGCACGTTAAAAGGTCGATATTGACTTTCAAGATTGCTAATCACAATAGGTGGCACTTGAGTTCAAGACCTCTCCCTCTCTGAAGAGGATGTTTGCATATTTCACATCACAGAGGAGCATTGCAATGCCTATAAGTCTCCTTACACTGGATTGGCATTGCATGGCCTATAAGTCTCCTTACACAAGCTTTCCACTCTCCACAAGGAGAGACATTACCCCTTAGACCCGCTTTAAATATCACTAATTCTTAATCCAAACATTCAACATGGAAGAGCAGACTTTTAAGGATGGCACAAAGCTGAGATCACTAACATATCCCATCTAATTCATACCACCAAGAAACAATTCTCTTCTTTACAGGAGCTAAGATCTAAGTCCCCAAAAATTGACATTCCAACCTTTGCCTATTTTTGAGCCTGCAGCTACATAAATTCAGTATTACCACATCTAGGTTCACAGAAAAACTGGAATCCTAGAGGATAAATTCTCTTTCCTGACACAAACAACGACATCTAGAAGCCACACAACTCAACGTTATAAATTGTCCTTGCCAAAACTTTATTACTGGTCTTACAAGATGCCCATGAGATATTCCAACCTTGGACAAATCCACTATACTAACTTCACATCTAACTTTTTCTGTTATTTTTGATGCTTTACAAGATAATAATCTCTTCTAGCCCAAAACCATATTGCCGGTCCTGGAAAAGGAGTCAGCCAAGATCTCATTACCCTTGAAGTAGTGTCTCCAAATGTCCCAGACCTGACACTTCTCGATCTTCCTGGAATTACAAGAGTTGCTGTAGCGGATCAACCTCAAGATATTGGACAACAAGTAAGCAGAGTGACCTCAATCACAAATGTACTGTGGAAATCTTTCTAAATATCGCAGGATGGATGGACATGTTACTGATCGGTAAATGATAACAATATGAAAACAACATTTTCAAACCATCTCGATTTCCCCAGTGTGGAGTATGAGCCACAAGCAGAAATCCCCTCACATCCAGCCTCATGTGCTGCCACTGAGGTTATTAATATTCATCTGAAGAAGGTTCTGCCACTGAATGCACTCTGGAAATTCATCAAGGTCCACTGCTGGCAGCTCCATGTGTATCTGCGACCAATAGTAACTCAGATGTGCTTGATGGAAAGACAAGTCCAGAGATGCTGCAGGTCCTGAGTGCATGCTTAAGACTTACAGGCTGCTCATAGTAGCACAAGCACCATGTGGCCTGACGATATCATGTTGAATAATGGATCCCGGAACACTTTGGAGAAATGACCGTGCTACTTGTTCCACCACCAAATCAATGTAACACCGGAGCTGTTATTGTTCCTGGAATGAAGACCAGGGAGTCCATCTACATTATGCCACCCCACACCATGATCCTGGAAGTAAGACCGGTGTGACAATCATTCATGAGGGCATCTACATGGGGTTGCCCATGTGGTCTCCAGGGCAATCTCTATTGCTGTATCCAAGACAAAAGTAGGACTCATCGCTGAAGAAGACAGGCCTCTATTGCCCTTTTGCTCTGGACCATGATGGCATTTGAGAGCAGTGGCATGAGATCAGTGGACACACTTAGCTGGACATCTGGCTCATAGCCCAATATCGGACCAACACCTTCTGATGTTTTGCGTCAACACTGAAGCCTTAGGCTTCATATTGTACATCCAATTTCACTTGCAGTACAGAATGCATCAATCATGGAACCGGTGGGATATACATTTTTCCAAAGTGTCTCAAGAGCCATTATTCAATACAATACAAGATCTCGTGTTGCTCATGCTACAGTGAGCTGCTTGCGTGGCTTAAACATGCTCTTATGGCTGCAGCATCTCTGGACTTTTCTCCCAACGAGCACGTCGGGGACGTAATTGATTGGTGATTTCACAGGAGCTGCCAGCAGCAGATTTTGATGATCTTCCCAAGTGCATTCAGCAGCAGGACCTTCCTCAGATGACCATTAACAACCTCCGTGATGGCAACCGAGGCTGGAAGTGCCAGGATTTCTGCATGTGGCACTCATACTCGAAACTGGAGAAATTGAGATGTTTTTAATTTTTTTTCCATTTTTTATCATGTGCAGATCATTAATATGCTTATCCATCCTGTGATTTCCATAATTCCATAACTTCTCCTCTTTTGTGTTGTAATTCCAATACCCAGGAGTGGATTTGAATTTGCTCAGTGAGAGAACTTGGCAAGAACATGGTGGGCTAAATAATCTCTTACTGTTGCTATCTTTGGTCTCAAGTATCTGAAGAAACACTGTATGCACACAAAAAACACATAAAGCAGAGACATGGCATCATAAATGGACATTGAAATAAACAAAGTGAGCTCAGAGAATGAATCCTTAATAATTGGATTGGATTAGTCATGTGAAAGTGTTATAATCCCAATATCCATCTAAAGGTACCGTTACACTAAACGACTTACCAACGATCACGACCAGCGATGCGATCGTTGGTAAGTCGTTGTGTGGTCGCTGGGGAGCTGTCACACAGACAGCTCTCTCCAGCCACCAACGATCAGGGGAACGAGTTCGGCATCGTTGAAACTGTCTTCAACGATGCCGAAGTCCCCCTGCAGCACCTGGGTAACCAGGGTAAACATTGGGTTACTAAGTGCAGGGCTGCGCATAGTAACCCGATATTTACCCTGGTTACCATTGTAAAAGTAAAAAAAACCCACTACATACTCACCTTCTGATGTCTGTCACGTCCCCCAGCGTCCACAGGGTTATGCGCTGCTGCCAAGAGCTTCCTGCACTGACTGAATGTGTCAGTGCCGGCAGCAGCGGTGACGTCACCGCTGTGCTCTGCTTTACGGCCGGCCGGCGCTGACACATTCAGTGCAGGGAAGCCGCCGGCGGGGGACGTGACAGACATCAGAAGGTGAGTATGTAGTTTGTTTTTTTTACTTTTACAATGGTAACCAGGGTAAATATCGGGTTACTGAGCGTGGCCCTGCGCTTAGTAACCCGATATTTACCCTGGTTACAAGTGAACACATCGCTGGATCGGTGTCACACACACCGATCCAGCGATGACAGCGGGTGATCAGCGACGAAATAAAGTTCTGGACTTCTAGCTCCGACCAGCGATATCACAGCAGGATCCAGATTGCTGCTGCGTGTCAAACACAACGAGATCGCTATCCAGGACGCTGCAACGTCACGGATCGTCGTCGTTCTCGTTGTAAAGTCGCTTAGTGTGAAGGTACCTTAAGATCAGAGGCCCTCACTGTCTGTGGAGGGAATTCTTCAGATTTTGTAGTGAGTCATAAATCCTTTTTCACATTGTTTATGTTGCCTCCTAGACCACAGAAATATTTGGCCTCCAGTAAATGCTTTTTTTTTTTTTTATCTGTAATCGTGTGGCGATGAGATCTCATCCTTGCCTTCAGTTTCTCTCCTGTTTCTACCACATAGAGTCCTTCAATGGGACATATAGTGCTCAGAATTAAGTACACCACATTGGAAAAAGAACATGTGAATGTCCCTGGAATCTTATAGTTCTGCTGTGTGTTGGGAATCTGTATCCTGTCTTTGTTTAGCTTATGCGCTAGAAAAAAAGACCCTGCTGGAATGTCCAGGACAAGAGAGCCTTGTATGATCTGAACACAACCTTACCTGGTTCAGTCTGTGCCTTCAGACTTGTATTGCCCTTGTTAAAGTTAATCTGTACACGATGATCTAATAACTTCTCCATTTTGCATTTTAATAGATCAAGAAAATGATCAAAAAGTACATAGAAAAGCAGGAGACCATCAATTTGGCTGTGGTTCCTAGTAATGTGGATATTGCCACCACTGAAGCTCTCAAAATGGCTCAAGAAGTGGATCCTAGCGGAGAGCGGACACTGGGTAATTATGTTATAAGTTGTAGTCTTCTTACTAACAGAGTGATAAGAGTAGTAGTAGTAGTAGTAAGTGGCTCAACACAACTCTTACAAGATGAGACACTTCAGGACAAAATGTAATACTGAAATTTTGGTACCTGGTCATGTAGAACAGAGTCCACTAAAGGTGTTGAAGGAGCTTACAACTTTCTTTTCATTGGTGACTCTTGAGACAGTTCCTCCATGTCTCTACAAACTTTTAGTTTTGCATGGTTTTGAAAAACTTACCGTATGTGGAAAACAAATTTACTGTGTGCAACCTCATCCAGATTTTAGATGTTTCTCTTGTGGAATGCAAATTGCCTCTTCAGATAAAAAGAGGACTTAAACTCTATAGCGCCACCTGTTGGAAGTAGCGATCCTGCAAGTCACAATCAACCCTTTAACGAGTCGTGCAATATGACTTAGGATAAAAGCCAAATCAGTATCTCAATTCGCAGACACGGTGTTTCGGGCTGTTGGCCCTCGTCAGTGCGAAGCATGAGAACTGATTTGGCTAGGTGAGAGGCTCTGGACTGAGGTCTAAGGGGTTAGGTTTCTCCTTGTGGAGAGTGACATACCAGCCCGAAACACCATGTCTGCCATGTCTTCAATATTTTGACAAGTATGGGAAAGCATTGCTTCAAACTACAGGACCACACCACAGTGTGGTAAAAATTGGGGGAAAAAAAGTACATAATCATCTATCGATCCCCCTCCATTCCCCTTTTCCACTGGCAATGTCCCCAGCTGGTCCACTCTTTTTGGTGTACTTTACTTGTGACCGCTGAAGCCAAATGACACTGACCAAGCTGGAAGAAAAGAGAAAACTGGTGGGGAAAATGGCCAGTGGGATGGAGGAGCAGCAGGAGATCACTCTTATCGTTCTTATTATTTTACCACATTGGGGCCATATGTAAACTTTTATGGATGTTAATCACCATTTTTAATAATGTTCACACATAGATTGGCCAACATTTAAGGATGTAGATATTGATTTGGATTGTGTTTTGGGTTCACATAATGCCTCCATGACAGCTGCTCCACCTCTCAGTGCTGCGGTCAATATATAGACGACACCTCATTATCAAATCTGATTTATTTCCTAGGGATCCTGACTAAACCAGATTTAGTTGACAAAGGAATGGAACCAGATGTTGTAAGTGTTGTCCAGAATCTGGTGTACAAGCTTAAAAAAGGCTACATGATAGTCAAGTGTCGGGGGCAGAGTGAGATCATGAAGAACATCTCACTGGAGACCGCCCTTCAAAATGAGCAAGCTTTCTTCGAGGATAATGAACATTTCAGGTAAAATGCAAACATATTATCTCCAGCTGTAACAATGGATGAGGGGCCGGGCTCCATTAGGGGAATTTCATAGGTGCGCAATAATGGGGAATACAGAATTAGAATTAAGCCCCTCTGCCATATTGTAATAATATAATTTTCCGCATTTTCATGACATTTAATTCTGGCCCCCAAATACTCACTTTAAGGCTGTGTTAGCATAAAGTCCACCTCTTTTGTAGGTTGGATTATGGGATTATCCCAGTAAATTGAAATAGGATGGCAAATACGGAAAACATAAAGATTACACTGTTCCCATATCTTCATTAATCACTGTGATTATCAATCAGTAGGCAAATATCCTCACAGTATATAAGTATAAGCAGTCCTTAGAAATCCTAAAATTATTCACATGTTTCTTCGCTAATAGCTCTAACAAATCCTTTAAAAATAATGAAATTAAATAGCTATGATGGGGAAAGTCTGGCAGAACGTTAAGCAGTGGAGGGGAGTAGCGGAATTTACGCGATATGCGCCGATTTGGTTGGATCCCAGGTTGGCGGAGCTTATGAGATTGCTGGGGGTTCGGTCAGTGGAGGCGTATTGGTATTTGGTTCGTGTCTCAATTGTTTGATGGGGGTGTTATTAAAACGTTTGAAGTGCTTAGGAATGAGTTTCCTTTAAGTCAGATGTTCTTTCAGTATTTGCAGTTGAGACAAACAAACAAAATGAGGTGTCGCGCGTGATTCTGCAGTCCGATAGCTTGTTCAATCTTATGGGGCCTCGGAGGAGCACGAGGGGGTTCATTACTTTAATGTACAGGGGTTTGGTGGATACCTTTTTATTGAAACACCCGTTAAGGATAAGGGAAAAATGGGTGGCAGACATGGGTCCCTTGTCGGAGTCCCAGTGGGAGTCCAATACATCCGCAGGGCGTCCTTGAGTGAGGCCAAGAGGGTGTCGCAGTTATACCTGGTGTATAGGATGTACAGGACCCCGGTATGGATGACGAAGGCAGGACTGAGAGGTGACTCAAAATGCCCAAGGTGTGGTGAGGAAGGCGCTGATCTGCTACATATGATGTGGTCGTGCGCTCGCCTCCAGTCCTTTTGGGTGAAGGTGCTTAACTTGATCCAGGAGGTGACAAGAGTAGATGTTGTGCGCAGCCCGCTGACTTGCCTCCTGGGTTGAATGGATGACATTGCTATGGATGAATGTGGAAGGTTGATTATTGCAAGATTGTTTTATGCTGCGAGGAAGCTTATTGCGATGCATTGGTTGGATGAAAGACCACCAGGTAAAAAGGAATTTGTTAACAAAATAAATGTTATTGTCCTCATGGAAAGGAATATATACATCAAGAGAGGTCAGAATACAAAATTTGAAAATGTGTGAGGCGAATGGATGGATTACCCAGGCGTGGTGTTTGCTGAGTTATTGTAGAATAGAATGGGTGTCGTTTAGTTGCTTCTGGAGGAACTTCTACATGTACAGTTGAGCTTTTGCAAAGCTGGGTATAACTTTTTCAAGAGGTGATGTTTTAGTTTTATAATATTGGATAAAGGGTAGGGGATTGGGAGGAGAGAGGGGGGGGTGGGGGGTTCACTGGGTAAGAGTGTTGCTAACGTAAAATGGAAAATGTATTAATCTGTTTTGTACTCATTGTACCTGTCTGGAATATGTATCAGACTGTGTTACATTCTTGCCATATGCTTTAATAAAAACTATGCGATTTAAAAAAAAAAGAAAGAAAGAAATTTAAAAAAATAAACTAAAAGTCAAATCTGTCAAAATAAAAAAAATATTAAAACGGTAAAAGCAAAGAAAAGTGAAAAATCTAAATACCAGGATTGCATTTTTTTTAACACTGTACCTCCCCTCAAAAGTGAAAAAAAGCAAACAAAACATTGTATGTACCCCAATATGCTACCAATAGTGTTGAGCGATACCTCCCGATATTTGAAAGTATCGGTATCGGATTGGATCGACCGATATCCAAAAAATATCGGATATCGCCGATACCGATACCCGATACCAATACAAGTCAATGGGACACAAATATCGGAAGTGATCCTGGATGTTTCCCAAGGTCTGAAGGAGAGGAAACTCTCCTTCAGGCCCTGGGATCCATATTCATGTAAAAAATAAAGAATAAAAATAAAAAATATGGATATACTCACCCTCGGACGATCCCTGGCTGTCACCGCTGCAAGCGTCTGCCTCCGTTCCTAAGAATGCAGAGAGTGAAGGACCTGCGATGACGTCGCGGTCACATGAGCGGTCACGCGACCAATCACAAGACCGTGACGTCATCACAGGTCCTACACTCACTGCATTCTTAGGAACGAAGGCTGCCGGTTGCACCGCTGCGAGCCAGGGGCCGTCGGTGGGTGAGTATATACATATTTTTTATTTTTATTCTTTATTTTTTACATGAATATGGATCCCGATCACGATTCCCGATATCGCAAAAATATTGGAACTCGGGATCGGAATTCCGATACAGCGAATATCGGCCTATACCCGATATTTGCAGTATCGGAATGCTCAACACTAGCTACCAATAATAACGTGAGCTCCGCACACTTCAAATAAACCCTCACAAGTTTAGCATTAGTATAATTGTACGGACATGCAAAATTTCATTGTTTGATCATTGTTAATCATTGTTACCGCAGTAAAAATAAAACCCTGAAACAATGGCGTAATTTTTTTTTCACCATTCATGCCATTATCCCATTCCTTGATGACATCGCACACACAGTGAAACATGTTGGGGGAACGTGTGCTCTAGATATTACTTGTCCTATTCTGATATACAAGGGATGGCACCCCGGGGCGTCATCAAATGAAGTAGAAAAGTTGAACTTGATGGACCTTTGTCTTTTTTCAACCAATGTAACTATTTGAAATAAAAGTGGCTACCACAAAATCAATAATTATAGGCAGATTAGGGACAATATTTTAATAATACCCTGATAGCTTAAATTAATTATCTTTACAATGCAAAGTTTTAGGTGTTGTCAGAGAGGGATTTCAATATGGGATTCTCCCCTTTTTGTTTATTTCCTTTCACCGAATTTTAATTAAACAGTACAATAGATAGTTGTAATAATTATAGGGTATAACTCAGGAGACTCTTTGCGTGGAACAAGACAACTACAGGACACAGTTTTATAAGTGGTAAAGTCTATATTATCACACAGTGATTCAAACAGGTGCAGAGAGAAACTCAAGTCCACAACACTTGGAGTAAATATTAAATGCAGCTTAGCAGTCTATAGGAAACTTCAGAGGAAAATGCAATCAAGCAGAAAGTCTATGAAGCACAACTATTCTTGAGGATACTTGACATGAATAAGTCCTTGCTTAGTCCAGACACAGATAGATATGCTTATAAGGCAGTTCAAATAATATCTTAGCTCAACCAGGGAGGCCTGGGTAATAGTCTCAGGTTCTTGCAGAGCAGCAACAGCTTACATGTCCAGCAAATGCAGATGGAAGTAAACATGAGCAGCAGATGAAGGAGGATTAATGGAACTGGTGTATGCAGCAGGAACTCAGAGCAGAGTAGCAGGATAACCCCACAGGTTCACAGGAGCAGGTATATAGCCAGGGAGTCACCAGAGGTCAGGAGCTGGATGCAAGGCAGAATACTCTAGCACAGACTGAAGGCTGGGGTGGAGTTTTATAGCAGGAAGACACAGTGCACATGAGACCAAAGACGCCATCTTGGAAAAGGGCAGTAATGCACAAAAGGTAATAAAAATGTTCAGAGTCCTGACAATAGTAAAATGAATGGTGCCATTCAAAATGACCACTTGTTTTGTTAAAAGCAGAAACCCTCAAACAACCCTCGGAAAAAAAAAAATCTTTATGACTTATGGAAACAGAGGACAAAAAAATGAAAGTACAGAAATAAAAATTGACCATTATGAGTTAAAGCCTTGTGTCTATTGCTCAGATTAGATCAATTTCTATATGTTTGAACCATTTTAAGACAAGTCGTGGTTATTTTTTAGGGTTCTTCTGAAAGAGCGACGAGCTACAACTTCCTTGCTGGCAGAAAAACTTACTGTTGAACTTGTGGAACATATTTCAGTAAGTCTGCTTTATGAGAATGAGTCATACATGTCTATGAGGGTCCCACCTTTGGGAACAATCGAGGGGCTGTGTGATGTCAGAAACAATGTATAGGCTTTATCTAGTAAGTAAAAGTATTAGATCCCCCTAGGCTTGAGCGGAGGTTAAAAGAATCTCAGGACAGGAACCGTCTCTTACCTAATGGCACCCCCAATGTAATGACTCTGTTGTCGGGTGTCCCAGGGCCAGGGTCTCCTTTCCTGTCCCTAACACTAGGGCGCCCAAGCTTGCCCTATTCTCCGGATTACTTCTGATGGTGAAGACTCTGGGGCCACATACCTTACCTTAGTTCCTGAAACCGCCCTCAGTCTGTATCCTTCCCACACCCAGGGAATAGGGAGTAGTAGTGTACCGTAATACACCAACCAGACTAACAAGGTAACACGAACAGGGATAATTAAAAATACCAAATATACTCAGACAACAGAGGAATGCATCAGGGAGTGGAGTATGGGGTTAAACCAAAGTAGGAGACGAAAGAGAATTATCACACACTCAAAACCTAGCAACAGTCACAGATAACTCCATCAACGGCCTTCTCCAATAACAACCACCAACAACCTCCAGCCATGCAGCATAAGCTACTCTGACAATGAGTTATTGCCAGGGCCTAGATTATATAGGAGAGGGGAGTAGCTAACAGTGAACAGCTGAGAGCCTTAATGCAGGAAAGCTTCCAGGAGCTCTCAGCTGAAGTGATTAACCCCTGCACTGCTAATAGAAACCTGCACTATTTAATATGAAGTGCTTCTAATCAGTGCGGAGTAGGAGAAATCAGATGCTGCAGTCTTCTGGCTCCTCTCTGTCATGGTAAACCCGTAACACCCAGCTCCTCTTTCGATTAGCCGGCCTGGTGCAATGTTACATGTGCATCACACCATAACAATGATGTTACACCAAGTAGAGCCAGAGATGCCATCAGGTTAGAGGTGGTTCATAGTGCTCCCATCCAGCGGCTGCACCGGGTCCTGCCAATCAATGTGTATAATCTCCAGTCAGGACAGCCTTATGTAGGTGACTGGTGCTGTCGCTCAATCCAACACCTAGGCAGGTTATTGTATAGTAGGGAGTTACCTCACTTAAAATCATGGCAGTACACAGGTTCGGCTAAGAGCTCACAAACATCTTTGAGTACAGCATGAAGTTTCAACTTAAGACGAGTGAAACTGCAACCGCTATTGTTACTCTTCAAGAATAAGAGCCTACCAAGTTTGAGAGCATCCGCCAAGTACTGTACCTCTTCAGGAACTGGAACCACAAAGCTTGTACCACTGTAAAAGACTGTAACCACTAAGCTTTGGGCCTGTCAGTGAGAAAATAAATACTTTTTCTTGCAAACACAAAGAATTTATGCAACATTTCATGTGAGCAGATGACTTCTCCAAACCCATGCCCCCACCTACTCCTTTCTCCATAGACAGCTGTAACCTGATCTCTCAGTGAAGTTGATAATATCTCTTATCTGCTTCATGTGCACAGATTTTATCAAGCAATCAGAGGAAGAGACAAAGAGCCTGATCTATAAAATATTCTGTAAAAGGATATATTACAAAGCTTATTTTCTTCGTTGTACTATTTAAAATTGTTTATCGTTGTAAGCGTAGTTAAAATAAAAAATGAATTAACGGACTGCAGTAGATAACATCATTAACAACTTCACAATCTAAAACAATCAGAAAACGAATTATTAGCTAATGTACCCTAGGTCACCAGAGATATTAGATTTTGACCCATAAATACTTTGGAGGACCATGAACACTACCATAAACCACATCACCATCGTAGACCACAAGGTATACCACTAGACCAAAAGGCGCCAATGGGTTTAGGCGCCAGTTATAGTATTTTAGTAATAACCTCTTATACAAATGTGGGATTTAGTACATATAGAAGAATGGCCCAGTGGGTATGAGGGACAGTTCATTCATTTCTTTGTATGTTTTAGAGGACTATACCTAACCTGGAGAACCAGATCAAAGCCAAACTTCAAAAGGCAGAGATGAAAGTGGAGATGATCGGCGCAGGTGTCCCGGAGTCGGAGTCAGAGAAACTGTCATTTCTCATAGAAGTAAGATCCATGTGAGGGGAGTTTATAAACTCCCATGACTTCGATATATACAGTATGTCCCCCACCTGTAAATACAGTTCTATATCCTATATACGCCGGCTCTCACTGCATTCCATTCCTATGTCCTCCACAGAGAATCAAACGTTTTGTGGATGAAATCACTCAGTTCTCGCAAGGAGAAGAAGAGGTCGCAGAGGGGAAACAGAAACTTTTCACAACCATTCGAAAACTATTCTCTAAATGGGAAGCTAAACTGAAAGAATCCGCGGATGATTGTAAGTATAGATCACGAAATGCACAACCGTACAGCAAGACTGTGTATAGGGGGAGGAAAGAGACAGCCGCTCTGAGCATAGATAGTCAATTTCGGACCAGAAAGTTTATTCATTGATTTAAAGTTTTATGCTTTTAAACTTTGTAAAACTTTTTTTTTACAACTTTTTTATTTTTGACTATAATAGTATCTTTATTAGAGGCAATAACATAACTCCTGCTGCTAACATAGAATACTACATTAGTCAGCAACAGATCCATTTTTATAAGTCAAGGAGCTTTTACACAGTTTATTTAAGAGGCAACATGCTTGATGGTTGCAGCAGCTAACAAAAGGCAACATGCTTGATGGTTAACCGTAGTTGACTGGCACCTAAAACATTGTAATTTTCATTTTGCCACTATTCCACTGCCTCAGTCTCCTGCAGAAGTTTTACTTAGCTCATTTACACGCTTCTGCACCATTCCCTCCTAATTACCACCTCACAGGTCTTCACACTTAGGCATAAGTCACTTATCTATCTCTTCCGTAGTCATCCTCTTCACACACAGACACCAGCTCTCAAACCCTCTCTGATGTAACAAACTTTTTGCCCTTTATGATGGCCAATTTTTGCCCTGTTGCATTCTTCATCCACATCAATAAAACTCTATTCTCTGTGGTGGCACTTCTGCTCCATCATCCTCACTCTCGGGGTGGTATTCACTGTGTAGGGTAGCTAGTCTTACTCCCCTGGGATACACTCTGCAATAACTTGCACTTAGGCACTTATTCTCCTCTGTACACTAAGCCCCGAGGTGTCCCAATAACTTGCGAGTGTCACTCCTCCCCACTTGCTAGCTACCTAAGATGCCAATAACTTTTCTTCAGTCTCTTGGCTGGTGTGACTGTTTACAACATTTGCATAGATGATATCAACTGGCCAATGTTTTTTTTTTAAATGTTACATCTTATCCTTTGCCTTTCAGTCCCACGGGAATTAAAAGATGATGTTAATTCTTTTGAGAACCAACATCGTGGCCGGGAACTTACAGGATTTATCAATTTTAAAACATTTGAAAACATTGCAAAAAATCAAATCAAAACATATGAAGAGCCAGCCATCAACAAGCTGAAAGAAGTCACAGGTAAGAAAACATTCCTGAAGTAAGTGACAAAAAAAAGTGTGTTATAAAGCGTAGTAAAGCATGGGCTTCACTACATTTCTGGACTGTTTTAGGTACATGGTACTGATCGCTTTTTTTTTTTTTCTTTTTTTAGAATGTGTCAGATCAGCTTTTCATGCCACAGCAGTGAGACACTTTGCCCATTATTACAATCTTTACAGAAGTGCAAAGGTAGGATAAGTATTCTGTTTTATCATTTGTAAAATTCTATAAAATAAATCAAATTGAACTTGAATACCGCCTCGTAATTTCCAACTTATAAAGCGTTAGGCCAATAATCTCAGGTCAGTGGGGATGGAACGAGGGCACAATGACGATCAGCTGGTGGAAGGAGCGATTGTGCTTAGACCAAACCTGTGTTCTCCTCATTGCTCAGATTGCTCTTTTCGCCAGAATTCTGCACATTTAGTAGCGGTTGTGCATTTTATCCACTTTTAAGCAAATCCTGCCGATCGTCTGCTTAAAGTCAGACCTCCACTGATCTGATATTGTTCATAGAATCATAGAATGGTAGAGTTGGAAGGGACCTCCTGGGTCATCTGGTCCAACCCCCTGCTCAAAGCAGGATTCCCTAAATCATCGCAGACGGATGTCTGTCCAGCCTCTGTTTGAAGACTTCCATTGAAGGAGAACTCACCACCTCTCATGGCCGCCTGTTCCACTCATTGATCACCCTAACTGTCAAAAAGTTTTTTCTAATATCTAATCTGTGTCTCCTCCCATTCAGTTTCATCCCATTGCTTCTAGTCTTTCCTTGTGCAAATGAGAATAAAGATGATCCTTCTACAATGTGACAGCCCTTGAGATATTTGTAGACAGCTATTAAGTCTCCTCTCAGTCTTCTTTTTTGCAAGCTAAACATTCCCAAATCCTGTAACCGTTCCTCATGGGACATGGTTTGCAGACCGGTCACCATTTTGGTCGCTCTTCTCTGAACTTGCTCCAGTTTGTTGATGTCTTTTTTAAAATGTGGTGCCCAAAACTGGACCCAGTATTCCTGATGAGGTCTGACCAAAGAGGAGTAGAGGGCAATAACGACTTCACGTGATCTAGACTGTATGCTTCTATTAATACATCCCAGGATTGTATTTGCCTTTTTTGCTGCTGCATCACTGTTAGGGCTGGCGGAACGCACCGAATAGATTAAAGATGGTAAAGGTGCGTTCGCAGCCCAGGGTCCACCGTGCAGAGATGGAACCTGCTGCTAAGTAATGGCGGCACTAGATGGTGGTACTACACCCGAGTAAACTTGGGTTCAGGCACCGGTAAGAACTAAAGCGAACTCTGTTGCTTCACAGAGTCGCAATGAAACAAATGAAATGCTGTGCCCTGTTAGCAAAGACAGGATGCAGCAGATGAACGCTAGTGGGATCCCTGAGACTCACCCCCACTAAGCTGGTGATTGATCCCGCTCTTACCCTCGGTGGCTTTTGAGCCCGCGCCTGAGGACGCCCCGAGTCTGATGCAGAGATCAAGCGGGAGTTCCCACCCTACACTGACCAGTTGTCAGGATAAATTAAGGATACAGCACAGAGTGCGTGCAGTGCCAAGCAGGCGGATACTGCTGGCTTGACGCAGTACGGATCGTGGTGTAGGGTAGCACTGTCAGGCCCTAGGTAGCTCCAACATTCACAAACATTCAACAACACAAGGAATGGGAATGATTAAGGAGCAATCACCAGAACAAACACACATCCACACACACGATAATAGGCCATGCAAACCTTTTATAGCTAGCAAACAAAAAAGACCTTTAGGACAAATTAGTATATAATGATTATAAATATCGGTGACCGTGAGCCTAAATAACCCGGCCACCACAGGCATTAGCCATGGAAACACTCCACCCAGGATGTTTAACAAAAAGAAGAAAAAATTGGAGTGATAAAATCCACCAAAATTGAGTAAAATCCAAATGAATTTTATTTGAATAAACAATTACATATGTGGCATTTTAAAATATACATAACATCATATAAAAGGACCTAAGCTGTGTTAGAGCAGAGACTCAGATGCAGCACCACATGCGGACCGACCAGACACCGCGGTAAAAAACAACATTTAACAATACGTAAATAAAGTGCTCGTGCAATTAAATAGTTAATATTTCAGCGTGCTAATACCAAGGATAGCCATAGAAAAAGTCATAATGACTATTAGTCTCAAGCTATGCTATCAATGCTCTCCTATGGTAGGCATACATGAAAATTCAATAAAATGATTAGTTCTCACCCATTCCGTGTGTGCGGCCGACCTGACACGGAATGGGTGAGAACTAATCATTTTATTGAATTTTCATGTATGCCTACCATAGGAGAGCATTGATAGCATAGCTTGAGACTAATAGTCATTATGACTTTTTCTATGGCTATCCTTGGTATTAGCACGCTGAAATATTAACTATTTAATTGCACGAGCACTTTATTTACGTATTGTTAAATGTTGTTTTTTACCGCGGTGTCTGGTCGGTCCGCATGTGGTGCTGCATCTGAGTCTCTGCTCTAACACAGCTTAGGTCCTTTTATATGATTTTATATGATGTTATGTATATTTTAAAATGCCACATATGTAATTGTTTATTCAAATAAAATTCATTTGGATTTTACTCAATTTTGGTGGATTTTATCACTCCAATTTTTTCTTCTTTTTGTTAAACAAACCTTTTATAGCTGCAGCACTCAAGGACCTTCCTAATGGTCCAATAGGAGCTGTTACAGGACCTGAGCGTGTGACCCCCGACTTCCAATGGGAGGTCATCCTGTGGGCATGCTCAGTATGGGAAAAGCAGGACTTAAGGTACCTTCACACGAAGCGACGCTGCAGCGATAGCGACAACGATGTCGATCGCTGCAGCGTCGCTGTTTGGTCGCTGGAGAGCTGTCACACAGACCGCTCTCCAGCGATCAACTATGCCGAGGTCCCCTGGTAACCAGGGTAAACATCGGGTAACTAAGCGCAGGGCCGCGCTTAGTAACCCGATGTTTACCCTGGTTACCAGCGTAAAATCTAAAAAAAACAAACAGCACATACTTACATTCACGTCCCCCTGCGTCCACTTCCTGACTGACTGAGCGCCGTACAGTGAGAGCAGAGCGGTGACGTCACCGCTGTGCTGCTTTCACTTTCACTTTGCGGCGCTGAGTCAGAGGAGGAAGCAGACTGCAGGGGACGCAATGTGAGTATGTGCTGTTTGTTTTTTTTACATTTTACGCTAGTAACCAGGGTAAACATCGGGTAACTAAGCGCGGCCCTGCGCTTAGTAACCCGATGTTTACCCTGGTTACCAGTGTAAAATATCGCTGGTATCGTTGCTTTTGCTTTCAAACACAACGATACACAGCGATCGGACGACCAAATAAAGTTCTGGACTTTATTCAGCGACCAGCGACATCACAGCAGGATCCTGATCGCTGCTGCGTGTCAAACGAAACGATATCGCTAGCGAGGACGCTGCAACGTCACGGATTGCTAGCGATATCGTTATAATGTCGTTTCGTGTGAAGGTACCTTTAGTCCCTGAAACGCCTGCTCGCTGCTAATCAGTACTGCCTACAAAGGCAGAGCCTGGAAAGGTAGCAGTAACCAAACACACAGTATCTGATTGAGCCAGACGCTGGGACCGACGTCTCCGCTGAGCAGGCTCCACTGCGGCTGGAGGAGAATGGGAGACCGCCGCGGACATGGTTCGAGATTCCCCTTATGCAGCGGCGGGAACATTTTTACATGTGCTGTTGATTAGCCCTATTCCTCCCATTCTGTATATGCTTTTTTCATTTTTATTGCCCAGATGTAGTACTTCGCATTTTTCCCGGTTAAAAAACATTCTGTTAGTTGTTGCCCACTGCTCCAGTTTATTTATATCTTTTTGAATACTCTCTCTCTTCTCTAGTATTAGCTATCCCTCATAGCTTTGTGTCATCAGCAAATTTAATCACTTTACCTTCAATTCCTTCATCTAAATCACTGATAAAAATGTTGAACAATACAGGGCCCAGGACAGAACCTTGTGGTACCCTACTTGAGACATTTTTCCAACTGGATGTGTAGCCATTTATGACCACTCTTTGGGTCCGATCACTAATCCAGTTATGAATCCACCAAGCCAGTTGCCTCTTCCATTCCATACTTAGTCATTTTTTCAATAAGGATTGTGTGAGATACTTTGTCAAATGCTTTGCTGAAGTCAAGATATACTATATCTACAGCATTTCCCTGATCCACCCAGTCAGTGATTCTGTCATAGAAAGAAATTAGTCTGACATGACTTATTAGTTACAAACCCATGCTGATTCTGGGTAATCACTTCATTCTTATCCAGGTACTTACATACATGTTGTTTAATAATTTGTTCAAAGATCTTTCCTGGTATAGATGTCAGACTCACCGGCCTATAGTTCCCTGGGTCCACCTATCCTAACTAAGCACAGACCTTCTGATTTGGAAAACTGATAAACCCCTTTAGCCCTAAGATCCTCCTTAAAAATGCAAACTTTCTCACATATTTGGCTTTTGTGCTCCAAAAAGACTCCATGTGCACACGGCCTTATAGGAAGTTTTTGGCTGAATTGTACAGACATCCATGACGATTTCCAGTTAGGCTTTCAATAAGGCTGATCCTATCGGTGTCACAGGAGATAAGCTGTCAGCAGCGCTATCTGCCAGAGGTCGTTCCCATTGAAAAAAATAAAAGCTCTTCCAAGCCGAGCATGCATGTGTAAGAGAAGTGGGGATGATTCGCTGTTCACTCTGCTGACAGCTACCTGTAGAGTACGGTCACCCTTAAACTCTGCTGATGCCAATATTATAGATATCAGTCCAGTGTAAATTAATGATGAAGCCACTAATCAGAAGATTTGCTGATGGGGAATGGTGGATTTTTTTCAGCCCTATGTTTTGTAGGGTCCTGCACAGTTCTTTTCGTAATTGTCTTTTTTTCACCTAATTCATCAGGAAAAGCTAGAAAATATCTGCAGCGACCAACAAAGGGAGGCTGAAAAAATGATCCATACACAGTTCAAGGTCGAAAAGAACATTTACTGCCAGGACTCGATTTATGGTGGAGCTCTGAGGAACATCCGGGCAGAGGCAGCTAAAGAGGCAGCTAAAGAGGCAGTTCTTACTACTTCTGTGTCTCCTTTTGGATTTTCTGGAAAGTCACAACAAAAAAAGAAATCAGCATTTTCTGTTGAGGAAATGTCTCAACACATCGAGGCGTATTTCAAGGTCAGTTCATTACGATGGTTAATATGTCCTCAGATTTACAGTAGATATGATCTATAGTGTGAGTAAATCCGTCCATCGATTATTCGGCTTTCTATATTTCTCTAGAATACGACCGCCCGTTTGTCAAACCAGATCCCCCTGATCATTCTGCACTACATGCTCCATGAATTCGCTGACAAGCTGCAATCACAAATGTGGTCTCTGATCCAAGACAAGGAGAACCTCAGTGTGTTACTGATGGAGAAGGAGGATGTGGCGAGGGAGCGGAAGGAATTGAAAGACCAGATCCAGCGCCTCCGTGCCGCCCAACGGAGATTAGCCAGATTTCCATGCTAGAAATCTCATGATTAGTCATATGTTGCTAGAAGCAGTGGAACCATTAGTGGCTCGTTCCTGGATTCTTTCTTCTTGTGGCCAGTTTCCCTCTGAATATTTATTCCAGTTATCTGTGATGTCGTTTTTAGCAGTTTGTTCTTTCCTCAATGTGAGAACAATGTTTCCTCCATACATTTAGTCCCTGTTTCTAACTCTTGGTCATCAATAGTCTGACTCACCTTGGTCTCCAACGTAGACCCGTCTGTAGTCTTCTCACTGCAAGTACCCAAGAAAGAAATTATCTCCTAGGATCTGATTGGTGGAGCCCTTCCCAGAGAGTAGCGGGGGAAGCTTCTAGAATGTCTATATGTGGCTCCCCTGAGGATCCAGTCGCCACAGAGGTACTCCACCTCAGCCAGAGTTGTGGTACTCTGCTCGTGGGTAAGGAGGGGATACTACCCAGTACCAACACACTAGCACCAAACACTAGACCTCTCCAGTTCTGACGAAGGAGCAAGTCTCCGAAACGCGCGTCAGGGTGACGTGCTGACCTGGGCTCCCACACACAGTGCCACTGGCTCTTGAGGTAATACTTTCAGAATAAGCTCCTTAAATGTGTAAGGCTAATTGTTAGCGACACATTTGTGGTAATATAACTATAGGGGCATATTATAGTAGATATGAGCAGTTGGGGTTATGTGACCAGGCGACTGATATAAGTGATCTAAACAGGGTGCAAGGTTTTTCATGCAACTTAACTTTAGGCACGACTTATTTATAATTGTAATATTCCTGTGGAGTGGCCCCCAAGCGCAGGGCAGCGGGGTACTCGGTACCGAGTCTCTCGGTTCTGGGGATGTCACGGTGGCCTGACCCGGTCCGTGGTCCTGTTAAGGGGCGCCCAATTAAAGATGTAGGTGACGGTGTAGGTCGCAGTAAATGACGAGGACACAGAGTTGCAGTCTCTTTACCTCTTTACTGAAGGCTTCGTCATCTGCAATCCAGAGCACTGCTAACAGGGCTGGCTGAGACCGGCCGGTCCGAAGGCACATCCAGAGTTCCCTTTGCAGGTGGAAATCAGTAGCCTACCTACTAGCGCCTGGGTGTTGTAGTACTTCCCTGCTGAGCACCACGGGATAGTCCTCACAACTGTCGTGTATGTTTCTGTTCTCTCTCCGTCCCCCAGATGATATGGACAGGACGCACCCGTATGACAGGGTAGGCCTGGAGTTATTCTGGGACCCTAGAGACGCCCCTCTCCCACAATTGCCTCCGTTGTCTTCAGTAGGTGATTTAGGTGAGACAGCCAACCTATAATTAACTGCCCGGCCGTAGTTCAAAGTAATGCGTAGAGTCTATTACTTCCTCGGCGGTCCGGCCACCGGCTACACGCCTCAGAAGGATGTTGCCGATCTCGGGGCACGACTCCTACTGGTTCTATCGCCTTTGTGCTGTGATCTCGTTTCTCACTTCTCCATAATATACTTCGCTTCGTGTCCTTTCTTAAGATACCGCCGCAATGAAGTGCAGGTGCGGCTCCGTAACAATCTGTCCTGTGCTAGGCCTCTATAAGGATCCCACCCCTGACAGGGACCCCCTGTGTCTTTCCAAGTAACCTCTTCTCTCACTAGATGTTACCTGGGCAAAACCCAGTCAGCTTCTCCCTAACTTCCTATCCAGCCCCCAGTTTTACCAGAGTGTGAGGAGTGGCCTAATACATAGAACCCTTTGCTCCCCCTGGTGGCCGGAGTGTGAAGTGTAGTGTGTGACTGTGATACCTGGTCAGGTGAACTCCTTTAGTGCCATCAGACGTACCATCACTCCCCTTAGTGGCGGAGCGACAGTACTGCAACGACCAGGTCTCTGGGGCGCTGCACCTGCACTTATCATCTAGCTGTTTATTATAACATCCTGGTGGCTCATAATCTGTTAAATATAGGTAGGGTATTTGACCTCATATTTATCAGCACTATGCTGACTATTATATTCAATAATTCTGCCATATATGGTATATATGAACATTAATTGTGGTATGTCCTGGTCAAAACATCTCTTTTGCACGGTTGCACTTTTGCCTTTTTTGCACATGTTCCCCTTGAACCCCATTTCTTCTGTCTTGTACATGCAATAAAGAATTTTTCTATATATTTTTGGGATCGTCTGGTCGTAAATGTGGTTTCCACACCCCCGTTGTACAGGGAGGGACTAGGTAGAAGGTGTGGGTGGAGAGAGTGGCAGTTGTGAGGCGTCAACAAGAGGGAGGAGTTATTGAGTCAGAGAGAGGAGGGAGGAGTGAGAGGAAGCGTTTGAGAGAAGCTCCTGAGAGAAGGAAGAAAGGAAGGGGTTCTAGGGGCCAGGGAAGTGAGGATTCCACCCTGGGCGCCCGAATCCACGCAGACCGTCGTCAGGTGGAAGGACCAGGTTGCAGTGGGGGAACCGCCCCACAGACTAGTGGAGGAACTACAAGGTTCAGCTAGCAAGCCGGAGGCTGTGGTATCTGTATGTGCCACAGTCACATCCACACACACTTGCTGAAAAGCTAGCCACATAGGGTCAAGGGGACCAATTTCACTTTTATTGGATATAAAATCCCAATAATTGAGATATCTTCTCAGCATGCTCTATTAGTAAATACCAATAACTAAAATGTTTTGTAATTTTTCTACCTGGAGTGTTAGTTAGTGCTTACCTGCTATTATTGTGATTTTTTGCGCTTACCTGCCATTATTGTTATTTTTCTGCGGTTCAGAGGCATTATTTTAAATTATATGTGTAATGTTTGTATTAATAAAGTTATAACTTTTTAAACAAAAAAAGAAACAACACTTTTTTTGATTTAGCGCGCAGTTAAATAATTGCATAGTTGGTCAGTATGTTTATAGATTTAGTAGAGTGTTACCCATCCCAAGTGTGAGGTAATGGGTCTGGGTTATAGGTTTACATGTAAAAAAGATAGTAGTAGAATAAAAATACAAGGGAGACCTCAACGGATGAGAAAAATAACTGGATAAGCTTAAAGCAAATGAGGTGTTTCAGTGCTCTGGGCGTGACAGAGCACTTAAGAGTCTGCATCACAAACTTTGTTTCCCAGCTCCAGTCGCTTTAGTTTAATGTATAGCTCAGGTGCGAGGAAATCAGACAGAAAGCTATCAATCAGGCTGAAGCACTTAACTGGGGAAATGCATATCATAAGAAGTTCAGGGAGCAGTAAACATGGTCAGTTAAATCTATCTGATAACACTGACTCGGACTTAACAAAAGTTAACTCATTAGGTCCCAAATACTTTGATTGCTAATATTTCAGCATCAGAGAGATGGAATTAAAAAAACAAACAAACATTTTATTCCTCTATGAGAACATTATTTCATTGTGTGTCCAGTTCAACATGAAATATTTGTTGAAAGGTTCTCCTTAAGATTGCCAATTGTATGTGATGCCGATACTACGCGTGGGCTGTTTTTGCATTATTCTTTTTTGGGGACGCTTTGTGTACCAGACCTAGCATTTTTGGTTGAGAAGTCCCGGAGACTGCAGTCAACAACTGAGCAGGTCAAGGCGTATGGAGCAAGCCAGAGTCTTAGCAACACTGAAGTCTTCAAGACACAGATGTGTGTCCTGGTGAGCCTTATATAGACCCAGGTGGATACTCGCATATGATCACACCGGCCATCTGCAAATTCCTTCGTGGACACAACAGAGTTCAGAGGACTGGGATGAGGGAAGCAAAGCACGGATCCAGGACAAGTGCATAACAAAAACGAGTTGTGGTTGTGTCTACAAACGGTGGTTGTGTTCTTCACAGCTGGTATCCACCAATGTATGCTCACTGTATGGTGGTAGTATCATGGTTTTTGTACAGTAACAGCATGGTCATCTGCTTAAGATCCCCATTACCCAGTATGAATAGAGTACACCACCGTAGTTGTCTACATGGTTACCTATGTTTGAAGCCCACTCAGATGTTTCATCTTACTCTGTGCTGAACCAGTAGCTACGTCTCAGGCCCCAGCATTTACAAGCCAGAAACTGCATGCATAATGCCAGTCCTCATTATCAGTGCAGTATCTGAAGTTGGATGACCACCCTGTGAAAGTATGGTGGAAAAAAAGAATCCAATGATCTGGAATTCTCCTGTAGCCATACACTATTCACAACAGACCGTAGGGCACAGATCAGAAGTTCAAAGTTGGACATTTTTCCATTTATTTTGAGAAAAGGATCTCAGTTAGAAATTGATGGCAGTAAAATATCTATAAAAAAGTTGTGCTCAGTCCATGTCCACCATTGTGAAGCATCTCCTCTTCTTCTTACAACACTCGTATAAACATTTGGAAGTGAGGAGATGATTTCTGGAGCTTTGGCACAGGAACATTGTCCCATTTTTGTCTGATGTAGGATTCTCGCTGCTCCACAGTTGGAGGACTTTCGTGAAGTTTTTATTTCATATTGCGACAAATGTTTTCTATTGGTGAAAGGTCCGGACTGCAGGCGGCAGGTTCATCACTCAAACTCTTTTGTGAAGCCATGCTGTAGGATTGGAGGCAGTATGTCTTGCTGAAATATGCAATGTCTGCTCTGAAATAAATGGTGTCTGGATGGAGCAGATGTTCTAAGACCTCTATATAATGCTCAGCACTGATGGCGCCTTTCATGTGTGTGCTGCCCCTGCCATAGACATTATTGCCCACTGTACTATCAGACATTCAGGAATTGTGCGCTGATAACAAGCTGGCGGGTCCCTCTCCTCTTGAGTTCGCAGGACACGGCGTCCATGGCTTACATAAAGAATTTCACATTTTGATTTCTCTGACCACAGAACAGTTTTCTATTTTGCTTTAGTCTATTATGAGTAATCTTTGGCCCAGGGAAGACAGCAGCTTTTCTGTATTATACTGATACTTGGCTTCTTTCCACGATGGAGCTGTATTCTGCATTCGTGAATTGCACGGAGAACTGAGTTCACAGACAATGATTTCTGAAAGTATTCCTGAGCCCATGCAGTGACTTGTAGGGTTGACGTATGCCTGTGTTTAATGTGGTGCTGCCTAGATCAAAATCATCCAATACTGAGCGCCGACCTTGTCCATTGCACACATGGATTTCTCCAGAATCTCTGAACCTCCTGATGACATTATGTGCTATAGATAGTGAGACATTCAAAGACTTTACAATTTTACGTTGAGGAACATTTTTCTGAAATTGTTTCACAATTTTAGTACCAGTCGTTCACAGATCAGTGACCTCTGACCATCTTTACTTCTGAGAGACTCTGCCTCTCTAACGTGATCTTTTTAAACAGTCATGTGGCTTAGTTGAAAATTGACCCTCCCGCTATTTTTTATTAGTACCTCTTTTTTTTCCGGCCTTCTCTGACCCCTCTCCTATCTCTTTTTGAGGTGTGTTGCTGCCATCAATTTCCCAATTACTTAATTTTTTTTTTAAATATAATGGAAAAATGTAGAATGTTCACCTTCTGATCTGTTCTATGTTCTTTTGTAAGTGAAATATGGTGATAAGAGATTTCCAAATCATTGCATTCTTGTTTTATGTACATTTTACACAGCGCCCCTACTTTTTGGGAATAAGGGTTGTATGTAACATGTATTGTGTGTGTGTACATGTGTATGTAACATGCAGGCACACATTCACACCTGAGAGTTTATTGGCAATTACCAAACAAACTAGAAGAATGATGTTCATTCATCGGGCGATTGGGTCATTTATGTCTGAATGTTTTTGTGTGATGGTACAATATGTTAGCAACTGGGTCTCACTTTTAATTTTTGCCCAGGGCCACGCTTTGTCTAAGACCTCTCTTTCCTAGGACCCGATAGCTCCTGTTCTCTCCCGACACCCAGTGAATTAATGACCACTTTGGCCAAAGGAGGAGGCGCTTCCTATTAAATGTAGACACAAGCGCTTGTTCAGCCTTGTATATACAGTGATAGAGAAGGCAGCGACCGTAATAAACCATCTCTGCCCTCCACTATGGGGAGTCCAGCTGTGGTTAACAGCCGGCTCCATGCTCCCACAGCTGTTCTACTTTGATGTTTTTGAACGAATGCAGGGTAAATCGAGGAGTGTCAAAAAATGTATAGTCTATGGGCTTTTCAGAAATATTTAAACAAGCCGTCCCTGGCACGCGAATATTTATGGATATTCTTTTTTTTTTACCACTTAGACACTATCGGGAACGTGAATAATGCATTTTGTCACTACTTTCTTTATTTCATCATTTTCTTTTGCTAAAAAGATTATATTTATTATTCCTTTCAGGAAATGTTCGTTCCTATCTGCAGTTTGTCATATACAGTTGTGCTCAAAAGTTTACATACCCCGGCAGAATTGTTTGGCCTTTTTTCCAGAGAATATGAATGATAACACCAAAACTTTTTCTCCACTCATGGATAGTGGTTGGGTGAAGCCATTTATTGTCAAACTACTGTGTTTTCTCTTTATATATCATAATGACAACCCAAAACATCTGATCACATCTTATGCTTTCAAACATGCGGGGTCACTTTAGTCTGACAATAAGTTCATCCATTCCTGTCATTTCTGGCTATGTTTTTGGACACATCAACTTAGACAGCAGAGTCGCCCTGTAGCCACAGCATCACAGGTGGAGAGATTCATCTAACACATCCTAAGGCCTGTTTCACACGTCAGTGGCTTCGGCACGTGTGGTGACAGTTTCCTCACGTAGCGGAGACACTAACACACGTAGACACATTAAAATCAATGTGTCTCTGCACATGTCAGTGATTTTTCGCCGACCGTGTGTCCGTGTGCAAAACACGGAGACATGTCTACGTTTCTCCGGCAGCACGGTCTGCAAAGCGTCCCGCACAGGTGCACACGGAGAACAGTGTGCACTCTCCTCCATGTGCACGTACCGCCGCAGGAGAAACAGCGCTAGAGTTAAGCGCTGTACCCTGCTTTTGGTGCTGAAGCCGGCATTCATTCCTTCTCCCCAGCAGCGTTCGCTGGAGAGAAGGAATGAAAAATCAAGGTTTTGTTATTTTTTTTGTGTTTAAAATAAAGTTTGTGGTCACCTCCCGCCTCCCCCCCCCCCCCTGTGCGCCCGCCCGCTTGCATTAAAATACTCACCCAGCTCCCGCGATGCCTCCTCTCAGCGCCGGCAGCTTGTCATGTGTGAGCGGTCACGTGGTACCACTCATTACAGTGATGAATATGCGGCTCCACCTCCCATAGGGGTGTAGCCGCATATTCATCACTGTAATGAGCAGTACCACGTAACCGCTCACACATGACAAGCTGCTGGTGCTGAGAGGAGGCAACTCTATCGCTGTCTCCTGCACGGTCCGTGTGGTCCTCAGGCGGCACACAGCTGCCGCACGTGTGCCACACTGATATGCCACGTGAGCACACGGACACGGATAACGCTGGTACCGATTTTTCCGGTACCGGAATTATCTGGATGTGTGAGACTGGCCTAAGAGAGCAAGTGATTCAAGGCAGTGACTATAGCTGTATTTATTGGCACTATGAGAGAATAGTACCATCTAGTGACTAATTATTGGAATAGCAAAACCTTAATCATTACTTATTTAGGCTACGTTCACATTTGCGTTGTGCGGTGCAGCGTCGGCGACGCAACGCACAACGCAAATGTAAACGCATGCACAACGCAGCGTTTTGTGACGCATGCGTCCACTTTTGCATGGTTTTTGGCGCAGAAAAAACTGCATCATGCAGCGTCCTCTGCGTCCTGACGCATGCACCATAGTGACGCATGCGTCACAAAACACAAGTGCAACGCATGTCCATGCACCCCCCATGTTAAATATAGGGGCACATGACGCATCCGTCGCCGCGGCTGCGCCTGACGCAACGCTAATGTGAACGTAGCCTTAATTGTTGACTGTATTTCTAAAATGTATTTAATAGAACCTTTTTCCATTTGTACTTTAGATTAAATCAAGGTTTATTCCAAAATTTATGGAACGGTACTTTGGGATATTTGCACTTTAGATTGAGTTGAAAGCTCATTGTTAACAATAATATTTATTGCTTGCCGTGAAAGTTGTTGCTTACACTTGCTGCCATATAGTCAGTAAATTTTTGTTGACTTTAAAATCAGCCTCCAACTTTCCAGTACCGTTTTTTCCTGCATTTTAAATGATTTTACTGATGAATTAATAGATTTAAATATTTTATATCTATTTTGTTGTCACTTTAAAAAAAAATTTTTGTTCCTCAAAACATCAGTCAGGTAAATGAAAAAATTTTAATTAACAGTTTTAAAAAAGATGGGCAAAAACGTTTAATCATAAAATCCACAAACACAACCTCAATGTGAGTATAGAGGTACGACGATGAATTGCAAAAGTATTGAAGATTAAAAAATGTAATTTTTATTGACATCAGGTAAATTTATATAATACTAGCTGAAGAGCCCGGCGTTGCCTGGGCATAGTAAATATCTGTGATTAGTTATAGCACCTCACTTCTCTTATTTTCCCATCACGCCTCTCATTTTCCCCATCACATCTTTCATTTTCCCCCTCACATCTCTCATTTTCTCCCTCACTCCTCTCATTTTCCCCCTCACTCCCCACTAACACTTGTCATTTCGACCTCACATCTGTCATTTTCCGATCACTCCACTATTTTCCCTCACTCCTCTCATTTTGCACTCACACCTTTTCATCTCACACCTCTCATTTTCACCTCAGTATATACATGTTTGTCATCTCCCTTATATATAGTATACACCTGTATGTCATCTCCTGTATATAGTGTAAGATTGCGCTTACTGAGTGTATTGGGGGACACTCGCTTGGCCACGATATTCAGCACACGGGCACGGTTTTTTCAAACAAAGCAGTCTATATGGTTTATTATGGCATCATAAACCACAGAAAATATGAACAACCAGCAAACAGTCTTTACATTAGTCTTCACACCATAGCATACGGCTATGAAACCGCGGTCACTAAACACACTGAACCCGTGTCCAGTTATCGTGGGTGACCGCACGCCATACAGTTGATTAATGTCCATGGAGCACAACAGGCACCAACGTATGACATTATCCCTCAGGACAGCCACCCGCTTCACTGTGACCTCCTTAGTCGACAGTATCACCAACTGTTTCGTCTCCAGTGCCCAGTGCACACTACACGCTTCTACTGCCTTTTTAAAGGCCTCATGCACACCCTCTCTGGTACACGCATATTGCGCCTCTTCGGGTACATCTATCACGCACTTGAAGAGCGGAGTCTCACTCTCTTCAGGAACGGATGGCTCCTGCTTTGCCATGGACCTTTCCATCAAGGCACCTGTCACAACCGGGTGACTATTTTGTTCCGCTTTTAGCGCCAACTCTTTCTCTGGTAGAGGGCCTCTTAATGCTTCTCTGAGCACTTCCATATCTTCCCTTAGGGTCTTATACACATTTTGCCAAGTGAACAGGTGATCTCTGAGCTCAGAGACTTCCTTCTCCAGCTCATCCACCCTGTGCTCAGCCACTTGTCTCAGGACCCTTTCTTTTTCAACATGGTCTTTCACTGTCTCTTTAACCATTTCTATTTCGTGATCCCTTTCTCTTTTGGCTAGCACGTGTCGCACCATCACTTTTTTAAATATCCTTTCAGATGGGCCAACTTGCTCACCCACACTCTGCTGCATCAGAGTTTTACCTATTTCTTCATTAACAGGTTCAACCCTCTCTTGGGCTTCAGTAGTGACAACTTTAGCCTCGTCCTGTTTCACAGGGACTTCAGAGTATTTCACACACTCCAGGTCCTCAGCATCTTCCGTCAAATCTTCACAAGGTGCAACTGGTTCAGCCCCTTTGCCTCTTTTACGTCTCCGGCGACGGGAGGAAGACTTGCCATTTGTACCTGAGTCAGCCTTATTGCACTCTTTCCCACTGGCATCATCATCTGAATGGGAGTTGCCACCATAGTCTGTCTCACACCCCACAACATTGTGAACCCTCAAGTCACTCTTTAACCAAGTGTCAGCTTCACAGGCTTTATTAGCCAAGTCACTTAAAGTCATCTTGGGGTAACCGTCAGGTGACATGTCCGTAAGTTGGGCAGACGCACCTTCCCCACTGGTCAACCCGTCGTCTGACCCATCAACTTTGGGAGATATAAATACTTTAAGGTATGCAACCCCACCAGCGGAGAGCCCTCCATTCTCCTGTTGTAAAGAAGCTCCCTTCTCCCACAAGTCTGTGAACAACCTAGAGTCCCGGCCAACTACCACCGGGCAGGGTAAGTTTGAGACTATGGCGACATTATGTATTGCACTATCCCTGGCCGTCTCGAGGACCAACCTGGCCACTGGATAGCCCTTAGTGTGTCCATGGATGCAGGTGACCCCGACCTTCCTACCGGGCATTTAAAATCCTTCAGGTGCAACTCTCACTAGAGTCACCGGGGCCCCAGAATCGACCAGTCCATGCATTTCCATCTCATGCACCCGCAGGGCACACCCCCGTAAACTTTCACCAGGTGGATAGTTCACACAGCACACTGGACACACGTAACTTACAGGCCCTGGGCACCCATTTGTCTGCGGTACCTCTTTTCGGGCTACAACGCCTTTTTTTGCTCCGCCCCCTTTTGGGCAAGTGCTCCGCTTTTTGACACCACCCCTGTTCGGGATACAGCCCCCTTTTGGGATTCCACCCCTTTCTGGGCTACTACCCCTGTTTGGGTTACCACCCCTTTTTGGGACTCCGCCCCCTTTTGGGCAACCATCCCTGTTTGGGTCACCGCCCCTTTTAGGGACACCACCCCTTCCCTGGGTACACCCCGTGGACTCCCCCACAGCACTCAGACCCCAGTTCGCACAGTACAGCACTATGTCTCTGGGCTTGTACTGTCCCTTTAAGAGTCTGCACAATCTGAGGAAGGGGAAAAAAAATAAAAATTTTTTTTTTCTTTTTATGTCACTTCACCAGCTCCTGCTGGAACCGCCACAGCTCTCGCTGCAGTCACATACAACCGACACCTCCGGCTGCCAACCACAAGCCACTGCAGCTCCGCCTGCTGCGGAACCTCTTGCTGCAACTGCAGCTACGCTCCACAAGGCTCTGCACGGCTCCACTGCAAACTTTGTGGACCCGCCGATCCACAGCAAGCTGCTTGTCACCTTTGTAGACCCGCCGATCCACAGCAAGACGCTTGTCACCTTCGTGGACCCGCCGAGCCACAGCAATTAACTCCACATGTGCGTCCTGGATCGTTGCCCGCTTCGAGCACCATATGTAAGATTGCTCTTACTGAGTGTATTGGGGGACACTCGCTTGGCCACGATATTCAGCACACGGGCACGGTTTTTTCAAACAAAGCAGTCTATATGGTTTATTATGGCATCGTAAACCACAGAAAATATGAATAACCAGCAAACAGTCTTTACATTAGTCTTCACACCATAACATACGGCTATGAAACCGCGGTCACTAAACACACTGAACCCCTGTGTCCAGTTATCGTGGGTGACCGCACGCCATACAGTTGATTAATGTCCATGGAGCACAACAGGCACCAACGTATGACATTTACCTGTAGGTAATCTGCTCCTGTATATGTAGCGCCCCCACTGCCGCAGGGCCGAGGGGTACCCGGTACCGGGCCTCTGAGTCTCTGCTCTGGGGTTGTCACGGTGGCGAGGCCCCGGTCCGTGACGCTGCCGAAGGGCGCACAGTATCTGATAGATGTAGATGGTGGTGGTGGTGCGGTGCAGTAAATAATGAGGACACCAGGTTACAGTCTCTTTACCTCTTTACTGAAGATCTCTGGGTCCTCAGTCCGGAATACGGTTCACCAGGCTACGCAAGTCCGGCCGGCCCAATGGCACCTCCAGAGTTCTCCTTGCAGGTGGAAATCTGTGCCTTCCCGCTAGCGTTATGTGTTGTGGTCCTCCCCTGCTGTGCTTACGGGATAGTACCCCACAACTGTTGTGTCTGTTTCTGATGTTCCCTCACAACTCGTTCGGATGATGTTCTTCTCCTCCGTCCCTCCCTGATGTTCTGGTTAGGACGGCACCCGTATGACGAGTAGGCTCGGAGCTCTTCCGGGACCCTAGAGTCGCCCCTCTCCTAGTGCGCCCCCCATGTCTTCATAGGTGATGTATGTGAGACAGCCCGCCTGTGACTGACTGTCCTGCCGTTGGTTTGAAGTATTGCTTGGAGCTAGATATATAAATACTTCCTCGGCGTTCCGGCCGCCGGTTGTGCGCCTCAGTAGGATGTTGCCTCGGTCTTACAGCACGACTCCTACTGGTATTTCTCCTCTTGCTTTGATCTCGTTTCTCACTCAGCACAATATATCTCGCTTCTGTTCCTTTCTTAGGGCACCGCCGCTATACTGAGCAGGCACGGTCCCGTGACGTTCTTTCTTGTAGCCAGGCCTCTGTCAGGGTCCCAAACCTGACAGGGACCCTACCGAATCTTCCCCCACAACACCCTCTGCCACAAGATGTTGCCTGGTTCCAACCCAGTCAGCTCTCTCAACTAACTTCCTGCCTGACCCCCAGTTTTACCCACAGTGGTGAGGAGTGGCCTAATAAATAGCACCCGTAGCTCCCCCTGGAGGCCCGACTGTGAAATGTATTGGTGTATGTGATACCTGGTCAGATGAACTCCTTCAGTGCCATAAGACGTACCATAGCCCCCCTTAGCGGCGGAGCCACAGTACTGCAACGACCAGGACTCTGGGGCGCTGCACTCCCCCCCGGTTAAATCCAGTACTCCGGGACTGGGAAGAAAACAACAATCCAGGTTAGCAAAAAGACATACAATTTTGAAAATGCAATAACAATAAGTAAGCTTGAACAGAGCTTCCCTTTATGGGAGGTGAGGACACTTGAACGTTACAAACATGGTTAAACATTATAAATTACAGGCTATAAATAACTCCTGTTACCCAACCGGGTATTCTACTTAGTGCAAACTCTTGAATATTAAGTTAACATTGCCTTTAAGGACGTATACTCCCTATCCACTAAAGACTTACTTATAAAACATTATGAAACTGACTTCTTCTTTAAGGGCGTACAGGCTAACCCACTAAAGAATTATTCTGAACATTATAATATTAATTAACTCTTTCTCTTTCGTTCTCCTTCGTTAAATCTGCAGGACCGCCTGTCCTAACTGCTCCAGGCCTACTGCCTCTCCTTTCTTTACAGGACCGCCCCTTTCAGCCCGGGCCTACTGCCTTTTCAACTACTATACTCAGTATAGAACATAACATTTACTTTCAGTTTGAAATCACTGAGCCATCCCTATATGGCTCCAAAGAGGACTCGCTGACTAACCCCGTACGGGTTCACTTTTCTGTCCTCATTCTTCTATCAACATTATCAAACATTTCTTACAATCAACTAATTGGATACATATAACTTTTACATGTAAGCATCATCATCACTTTCCTTTTTATCAAAACATTATTGCTATCTATCTGTCGTAAAGCAATACCATTCTTTAAGTGCAACAAGTGAACATCCCCTTTAAGAGGGGATCCAGTCTGTATGAGGTAGCACATCTTCTCAAGCTACCAGTCCGTACTCAGCAAAAGCTCCGGTGCGGTATCTTCGCAAAGAGTCCTTCTTTAAGTAAACCAGTAGGGAGCACCTTTAAGAAGGTGCAAACTATTTACAAGCAGTTTGTATCATGCACTGTTAATGATTCCAGCAGTTCTTTTCAACAATGAGAAAACAGGAAACAAAAGCAAAAGCAGAGGAAGGGATCCCGGGTAAACAAAGGGATCCCTTTAAGAGTTAACCCTAGTCGGGTTTAAAGCAGCAAAAAGCAGGGAAACAAATAGTTAACTATGTACAGTTTCAGGTTTCTGAGGTTTAGTTGGACGGCTTCCAGGGCTGTACCTGGCACTTAACCCTTCTTGGCCTGGGAAAAGTGAGGTCCAGGGTTACACCCAGTGCTGGACAAACGCCGTTAATCCGTCTTTCCTGTACAGTTAAATCATGCGCAGCGATGGAGGTCTGCGCAGCTTGAGTATGGGCATTTGCTGCAGCAGAGGTAGCGGCTGCTGCAAGACCAGTCACGGGAATGGAGTCAGCAGTTGTGGCACTAGCAGTCACTGGAGTGGTGTCGGTTGTCAGGGCAGGGTCGTCCTTCATACCTGCTTCAGATGCGGTCCCTCCGGTGCCGGTCTGCTCCGTCTCCGCTGGGGTCTGGAATGCTGGCTGCAGGGCCTCGTGCTGCGACGTTGTCATCTCTGCTCGCAGCATCTCGCTTTCCGGCAGGGCCTTGCTTTCTGGCTTCGGAGCGCTGGAACTTCTTTCTTGCTCCGGACCAGATGAGGCTGCCGACAGATGTCTGGTGAGGCTCCCGATGATGGTCTTCTTCCACCCGGCCTCAGTGCTCAGCTGCGTCTGCAGGAGTTGGTGGATCAGCTTGTCCGCTCCGGTCTGCAGGAGGTCAGCGTCAACTATGGAGGTCTGGCTGCGGTGCCTCTCCGGGTAGCTGGGGGAGTCCTCGGCTCCGACCCCACGCTCCGGCTCCGGGCGGCTGGCCATGGCGTCCTCCATGTCGCTGAATTCTTCTTCCTGGTCCTTTTCCCGCTCTCTCTTTCGTGGGCGGTTTCGTTTTCTCTGTCTCTGCCCACCATTGAGGATCAGGAGGCGGATCTCGGCTGCTGACGGACACGTCCTCAAGGGGCCGAGATATTTAGACTGGGCTGCCATTGTCTTTCGCGCTCTTCAGCTTGTTCACGCCCACTTCCACGCCCTTCTTCTTCTCCTGCGCTCTCCTTAGCGCTGTAATGGCGGCGGTTTTGGCGCGAACTTTTGGCGGCAAGTGACAATCCACAGTCTTTGCAATAAAGTACAGTCCAAGCATAATAAATCACAGTTCCAAGGCACACATGACCTGATTCTTCAGGCTTAAGTAGATCCTGTTCGTGACGCCAAGTGTAGCGCCCCCACTGCCGCAGGGCCGAGGGGTACCCGGTACCGGGCCTCTGAGTCTCTGCTCTGGGGATGTCACAGTGGCGAGGCCCCGGTCCGTGACCCTGCCGAAGGGCGCACAGTATCTGATAGATGTAGATGGTGGTGGTGGTGCGGTGCAGTAAATAACGAGGACACCAGGTTACAGTCTCTTTACCTCTTTACTGAAGATCTCTGGGTCCTAAGTCCGGAATACGGTTCACCAGGCTACGCAAGTCCGGCCGGCCCAATGACACCTCCAGAGTTCTCCTTGTAGGTGGAAATCTGTGCCTTCCCGCTAGCGCTATGTGTTGTGGTCCTCCCCTGCTGTGCTTACGGGATAGTACCCCACAACTGTTGTCTGTTTCTGATGTTCCCTCACAACTCGTTCGGATGATGTTCTTCTCCTCCGTCCCTCCCTGATGTTCTGGTTAGGACGGCACCCGTATGACGAGTAGGCTCGGAGCTCTTCCGGGACCCTAGAGTCGCCCCTCTCCTAGTGCGCCCCCCATGTCTTCATAGGTGATGTATGTGAGACAGCCCGCCTGAGACTGACTGTCCTGCCGTTGGTTTGAAGTATTGCTTGGAGCTAGATATATAAATACTTCCTCGGCGTTCCGGCCGCCGGTTGTGCGCCTCAGTAGGATGTTGCCTCGGTCTTACAGCACGACTCCTACTGGTATTTCTCCTCTTGCTTTGATCTCGTTTCTCGCTCAGCACAATATATCTCGCTTCTGTTCCTTTCTTAGGGCACCGCCGCTATGCTGAGCAGGCACGGTCCCGTGACGTTCTTTCTTGTAGCCAGGCCTCTGTCAGGGTCCCAAACCTGACAGGGACCCTACCGAATCTTCCCCCACAACACCCTCTGCCACAAGGTGTTGCCTGGTTCCAACCCAGTCAGCTCTCTCAACTAACTTCCTGCCTGACCCCCAGTTTTACCCACAGTGGTGAGGAGTGGCCTAATAAATAGCACCCTTAGCTCCCCCTGGAGGCCCGACTGTGAAATGTATTGGTGTATGTGATACCTGGTCAGATGAACTCCTTCAGTGCCATCAGACGTACCATAGCCCCCCTTAGCGGCGGAGCCACAGTACTGCAACGACCAGGACTCTGGGGCGCTGCATATATAGTATATACCTGTGTGTCATCTCCTCCTGTATATAGTATATACCTGTATGTCATCTCCTCCTGTATGTAGTATGTACCTGTATGTCATCTCCTCCTCTATATAGTATATACCTGTGTGTCATCTCTCCTGTATATAGTATATATCTGTGTGTCATCTCCTCCTGTATATAGTATATACCTGTGTGTCATCTCTCCTGTATATAGTATATATCTGTGTGTCATCTCCTCCTGTATATAGTATATACCTGTGTGTCATCTCCTCCTGTATATAGTATATATCTGTATGTCATCTCCTCCTGTATTAGACCTCGTTCACACGTTATTTGGTCAGTATTTTTACCTCAGTATTTGTAAGCTAAATTGGCAGCCTGATAAATCCCCAGCCAACAGTAAGCCCTCCCCCCTGGCAGTATATATTAGCTCACACATACACATAATAGACTGGTCATGTGACTTACAGCTGCCAGATTCCTATATGGTACATTTGTTGCTCTTGTAGTTTGTCTGCTTATTAATCAGATTTTTGTTTTTGAAGGATAATACCAGACTTGTGTGTGTTTTAGGGCGAGTTTCGTGTGTCAAGTTGTGTGTGTTGAGTTGCGTGTGGCGACATGCATGTAGCGACTTTTGTGAGATGAGTTTTGTGTGGCGACATGCGTGTAGCAACTTTTTGTGTGTCGAGTTGCATGTGACAGGTTAGTGTAGCAAGTTGTGTGCAGTTTTATGTGTGGTGCCTTTTGAGTATGTGAAAGTTTTGTGTGAGGCAACTTTTGCATGTGTTGCAACTTATGTGCATGTGGCAATTTTTCCGCGTGTGCAAGTTTTGCGTGTGGCGAGTTTTCCATGAGGTGAGTTTTGCACGTGTGGCGAGTTTTGCATGTGGAGAGTTTTGCGCGTGGCGAGTTTTGAGCGGCAACTTTTGTGTTTCGACTTTTATGTGGCGAGGTTGGTGTATGTGTGGTGAAATGTGCGCTGAGGGTGGTATATGTGTTCGAGCACGTGGTAGTGTGTGGCACATTTTGTGTGTGTGTTCATATCCCCGTGGTGGTGTGGTGAGTATCCCATGTCGGGGCCCCACCTTAGCAACTGTACGGTATATACTCTTTGGCGCCATCGCTGTCATTCTTTAAGTCCCCCTTGTTCACATCTGGCAGCTGTTAATTTGCCTCCAACACTTTTCCTTTCATTTTTTCCCCATTATGTAGATAGGGGCAAAATTGTTTGGTGAATTGGAAAGCGCGGGGTTAAAATTTCACCTCACAACATAGCCTATGACGCTCTGGGGGTCCAGACGTGTGACTGTGCAAAATGTTGTGGCTGTAGCTGCGACGGTTCAGATGCCAATCCCGGACATATACACATACATACATACACACATACACACATTCAGCTTTATATATTAGACTAGCTGTACTACCCGGCTTCACCCGGGTTAATGACTGCTGTTAGCAAAATAGAATGTGTTAACAAAAATTTATTCTGCACACAAAAACCACAAAACAAATAGATAGAACTGTAATTATTAAAACGCAAAAACTAAGCTAATAGAAGCATTTCACAACATATATTAGCTTTGTTATACTGAGAATGTCTTTGTTGCCTATATTAACCAATCAGAGCTCAGATTAATTAACTGTAGCAAAATAGAAGCTGAGCTGTGATTGGTTGCTATTGGCAGCCTGATAAATCCCCAGCCAACAGTAAGCCCACCCCCTGGCAGTATATATTAGCTCACACATACACATAATAGACTGGGCATGTGACTGACAGCTGCCGGATTTCCTATATGGTACATTTGTTGCTCTTGTAGTTTGTCTGCTTATTAATCAGATTTTTATTTTTGAAGGATAATACCAGACTTGTGTGTGTTTTAGGGCGAGTTTCGTGTGTCAAGTTGTGTGTGTTGAGTTGCGTGTGGCGACATGCATGTAGCGACTTTTGTGAGATGAGTTTTGTGTGGTGACATGCGTGTAGCAACTTTTTGTGTGTCGAGTTGCATGTGACAGGTTAGTGTAGCAAGTTGTGTGCAGCAAGATTTGTGCATGGCGAGTTTTGCGCGTGGCGAGTTTTATGTGTGGTGCGTTTTGAGTATGTGCAAGTTTTGTGTGAGGCAACTTTTGCATGTGGTGCAACTTTTGTACATGTGGCAATTTTTCTGTGTGTGCAAGTTTTGCATGAGGTGAGTTTTCCATGAGGTGATGAGTTTTGCACGTGTGGCGAGTTTTGCGTGAGCCTAGTTTTGCATATGGCGAGTTTTGCATGTGGAGAGTTTTGCGCGTGGCGAGTTTTGAGTGGTGACTTTTGTGTTTCGACTTTTATGTGGCGAGGTTGGTGTGTGTGTGGTCAAATGTGTGCTGAGGGTGGTATATGTGTTCAAGCACGTGGTAGTGTGTGGCGCATTTTGTGTGTGTGTTCATATCCCCGTGTGTGGTGAGTATCCCATGTCGGGGCCCCACCTTAGCAACTGTACGGTATATACTCTTTGGCGCCATCGCTCTCATTCTTTAAGTCCCCATTGTTCACATCTGGCAGCTGTCAATTTTCCTCCACCACTTTTCCCTTCACTTTTTCCCCATTATGTAGATAGGGGCAAAATTGTTTGGTGAATTGGAACGCGCGGGGTTAAAATTTCACCTCACAACATAGCCTATGACGCTCTCGGGGTCCAGACGTGTGACTGTGCAAAATTTTGTGGCTGTAGCTGCGACGGTGCAGATGCCAATCCCGGACATACACACATACATACATACACACATTTAGCTTTATATATTAGATATACCTGTATGTAATCTCCTGTATATAGTATATACCTGTGTGTCATCTCACCTATATATAGTATATATCTGTGTGTCATCTCCTCCTGTATATAGTATATACCTGTATATCATCTCCTCCTATACATAGCATATACCTGTATGTCATCTCCTCCTGTATATACTATATACCTGTAGGTAATCTGTTCCTGTTTATAGTATATACCTGTGTGTCATCTCCTCCTGTATATAGTATATACCTGTATGTCATCTCCTCCTGTATATAGTATATACCTGTGTGTCATCTCCCCTGTATATAGTGTATATATGTGTGTGTCATCTCCTCCTGTATATAGTATATGCCTGTGTGTCATCTCCCCTGTATATAGTATATACCTGTGTGTCATCTCCTCCTCTATATAGTATATACCTGTGTGTCATCTCTCCTGTATATAGTATATAACTGTGTGTCATCTCCTCCTGTATATAGTATATACCTGTGTGTCATCTCCCCTGTAAATAGTATATACCTGTGTGTCATCTCCTCCTGTATATAGTATATACCTGTATGTCATCTCCTCCTGTATATACTTTATACCTGTGTGTCATCTCTCCTATATATAGTATATGCCTGTATGTCATCTCCCCTGTATATAGTATATACCTGTGTGTCATCTCTCCTGTATATAGTATATATCTGTGTGTCATCTCCTCCTGTATATAGTATATACCTGTGTGTCATCTCCTCCTGTATATAGTATATACCTTTATGTCATCTCCTCCTGTATATAGTATATATCTGTATGTCATCTCCTCCTGTATTAGACCTCGTTCACACGTTATTTGGTCAGTATTTTTACCTCAGTATTTGTAAGCTAAATTGGCAGCCTGATAAATCCCCAGCCTACAGGAAGCCCACCCCCTGGCAGTATATATTAGCTCACACATACACATAATAGACTGGGCATGTGACTGACAGCTGCCGGATTCCTATATGGTACATTTGTTGCTCTTGTAGTTTGTCTGCTTATTAATCAGATTTTTATTTTTGAAGGATAATACCAGACTTGTGTGTGTTTTAGGGCGAGTTTCGTGTGTCAAGTTGTGTGTGTTGAGTTGCGTGTGGCGACATGCATGTAGCAACTTTTTGTGTGTCGAGTTGCATGTGACAGGTTAGTGTAGCAAGTTGTGTGCAGCAAGTTTTGCGCTTGGCGAGTTTTGCGCGTGGCGAGTTTTATGTGTGGTGCCTTTTGAGTATGTGCAAGTTTTGTGTGAGGCAACTTTTGCATGTGTTGCAACTTTTGTGCATGTGGCAATTTTTCTGTGTGTGCAAGTTTTGCTTGTGGCGAGTTTTCCATGAGGTGAGTTTTGCACGTGTGGCGAGTTTTGCATGTGGAGAGTTTTGCGCGTGGCGAGTTTTGAGCGGCGACTTTTGTGTTTCGACTTTTATGTGGCGAGGTTGGTGTATGTGTGGTGAAATGTGTGCTGAGGGTGATATGTGTGTTCGAGCACGTGGTAGTGTGTGGTGCATTTTGTGTGTGTGTTCATATCCCCGTGGTGGTGTGGTGATTATCCCATGTCGGGGCCCCACCTTAGCAACTGTACAGTATATACTCTTTGGCGCCATCGCTCTCATTCTTTAAGTCCCCCTTGTTCACATCTGGCAGCTGTTAATTTGCCTCCAACACTTTTCCTTTCACTTTTTCCCCATTATGTAGATAGGGGCAAAATTGTTTGGTGAATTGGAACGCGCGGGGTTAAAATTTCGCCTCACAACATAGCCTATGACGCTCTCGGGGTCCAGACGTGTGACTGTGCAAAATTTTGTGGCTGTAGCTGCGACGGTTCAGATGCCAATCCCGGACATACACACATACATACATACACACATACACACATACATACACACATTCAGCTTTATATATTAGATAATAGAATGAAGTGAAATCAAGCTTCTGGAACATACAAGGAGTGCGGGAGCATTGGGACACAAAATGAATAGCTGCACAAAGGATATTGCACTATATAAAATGAGAAAAAGGACTTCCCATATGGTAGGAAATAGAAAGAAGCTCTGATTACTTCAATTACACATACAGAGCTCTCAGCTGCAGTTTCCTCTGCCTGCCAGCACAAGGCTGGAATTCTAAGGCCAGCGTCACACTCAGCGTAGGGAAATATGGTCCGTATTTAACGGCCGTAATACGCAGTAATTTTCCCAAAACACTGTTCCGTATTCAATGAGAGGATGCGATTTTTACGGACAAATGTATCCGTGTGTCATCCGTATGGCATCTGTACGGCGATTTTTTTGCGCAGGCTTGCAAAATGGACAAATCATGGATCCATCGGCTAAAATATTCCTAAAAACATATATACAGTCATATTTATATATATATATATATATATATAATGTCAGTGAGACATATATATATATATATATATATATATATATATATATGTATGTATTTATATTTAATTCAGCGCTAGATAGCAGAAAAGCCAGTAATTCAATTGCCGGCTTTTCATTTCTCCTTCCCAAACCCAACATGATATGAGACATGGTTAGGCCGGTTTCACACGTCAGTGGCTCCGGTACGTGAGGTGACAGTTTCCTCACGTACTGGAGACACTGACACACGTGGACCCATAAAAATCAATGCATCTGTGCAGATGTCATTGATTTTTTGCGGACCGTGTCTCCGTGTGCCAAACACGGAGACATGTCAGTGTTCGTGGGAGCGCACGTATTACACAGACCCATTAAAGTCAATGGGTCCGTGTAAAACACGGACCGCACACGGACGTTCTCCGTTTGCAGTCCGTGTGCCGTGCAGGGGACAGCGCTACAGTAAGCGCTGTCCCCCCTACTGGTGCTGAATCCGCGATTCATATGTTCCCTGCAGCAGCGTTTGCTGCAGAGAAAATATGAATAATAGTGTTTAAAAGAAAGATCTATGTGTCCGCCGCCCTCCCACCCCCTGTGCGCCCCCCCGCTGTTCTGAAAATACTCACCCGCTTCCCTCGTTGGCTGTCGATGCTTCCTGTGCTGGCCGCGTTTTCTACTGTATGCGGTCACGTGGGGCCGCCGATTAGAGTCATGAATATGTGGCTCCACCTCCCATAGGGGTGGAGCCGCCTATTCATGACTGTAAATGAGCGGCCCCACGTGACCGCATACAGGAGAAGATGTAGCCAGACCAGGAAGCAGCGACAGCCAACGAGGGAGCGGGTGAGTATTTTCAGAACAGCGGGGGGGGGGGGGGGGGGCGCACACAGACACATAGATCTTTATTTTAAACACTATTATTCATATCTTCTATGCAGCAAACGCTGCTGCAGAGAAGATATGAATGGCGGCTTCAGCACGATGCAGTGTACCACACGCGTGGGTACCACATGCTCCGTGTGGTACCCACTCGGCACACGGGCGGCACACGTGTGCCACACATATGGCCTACGTGAGCTCACGGGCACACGGACACGGATAACTCCGGTACCGATTTTTTCCGGTACCGGAATTATCTGGACATGTGGGACAGCCCTTACATACAGTAAACCATCTCATATCCCTTTTTTTATTACATATTCCTCTTTATTAATGTAACAAGTGTCTGTGTGTAAAATTTTGCAGCTCTAGCTATTAAATTAAAGGGTTAAATCCCGGAAAAAATTGGCATGGGCTCCCGCGCAATTTTCTCCGCCAGAGTGGGAAAGCCAGTGACAGAGGGCAGATATTAATAGCCTAGGGAGGTACCATGGTCATAGGACCCCCCCTGGCTAAAAAAATCTGCCCCCACCCACCCCAGAAAAGGCAAATCTGGAAGATGCGCCTATTCTGGCACTTGGCCTCTCTCTTCCCACTCCCATGTAGCGGTGGGATAAGGGGTAATGAAGGGTTAATGCCACCTTGCTATTGTAAGGTGACACTAAGCCAGGTTAATAATGGAGAGGCGTCAATTATGACACCTATCCATTATTAATCCAATAGTACTAAATGATTAATAAAACACACACACACACGCACATTATTCAAAAGTATTTTAATGAAATAAAGACACAGGGTGTTGTAATTTTTTATTATACTGTCAATCCACCTGAAGACCCTTGTCACCAGAAATAAATGTAAACAAAACAAACAACAATATTCCATACCTTCCGTTGTTCAGTCTTGTCCCACGCTGTAAATCCATCTGAAGGGGTTAAAACATTTTACACCCAGGAGCTCTGCTAATGCAGCTGTGCTCCTGCCTGTAAAACTTTGTGAATGAATGGAATGCAGGGGAATGTACTGTAGTTACCTCGAGTCGTGGTGATGCGCCCTCTGCTGGGTGAACTCATATGAACTCGAGCCTGGGAACTTTTTAAATATAAATATATATATACACTCACCGGCCACTTTATTAGGTACACCATGCTAGTAACGGATTGGACCCCCTTTTGCCTTCAGAACTGCCTCAATTCTTCGTGGCATAGATTCAACAAGGTGCTGGAAGCATTCCTCAGAGATTTTGGTCCATATTGACATGATGGCATCACACAGTTGCCGCAGATTTGTCGGCTGCACATCCCAAAGATGCTCCATACAAGGCAGGATGGATCCATGCTTTCATGTTGTTTACGCCAAATTCTGACCCTACCATCCGAATGTCGCAGCAGAAATCGAGACTCATCAGACCAAGCAACGTTTTTCCAATCTTCTACTGTCCAATTTCGATGAGCTTGTACAAATTGTAGCCTCAGTTTCCTGTTCTTAGCTGAAAGGAGTGGTACCCGGTGTGGTCTTCTGCTGCTGTAGCCCATCTGCCTCAAAGTTCGACGCACTGTGCGTTCAGAGATGCTCTTAGGCCTACCTTGGTTGTAACGGGTGGCGATTTGAGTCACTGTTGCCTTTCTATCAGCTCGAACCAGTCTGCCCATTCTCCTCTGACCTCTGGCATCAACAAGGCATTTCCGCCCACAGAACTGCCGCTCACTGGATTTTTTTTCTTTTTCGGACCATTCTCTGTAAACCCTAGAGATGGTTGTGCGTGAAAATCCCAGTAGATCAGCAGTTTCTGAAATACTCAGACCAGCCCTTCTGGCACCAACAACCATGCCACGTTCAAAGGCACTCAAATCACCTTTCTTCCCCATACTGATGCTCGGTTTGAACTGCAGGAGATTGTCTTGACCATGTCTACATGCCTAAATGCACTGAGTTGCCGCCATGTGATTGGCTGATTAGAAATTAAGTGTTAACAAGAAGTTGGACAGGTGTACCTAATTAGTCCATGAGCCAAGAACCAAATTTGACGATATCGGTACCAAGCGGAGTGACTAATTCTCTTTGGTATTTTTAGGTAGATGCATGTCTGTAGTTTATTTTTTGATATGATAGCCCTTACATATACGTAGCTTATTAACCCCTTCAGCCCTAGGCCTATTTGTACCCAAGTGCCTAAGCCAATCTGACCTGTGCCACTTCATGGGCTAATAACTTTGGAACGCTTTCACCTATCCAAGCCATTCTGAGATTGTTTTCTCGTGACATATTGTACTTCACGTCAGTGCTAAATGGGAGTCAATATATTTTACCTTTCTATATAAAAAAATGCTAAATATTCGGAAATTTTGGAAAAATCGGCAATTTTTTAACTTTGAAATTCTCTGCTTTTTACAAAAATACTGATACCCCCCATAATAGTTATTAATTTACACTCCCCACATGTTTACTTCATATTGGCATCATTTTGAAAATGAAACCTTATTGTTTTACGACGTAATAGGGCTTATAGTTTTATGCGCAATTTTTCACATTTACAGCAAAACCCACTTTTCAAAGGACCAAGTCACTTCTGAAGTCACTTTAAGGGGCTTACATAACAGAAACCACCCATAAATTACCCCATTTTGCAAACTACACCCCTCAAGCTGTTCAAAACTCATTTTTAAAAACTGTTAACCCTTTAGGTGTTCCACAGGAATTTTAGCATGAGCCAAGAACCAAATATGACGATATCGGTACCACCCGGAGTGACTAGATGTAGTATTTGTAACAAAATTTAATCCAAGTTATGTAAATACACACTGAACATGTCATGTGCATATATATATATATATATATATATATATATATATATATATATATATATGTTACTCCATAATATCTTCAACATCGGACTCTGAATCTGACTGTTGTTCTACTGGCTCGTCTTCAGTACCCTTGTTCTGGCATGTCTGTAATCTGCACATGTCTGTGCACTTCAGGCCATTGCTGAGGCAAGTACACTGAGGAAGTTCACATGACCGCACACACTTGCAGGACAGTAGCTGTATAATAGCTTCTGGTGCTGGTGCCCCTTGCATCCACTTGACAACAAGCTTTCCGTCGTTATCTATCATCCAACCGCAGTCTGTTGGGTTTGCAACCCATGGCTGGCTCTGCAGACTTCTCCTCCAGATCGCAGCCTGGTAGTTTGCACGCAGTGCATGCATGAAAAGGCAGTCCTGGCAAGGAGGGAGTTGACTTGACTCTACCACTCCACGTCTGGCACAGAACAGCTGATAACGGAGCCTGTTTACCTCAGTTGTTTGGGTAGTTGGCAGGTACATGTGGCAGGTGATTTCCTGTAACTTCTCAAAAAGTTCGGTAGACACTTCCCATGAACGACCAACTTCCTGAAAGGCATCCTGGTATGTCTTGTTCATCTTCAACTGCTTGAGTGTCGTCATCTTCCCACGGCCAGCGAATGCACTGACGGTGTCACAGCCTGTAAATGCATGCATACCAATCAATGAATCACATACGCTGCCTCCCAATGTTCGGCTCAGAGTGGTGATATCCAGGAATCTTGTCCGGTTCTGTGTACCGCATTTCTGGAACAGGTGGGATGGGATTTTGTGGCACATGCCCAGACACAGGACCATGACATCAGTATCCTCCGAAGTGATGATGACCGACTTGTAACCAGATTCTGCTGCATGAAGAGCATGGAGAAGGAGGCGTGTGTCTGCTTCTTCTTGATTTGACTTAAGGTCAGCAGCCTCTTCCCACTGTTCTTTGGTGATCTTAAAGCAGAGCTGCTCACATGTGACATACAGCTCCTTCTCCTCAAGCTTCTCCCTGTGGTGTTTCGCCTTCCATTCTTCTACCAGAAACTTTGAGACTTGCCTTGTTGGAGGAACTACTTAGAAGCTTTTTCCACTGCTGGATGTTGTGCCCATGTTGAATGTTCTTGAAATGGATCCCTGTGCCTTCATATCTGTTGACTCTTTCTGTATCTTTGATGGATGTCTCCTTGTAGACGTCAAAGACAATATCAATGCGCTTGCTCTTAGCACCCTCATGGATAGCGCGACTCATTGCTGTGCCTGCTAGCTGGCCAAATGTTGCATTGTTTCCCTTCAGTTTCTGAACCAGGCTCATCCCATCAATGATGGTTGCAGAGGGCTCGGGGATCACTTCTGCAGGACGAGCATTCCTCTCCAACTCCCTTGCGAGGGCAGCCTTGTTGGTCTTGCGGATAGACCCATCACCATTGGCAAGTGCCCATGGCAATGGACCCAGGGGATGAGTCAAGACATCACTCATTTGTAGCTTTCTGTTCTCAGCTACAAGTATCATCTGGCCAAATAGGTTTCTGTCAGCCTTCAAAATTACCTCCTTGCCAAGACCTTGTCTGCGTGTCTTCATTTGGATGTTAGAGAACGTTTTAAGTTTGTTCTTCGTCATCTTGTCATGAAACAATGTAGTTGGCTTATCGGTACCCAAACGCTCATCCTTGAATGTTTGATATGCATCCTCTCCTATACTGTATGCCCCTTGAAGGTCTTTGGCTACATCTGGTGGTGCTACAGTCGCTGTTGACAAACTGATAAGTTCACCATTATGCTCTTTGTTGAAGGGGTTCACCCAACCTGTCTCCAGCAGTTGAACGAAAGATTGGACATCGGCTTCATCTCTTCTAATCCTAGACACCTGTAGGTCTGAATGGCTGAAGTCAGTATATTGTTGGCCTACCAGGGCCCTCAGCTGCCTCAAGTACATACTGCGGTACTCTGATGTCAGGTAGAACCTGGAAACAGCTCCAACTTTGAGGCTGAAGCCTTTTGTGCCCCCTGGTGTCTGGGTGTCTTTGTTGATTGTCTCTTCAATGGTCTGGTCCACAGGAATTCGTCCAAAAGGATTCTTGCTACCGATCTGGACCGAAAAGCCACCTTGCATGAAGTATTCATGGACCTCTGGGTGTTCTATGGGCAGCCGAGACATTGTGGCATAGTAATAGGTTAGGTATCGGGCATAGTTGACCTTGTCATAGGCAAAACACCATGGTATCATCTGTCGGATTGCTCCTAGGTGAAGCATCCAGTTGCCTTCTCTTGAAGCTCGAACCAGGGCCAGCATGGTCTCGACCATGTCCAAGTATGACATCCAGAATGCTGAGAGTTGTTCATTTCTGAGGGTCTCAAGATAAACTTTTTCCATTTTCTCAACCAAGTGTTTCCAACTACTGTGAAACACTGGTTGGGTCAAAGTGGTCACTATACCCCCTAAAAGATTCCTTGGGGGTGTAGTTTCCAAAATAGGGTCACTTTTTGGGGTTTCCACTGTGGGGGTACCTCAGGCAGCCTTCAAATGTGACATGGCCCCCTAGATTTCTTCCAGTGAATCCGCCACCCAAAAACCACATAGCGCTCCTTCCGTGTTGAGCTGTGCTGTGTGCCCATACTTTAGTTTACGAGTACATGTGGGGTGTTTCTATAAACTGCAGAATTAGGGTAACCAAGTTTGGGTTTGCCGTTAACCCTTGCTAGGTTGCAGGTAAAATTGGATTACAATGTAATATCTGGAAAAAAAATGAAATTTTGAAATTTCGCCTTCATTCTGCTAAAATTCCTGTGGAACACCTAAAGGGTTAACAGTTTTTAAAAATGAGTTTTGAACAGCTTGAGGGGTGTAGTTTGCAAAATGGGGTAATTTATGGGTGGTTTCTGTTATGTAAGCCCCTTAAAGTGACTTCAGAAGTGACTTGGTCCTTTGAAAAGTGGGTTTTGCTGTAAATGTGAAAAATTGCGCATAAAACTATAAGCCCTATTACGTCGTAAAACAATAAGGTTTCATTTTCAAAATGATGCCAATATGAAGTAAACATGTGGGGAGTGTAAATTAATAACTATTATGGGGGGTATCAGTATTTTTGTAAAAAGCAGAGAATTTCAAAGTTAAAAAATTGCCGATTTTTCCAAAATTTCCGAATATTTAGCATTTTTTTATATAGAAAGGTAAAATATATTGACTCCCATTTAGCACTGACGTGAAGTACAATATGTCACGAGAAAACAATCTCAGAATGGCTTGGATAGGTGAAAGCGTTCCAAAGTTATTAGCCCATGAAGTGGCACAGGTCAGATTGGCTTAGGCACTTGGGTACAAATAGGCCTAGGGCTGAAGGGGTTAATAAGCTACGTATATGTAAGGGCTATCATATCAAAAAATAAACTACAGACATGCATCTACCTAAAAATACCAAAGAAAATTAGTCACTCCGGGTGGTACCGATATCTGGCCCGGCTCATGGACTAAATAAAGTGGCCAGTGAGTGTGTATATATATATATATATATATATATATATATATATATATATATATATATATATGTCTCACTGACATATATATATATATATATATATATATATATATATATATACCTATTCTATGTGTACACATTTATTCTACCTATTCTATTCTACTCTGTCAGTGTGATTTTACTGTACACCGCACTCAATTACCGGCTTTTCTAGAGAACACCGCTGCGTATTTCTCGCAAGTCACACGCATGGTCCGTGTGTAATCCGTAATTTTCTCGCCCCCATAGACTTTCATTGGCGTATTTTTTGCGCAATACGCTGACAAACGCAGCATGCTGCGATTTTCTACGGCCGTACAAGACCGTATAATACGGATCCGTAAAATACGGCAGATAGGAGCTGCCCCATAGAGAATCATTGGGCCATATGCAATCCGTATTTTCTTCGCCTCTCATACATCCGTAAAACACGCCAGTGTGACGCTGGCCTAAGCCACTCTTTCTCCCCCTGCTATGCAGCCGTAAATTGAGACCAGCCTGCCAGCTTCACTGAAGAATTTATATGGCCCTGTGCAGCGAAAGCCCAGCTCTCCCTAAATTCCTCATTCCCTCCTCCCGCCTAATACCAGCTAAAATTGGTACAGCCTGTTCCAGAAGGCATGGGACTCTATTGTTCTTTTAAAGTTATGTATATGAAACACTACACAATGAAATTCATGACAGTAACCACAGAGGATAAATGCAATATGAATCTCCCCTGATACATAGCAATACAGGTGTCATTCTATTATTTTACGTCTGATATTCCTTTTGTGAACCAGGAAGCACAGGATTAGCATGTGTAAATCACAAGTAGTGTTTTGCTGACCGGCACAAGCAAGATTTTTTCACATGGATTGAGTGTATGAAAAAGAAAAAAAATCGCAGCATGCAGTATTCTCTTCCAAATTTTGGTCTAAGGATGCGCAAAAAATACATTTGATTTTTTTTTCTGAATGAAAATCGAGCAATTTTCCAAATGCTCAATTGCACCCAACCTAAGCCTATGATCACACATTGCATTTTTGCAAATTAAAAGCTGCTTTTTACAGTACATGCAAAAGCGATGAGATTTCGGAACTCTCCTCCACACGATTGTTTTATTTACTTTTTCCTGACAGTTGGAAAACTGCAGCGTTTTTGTTTTTTTTTTAAATCTGCAACACATCAATTCTTTCAGTGTTTTTTTTTCACCCATAGAAAGCAATGAACAGATTTAAGCTGCAGAAAAAAAATGAAAAAATAAAGCTGAAAAAAAAAATCTGTTTCCATGTTTTGAGAAGAGGGTTATTGGTGTGTGTGCCCATGATGCTTTTTTTAGGAAGGTTTCGCTCGGAATCCGCCTGAAGAAGCACCCCATAAAATATGTGCCCATGATGTCTGTATCAGGGAGGTTTCGCCCAGAATCCACCTGAAGAAGCACCCCATAAAATGTGCGCCCATGATGTCTGTATCAGGGAGGTTTCGCTCAGAATCCACCTGAAGAAGCACCCCATAAAATGTGCGCCAATTATGTCTTTATCAGGCAGGTTTCACCTGGAATCTACCTGAAGAAGCACCCCATAAAATGAAGCAATGACAAAGCGGTACTTTGTGCACATGTCCGTCTCATGTCGCTTATTTTAAACCTTCGGTGTTTGTAAAACCGGATTAGAAGAAGTCACATGGTCATTCTGCTCATTTTTCAGGCGGAAGTGGCCCCATCTCTGTATTTAATGGTAAAGAGCAGGAAAAGCCGCAAAAACGGCAGTGAAGCGCCCCATCGAAACTACCGCCAGTGTTCTCCTAAAGTGGCTTCGCCTGAGAAAACTCAGCATCTATGCTGGCGTCTAGAAGGCTTAGTTAGGCCTTGTTCACACTAGCGGTATTTGGTCAGTATTTTACCTCAGTATTTGTAAGCCAAAACCAGGAGTGGAAAAATCAGATGAAAAGTATAATAGAAACATATGCACCACTTGTGCATTTATCACCCACTCCTGGTTTTGGCTTACAAATACTGAGGTAAAATACTGACCAAATACTGAACATGTGAACAGGGCCTTAGGATCAGAAAACACAAGACCGCTTTCTCCCAGTAGCCAGTACCACACCCGTATACAGGTTTTACTGACGCTGATTATAGACTGCAGTGAAGCCGAGCAGCAATACCAGACACAACTAACGAGAAGGTGGGGCAGCCAGGGCCAGACTTGGAGGTCCAGTGCCTAGGGGTCCAGTGCCTAGGGCGGCTCTTTTTATGAGGAGGTACCAATTAACAGGAGAAAAAAAAAAAAAGAACAAGAGGAAGGGGAAGAGCTATTTCCTCTTCCTTCTTTTACAACATAGCGTAAGCACAAAGCTTCTGATGAGTTTTACTATGACGGGGAAACATGGCGGCTCAGCCCTGGCACAGGTAATGAGGTGTTACATCCTGGCAGCAGTCTCTGGCACTACGGTTTGGCTCTGCTATGGCGGAATTTATGATTGGCACAGTATACCCTGACTGGCACTGTTTATAGCGATTTATTAATGAACGTGTGGGTGTTCTCTCCTACTGATTCTGTGTTGCACAGGTTTCCCCACTTTTCACCATTTCAAAGAGGTAGAGTCACCTGGGATGGCTGGAGAAGGAAAGCACAGAACTCCGAAAACTCAAGAGTTAAAGGGGTTTTTAGGGTCTTAAATATTGATGGTTTATTGTTTGAATAAGTCATAGATATTGTATCGGTGGGGGTCCGACATATGACACCACCAACAATCAGCTGCTGTTAGCTCTGGTAGTGTATGGCGCTGGGACATCTTGGCTCCTTACAACACATAGTGGCCATTCTCGGTACTGCAGCTTCGGCTCCTTACAGCGTGTAGTGGCCATTCCTGGTACTGTAGCTCGGCTCCTATTGCAGTGAATATGAGCTAAGCCACTGTACAGTGTATATGACGTTGTGCTGTTCTAGTTCCACTCACAGTGTACATCCATCATCCATCCTCCACCAGGGCAGCACATGGGGCTGGCAGTCGGCCTCACTAATCCGATATTCATGGCCATTTTTATGAGGTTTTGACTGTGAAGCAAGAAAAAAAAAAAGTCATAATGTAAATGTGTCATTAGGATAAAATGATGACTAATGTGTGAATTCTTCCCAACGGTCAGGGCACAGAGGAGGCAGAGAAGGGGTTACAGAGGGATTAGTCACAGTTTCAGTTTCGTTTCCTATGAATTGAATCTCTGCAGATGGAGAGGAGTATATAAGCCCAGACACTGTGCAGATCTCCAGTCTCCTGAAGGACACCGAGCTCGTCACACCGGTAAGTGCCCGCACCTCCCTGTAACATTACACCTGGGGCGGAACAGCACCTTCATAGTGACCCTGCACTGCTGCTCTCCGTGCACACTTATGCTATAGCATGACTGCGCTCAGTGGCGTAACTACAAAGTTATGGGCCCCGATGCGAACTTTCAAATGGGGCCCCCCATACCAAAATATATAGGTGAATTAGAAATGGCGACACACAAACGTCATCTGCGTTAGTAATACATGCACCATTACAGAATTAGTCGTGGGCTGGGTTTGTGTATGGCTATAATATGTGTTATGTGGGATCATTATGGGATGTCTGCAGCTAGCCAGACTCTGCTCCACTATGCACATGGCTATAATATTTGCTCTGTGGCTATGGGGGATCATTATGGGATGGCCACACCCAGCCAGAAATCTGCATCCCATAAATTGGTGCACGGGTCCCACACCTCTAAGCTCCTGCCCGCAGAGTACATGACATGTGTGCTCCATACCTCCCAACTTTTGAAGAAAAGAAAGAGGGACAAAGTTTGCGGCGCGTGCAGCGGGTCGTGGCAAATTTTAGGCCACGCCTCTGACCACACCCATTTCACAACTAGTCACACCTAAATCCACGTCCCAACCACACCCATTTAGCACTGCTGATCACACTGTTCCATAAACAATAATTATAAACAAAAAAATATTGACACACATGATGCTCCATACTGTATAATGGCCCCACGGTGCTCCATACTGTATAATGGCCCCACAGTGCTCCATACTGTATAATGGCCACACATAGTGCTCCATACTGTATAATGGCCACACATAGTGCTCCATACTGTACAATGGCCACACATAGTGCTCCACACTGTACAATGGCCACACATGATGCTCCATACTGTACAATGGCCACACATAGTTACTCCTACACACGTGGCTGAGCTCCGTACTCCTTGCACATGCAGCTCCACACCATACACCTCGTACACACACACGGCTCGGCACACCTCGTACACACACGGCTCGGCACACCTCGTACACACACGGCTCGGCACACCTCGTACACACACGGCTCCTGACCTCACACAAAAGCTTACTCTCCTCCAGCACGATGACAACCAGCACTACACGGAAGCCCTTGATCATGTGACTCCGACTCCTCCCCTCCTGTGACCTCATCAGTGATGAGGTCACAGGAGGGGAGGAGTCATCACAGGTCCTGTGCGCACAGAGCAGCGGCAGCCATAGTTGTGGTGTGCGGTTCTCTGGTGTGGAGGGGCTCTGCTGCGGGACAACTGCAGTCCCACCCGTGATCGCGCAGACGCGCACGCACTGAGAGAGTGCACGCACTGAGAGAGTGCACGCGCACCAGGGCCTGTAAAGAAGATTTATTTAAAAGACCGGTGGCCCATTTTGTAGCTCAGAGTTCTTAGGGGCCCGCCCAGTCTGCTGGACTGGGCGGGCCCCTAAGCACTGCGGGCCCCGTCGCAATTGCGACCCCTGCGACCGCGGTAGTTACGCCCCTGACTGCGCTATATTTCTACACCGATTAATTAACTGCATTCAGAAATTGTGATTACTTTCAAAAATATTATGTGGCGCTAACTGCGCCTGCATTGTATGCAGCGAGGATATTGCTTGAGGCTTTGAGGGTTTTTTTTTTTTTTATCACACTTTGAGCCCAATTCCATCACTTGCATTGTTTTTTTTTTTTTAAGTCCCTTTTCTTTTTCATGTTATTCGCTGCTTTTTTTTTTTTTTTTTTTTTTTGCGCCTAAGTCTTCAAACCAGCGCACACAATTCCTACATTTTGGTAACTCAGGAATTTGTCTTTATTTTTGTCCTATTTTCTAATTTTTTTTTCTTTGTGATGCTAAAAGTTGAATGTTGTGCGAAATGATGGTACAAATTTTTGACATATATAAAAAAAAAAAAAGAAAATTTGTGCAAAAAGGTTTTTTTTTTTTCCCTGTAAAATTGAACCCCCCCCCCCCCAAAGAAAAAAAAAACTACTAATAACTAAAAAGAAAACAGACCTAAAAGTGACTATAAAAAACAAATGCACAAATTAAAAAAAATAAATTGGGCACAAATGAAAACCAGGAGTAAAAACAACAAAAAATAGATTAAAAAAGGGCAATAATGAATCAGGCAGGACCTTTTGAATTTCTATTTTATGCATTTTCAAAATCTCCGATTGCTGTTAGTGAATAGGAAAGTACCAGTGTTCATTCATTCACAGGCCGAATATGGACAAATCTAAGAACTTCTCACAGCTGAGGGTTCGTCATTAAACAGCCTGGACCCCGCACTGATACCTGCTACCAGCATGAAAGTGGGCACCGAAGGGCGTTAGTGAAAGGGTTAAATGACTTTGGGTCACTGATCTCCCCTCAGATATTGATCCCCGCATCAAACCCAGGTCCCTCCAAATGGGTTCTGCGCATCAGAATTGGCATCAAAGTGGGCAAACAGCTAATTTTCACAGATTGTGATGTGAGATCAGTGGCCCAAAGTCATTTAACCCCTTAAACACCAGTTACTTATTAAAATCTGTGAAAATTGGCTGTTTGCCCACTTTGATGTCAGTTCTGATGCCCAGAACCCATTTGGGCCAGGCTGGAGGGACCTGGGTTTGATGTGAGGCTCCCTGTTCTGTATGTCTGCAGTGTGATATCAGTGGCCCAAAGTAATTTACCCTTTGATTAACGCCCTTTGGTGCCCATTTTTGTAGCTGTTTTAAGTGTATTCACATCAGGGCTCCTCGCTGCATTGTCTTCTATTATTGTGATGATTATTTTTGTTGTTAAACCTATAAAAAAACAAAAAAGAAAAAATTGCCGAATAAGAAACCAACTTCAGCCTCATCAAAGCTGTGATGTTCTATAAGGAGGAGTACCAGGCTGCAAGTACCTGTATTGGGCTGGGTCTGAGATAATGATGGGTCGTTTGTGACTGATCCGGTACAAAGAGCCGGCTCCATTCTGTGAACGATGGGAGCAGGCACCCCAGTGAGAGCCACTGAAATCTCTAATTGGCCCTCACTGGGCGTAAAATTCCGGTGTTTGGCGGATGTATCTCCGCCCACCTGTCCCAAACTCCGCCCATATGATAGTAGCCGACATCCCAGGGAGAGCCACAGTGTGTGTGTGTGTGTGTGTGTGGCACTGCTGTGTATGGGGCGCTGTGTGTGTGTGTGTGTGGCACTGCTGTGTATGGGGCGCTGTGTGTGTGTGTGTGTGTGTGTGTGTGGCACTGCTGTGTACGGGGCGCTGTGTGTGTGGCACTGCTGTGTACGGGGCGCTGTGTGTGTGGCACTGCTGTGTACGGGGCGCAGTGTGTGTTTGTGGCACTGCTGTGTACGGGGTGCAGTGTGTGTTTGTGGCACTGCTGTGTACGGGGTGCAGTGTGTGTTTGTGGCACTGCTGTGTACGGGGTGCAGTGTGTGTGGCACTGCTGTGGACGGGGCGCAGTGTGTGTGTGTGTGGCACTGCTGTGGACGGGGCGCAGTGTGTGTGTGTGTGTGTGTGTGTGTGGCACTGCTGTGGACGGGGCGCAGTGTGTGTGTGTATGGCACTGCTGTGTACGGGGTGCAGTGTGTGTGTGTGGCACTGCTGTGTACAGGGCGCAGTGTGTGTCTGTGTGGCACTGCTGTGTACGGGGTGCAGTGTGTGTGTGTGTGGCACTGCTGTGGACGGGGTGCAGTGTGTGTGTGTGTGGCACTGCTGTGGACGGGGCGCAGTGTGTGTGGCACTGCTGTGGACGGGGCGCAGTGTGTGTGTGTGTGTGGCACTGCTGTGGACGGGGCGCAGTGTGTGTGTGTGTGTGTGGCACTGCTGTGTATGGGGCGCAGTGTGTGTGTGTGTGTGTGGCACTGCTGTGTATGGGGCGCAGTGTGTGTGTGTGTGTGTGTGTGGCACTGCTGTGTATGGGGCGCAGTGTGTGTGTGTGTGGCACTGCTGTGTACGGGGCGCAGTGTGTGTGTGTGTGGCACTGCTGTGTACGGGGCGCAGTGTGTGTGTGTGGCACTGCTGTGTACGGGGCGCAGTGTGTGTGTGGCACTGCTGTGTACGGGGTGCAGTGTGTGTGGCACTGCTGTGTACGGGGCGCAGTGTGTGTGTGTGTGTGTGGCACTGCTGTGTACGGGGCGCAGTGTGTGTGTGTGTGTGTGGCACTGCTGTGGACGGGGCGCAGTGTGTGTGTGTGTGTGTGGCACTGCTGTGGACGGGGCGCAGTGTGTGTGTGGCACTGCTGTGGACGGGGCGCAGTGTGTGTGTGGCACTGCTGTGTACGGGGAGCAGTGTGTGTGGCACTGCTGTGTATGGGGCGCAGTGTGTGTGGCACTGCTGTGTATGGGGCGCAGTGTGTGTGGCACTGCTGTGTACGGGGCGCAGTGTGTGTGGCACTGCTGTGTACGGGGCGCAGTGTGTGTGGCACTGCTGTGTACGGGGCGCAGTGTGTGTGGCACTGCTGTGTACGGGGCGCAGTGTGTGTGGCACTGCTGTGTACGGGGCGCAGTGTGTGTGTGTGTGTGTGTGTGTGGCACTGCTGTGTACGGGCCGCAGTGTGTGTGGCACTGCTGTGTACAGGGCGCAGTGTGTGTCTGTGTGGCACTGCTGTGTACGGGGCGCAGTGTGTGTGTGGCACTGCTGTGTACGGGGCGCAGTGTGTGTGTGTGGCACTGCTGTGGACGGGGCGCAGTGTGTGTGTGTGGCACTGCTGTGGACGGGGCGCAGTGTGTGTGTGTGGCACTGCTGTGGATGGGGCGCAGTGTGTGTGTGTGGCACTGCTGTGTACGGGGAGCAGTGTGTGTGGCACTGCTGTGTACGGGGCGCAGTGTGTGTGGCACTGCTGTGTACGGGGCGCAGTGTGTGTGGCACTGCTGTGTACGGGGCGCAGTGTGTGTGGCCTGCTGTGTACGGGGCGCAGTGTGTGGCACTGCTGTGTACGGGGCGCAGTGTGTGTGCGTGGCACTGCTGTGTACGGGGCGCAGTGTGTGTGCGTGGCACTGCTGTGGACGGGGCGCTGTGTGTGTGTGTGGCACTGCTGTGGACGGGGCGCTGTGTGTGTGTGGCACTGCTGTGGACGGGGCGCAGTGTGTGTGTGTGTATGTGTGTGGCACTGCTGTGTATGGGGCGCAGTGTGTGTGTGTGGCACTGCTGTGTATGGGGCGCAGTGTGTGTGTGTGGCACTGCTGTGTATGGGGCGCAGTGTGTGTGTGTGTGTGTGGCACTGCTGTGTATGGGGCGCAGTGTGTGTGTGTGTGTGTGGCACTGCTGTGTATGGGGCGCAGTGTGTGTGTGTGTGTGTGGCACTGCTGTGTATGGGGCGCAGTGTGTGTGTGTGTGTGTGTGTGGCACTGCTGTGTACGGGGCGCAGTGTGTGTGCGTGGCACTGCTGTGTACGGGGCGCAGTGTGTGTGCGTGGCACTGCTGTGTACGGGGCGCAGTGTGTGTGGCACTGCTGTGTACGGGGCGCAGTGTGTGTGTGTGGCACTGCTGTGTACGGGGCGCAGTGTGTGTGTGTGTGGCACTGCTGTGTACGGGGCGCAGTGTGTGTGTGTGTGTGTGGCACTGCTGTGTACGGGGCGCAGTGTGTGTGTGTGTGTGGCACTGCTGTGTACGGGGCGCAGTGTGTGTGTGTGTGTGGCACTGCTGTGTACGGGGCGCAGTGTGTGTGTGTGTGTGTGTGGCACTGCTGTGTACGGGGCGCAGTGTGTGTGTGTGGCACTGCTGTGTACGGGGCGCAGTGTGTGTGTGTGTGTGGCACTGCTGTGTACGGGGCGCAGTGTGTGTGTGTGTGTGTGTGGCACTGCTGTGTACGGGGCGCAGTGTGTGTGTGTGTGGCACTGCTGTGTACGGGGCGCAGTGTGTGTGTGTGGCACTGCTGTGTACGGGGCGCAGTGTGTGTGTGTGTGTGGCACTGCTGTGTACGGGGCGCAGTGTGTGTGTGTGTGTGTGTGGCACTGCTGTGTACGGGGCGCAGTGTGTGTGTGTGTGGCACTGCTGTGTACGGGGCGCAGTGTGTGTGTGTGTGTGTGGCACTGCTGTGTACGGGGCGCAGTGTGTGTGTGTGTGGCACTGCTGTGTACGGGGCGCAGTGTGTGTGCGTGGCACTGCTGTGTACGGGGCGCAGTGTGTGTGCGTGGCACTGCTGTGGACGGGGCGCTGTGTGTGTGTGGCACTGCTGTGTATGGGGCGCAGTGTGTGTGTGTGGCACTGCTGTGTATGGGGCGCAGTGTGTGTGTGTGGCACTGCTGTGTATGGGGCGCAGTGTGTGTGTGTGGCACTGCTGTGTATGGGGCGCAGTGTGTGTGTGTGTGTGTGTGTGTGGCACTGCTGTGTATGGGGCGCAGTGTGTGTGTGGCACTGCTGTGTATGGGGCGCAGTGTGTGTGTGTGTGTGTGTGGCACTGCTGTGTACGGGGCGCAGTGTGTGTGCGTGGCACTGCTGTGTACGGGGCGCAGTGTGTGTGCGTGGCACTGCTGTGTACGGGGCGCAGTGTGTGTGGCACTGCTGTGTACGGGGCGCAGTGTGTGTGTGGCACTGCTGTGTACGGGGCGCAGTGTGTGTGTGTGTGGCACTGCTGTGTACGGGGCGCAGTGTGTGTGTGTGTGTGGCACTGCTGTGTACGGGGCGCAGTGTGTGTGTGTGTGTGGCACTGCTGTGTACGGGGCGCAGTGTGTGTGTGTGTGTGGCACTGCTGTGTACGGGGCGCAGTGTGTGTGTGTGTGTGTGGCACTGCTGTGTACGGGGCGCAGTGTGTGTGTGTGTGTGGCACTGCTGTGTACGGGGCGCAGTGTGTGTGTGTGTGTGTGGCACTGCTGTGTACGGGGCGCAGTGTGTGTGTGTGTGTGTGTGTGTGTGGCACCGCTGTGTACGGGGCGCAGTGTGTGTGTGTGGCACTGCTGTGTACGGGGCGCAGTGTGTGTGTGTGTGTGTGTGTGTGTGTGTGGCACTGCTGTGGACGGGGCGCAGTGTGTGGCACTGCTGTGGATGGGGCGCAGTGTGTGTTTGTGGCACTGCTGTGTACGGGGCGCTGTGTGTGTGGCACTGCTGTGTACGGGGCGCAGTGTGTGTGTGTGTGTGGCACTGCTGTGGACGGGGTGCAGTGTGTGTGTGTGTGTGGCACTGCTGTGTACGGGGCGCAGTGTGTGTGTGGCACTGCTGTGGACGGGGTGCAGTGTGTGTGGCACTGCTGTGTACGGGGCGCAGTGTGTGTGTGTGGCACTGCTGTGTACGGGGCGCTGTGTGTGTGTGTGTGTGTGTGTGTGGCACTGCTGTGTACGGGGTGCAGTGTGTGTGTGTGTGGCACTGCTGTGGACGGGGCGCAGTGTGTGTGTGTGGCACTGCTGTGGACGGGGCGTAGTGTGTGTGTGTCTGTGGCACTGCTGTGTACGGGGCGCAGTGTGTGTGTGGCACTGCTGTGGATGGGGCGCTCTGTGTGTGTGGCACTGCTGTGTACGGGGTGCAGTGTGTGTGTGTGGCACTGCTGTGTACGGGGCGCAGTGTGTGTGTGGCACTGCTGTGTACGGGGCGCAGTGTGTGTGTGTGTGTGTGTGGCACTGCTGTGTACGGGGCGCAGTGTGTGTGGCACTGCTGTGTACGGGGCGCAGTGTGTGTGTGTGTGGCACTGCTGTGTACGGGGCGCAGTGTGTGTGTGTGTGTGTGTGGCACTGCTGTGTACGGGGCGCAGTGTGTGTGTGTGGCACTGCTGTGGATGGGGCGCTGTGTGTGTGGCACTGCTGTGGATGGGGCGCTGTGTGTGTGGCACTGCTGTGTATGGGGCGCAGTGTGTGTGTGTGGCACTGCTGTGTACGGGGTGCAGTGTGTGTGGCACTGCTGTGTATGGGGCGCAGTGTGTGTGTGTGTGGCACTGCTGTGTACGGGGCGCAGTGTGTGTGTGTGGCACTGCTGTGTACGGGGCGCAGTGTGTGTGTGTGGCACTGCTGTGTACGGGGCGCAGTGTGTGTGTGTGGCACTGCTGTGTACGGGGCGCAGTGTGTGTGTGTGTGGCACTGCTGTGTACGGGGCGCAGTGTGTGTGTGTGTGTGTGGCACTGCTGTGTACGGGGCGCAGTGTGTGTGTGTGTGTGGCACTGCTGTGTACAGGGCGCAGTGTGTGTGTGGCACTGCTGTGTACGGGGCGCAGTGTGTGTGTGTGTGGCACTGCTGTGTACGGGGCGCAGTGTGTGTGTGGCACTGCTGTGTACGGGGCGCAGTGTGTGTGTGTGTGTGGCACTGCTGTGTACGGGGCGCAGTGTGTGTGTGTGGCACTGCTGTGTACGGGGCGCAGTGTGTGTGTGTGGCACTGCTGTGTACGGGGCGCAGTGTGTGTGTGTGTGGCACTGCTGTGGACGGGGCGCAGTGTGTGTGTGTGGCACTGCTGTGGACGGGGCGTAGTGTGTGTGTGTCTGTGGCACTGCTGTGTACGGGGCGCAGTGTGTGTGTGGCACTGCTGTGGATGGGGCGCTCTGTGTGTGTGGCACTGCTGTGTACGGGGTGCAGTGTGTGTGTGTGTGGCACTGCTGTGTACGGGGCGCAGTGTGTGTGTGTGGCACTGCTGTGTACGGGGCGCAGTGTGTGTGTGTGTGTGTGGCACTGCTGTGTACGGGGCGCAGTGTGTGTGGCACTGCTGTGTACGGGGCGCAGTGTGTGTGTGTGGCACTGCTGTGTACGGGGCGCAGTGTGTGTGTGTGTGGCACTGCTGTGTACGGGGCGCAGTGTGTGTGTGTGGCACTGCTGTGGATGGGGCGCTGTGTGTGTGGCACTGCTGTGGATGGGGCGCTGTGTGTGTGTGTGGCACTGCTGTGTATGGGGCGCAGTGTGTGTGTGTGGCACTGCTGTGTACGGGGTGCAGTGTGTGTGGCACTGCTGTGTATGGGGCGCAGTGTGTGTGTGTGTGGCACTGCTGTGTACGGGGCGCAGTGTGTGTGTGTGGCACTGCTGTGTACGGGGCGCAGTGTGTGTGTGTGGCACTGCTGTGTACGGGGCGCAGTGTGTGTGTGTGGCACTGCTGTGTACGGGGCGCAGTGTGTGTGTGTGTGGCACTGCTGTGTACGGGGCGCAGTGTGTGTGTGTGTGTGGCACTGCTGTGTACGGGGCGCAGTGTGTGTGTGTGTGTGGCACTGCTGTGTACGGGGCGCAGTGTGTGTGTGTGTGGCACTGCTGTGTACGGGGCGCAGTGTGTGTGTGTGGCACTGCTGTGTACGGGGCGCAGTGTGTGTGTGGCACTGCTGTGTACGGGGCGCATATTTTATTAGAAAGAAATACACAGAACAACATAGACACAGGGTATGAAAAACGGCACAAGGGAACGACAACCATAGCCAAGGAGTATGAAAAAATAGATAGTGTGGGCGGGCACGTAGAACCCCCACATCAGATATAATATTGCTGTGTGCGATAAAACTAATATCGCGGTAGTAGGAAAAAATATATATCATAGGTTATATATATGATCTGAGAAAATCAGACTATAACCGGGAACTCTTATGCTGATGTTACAGTGATACACCAAAATTGGCAGTGTATATATTAGCTTTTATTCAATTAAACAAAAAAACATAAAAAGATATTCAGGAACATGAGATAACTGGAAAGAATGGAGATTACAAAAAGGAAATTACAGCAGACATAAAATTGGCAGTTTTCCTAAATACAGCAATGTTCCGCAGCAAAAAAAACTAGAACAATATTTATATATGATAAAGTGCATTGTGCAAAAAAATCATTGTTATACATATAATATAATAAAGCGCTTTCACTAATTAACTAATTCAATATTTCAGATTGCCACTAGAGGGTAGTATTGCTCACTAGGAGTCAAGCATCGCTATATTTATATATCACTAGATGGTGGCCCGATTTTAACGCATCAGGTATTCTAGAATATGTATGTATGTATGTACGTCGCGCTGTGAATGGGGGTTAAATTCTGCGCCAATATCGCTGATTGGTCGAGCCCGGCTGGCCGATCAGCGAAGCGTGGTTCAAATCTGGCGCCAATTCGCGGCCGGACTGCGCCTGTCGCTGATTGTTCGCGGCCGGCTGGGCACGACCAATGACCAAAGTGGTGTTTAAATACCGTGCCAATATCGCTGATTGGTCACCGCCGGCCGTGAGCTACCAATCACTGAAGCGGTGTTTAAATCCCGCGCCAATATCGCTGATCGGTCACGGCCGGCCAGGCGCAACCAATCCGCTAAGTATAGTTTAAATCCCGCGTCAATTCGTGGCTGGACTGCGTCTGTCGCTGATTGGTCGCAGGATGTTGGGAGTTCTGGCGCTGGATGTCGAGGGTTCGGGGTGCAAGATATAGTACAGCCACGTAGTATATAGCACAGCCAAGTAGTATTTAGCATATAGCAGCCACGTAGTATATAGCACAGCCACGTAGTATATAGCACAGTCACGTAGTATATAGCACAGCCACGTAGTATATAGCACAGCCCATAGTATAAAGCACAGCCATGTAGTATATAGCAGCCACGTAGTATATAGCACAGCCCATAGTATATAGCACAGCCACGTAGTATATAGCAGCCACGTAGTATATAGCACAGCCTTGAGTATATAGCAGCCACGTAGTATATAGCACAGCCACATAGTATATAACACAGACAGCCATGTAGTATATACCACAGCCATGTAGTATATAACACAGCCCACGTACTATATAACACAGACAGCCATGTAGTATATAGCATAGCCACGTAGTATATAGCACAGCCACGTAGTATATAGCACAGCTACATAGTATATAGCACAGCCACGTAGTATATAGCACAGCCACGTAGTATATAGCACAGCCACATAGTATATATCAGTCATGCAGTATATAAGATAGCTCACGTAGTATACAGCAGTGTGGGCACCATATGTCTGTTAAAAAAAAGAATTAAACTAAAAAATAGTTATATACTCACCCTCCGGCGTCCACCCATCTCTGGGAAGGGAAGCTGGCGGCAACCTTTCCGCTCGCGCGCATCGGTGGACGCCGGAGGGTGAGAATAGCACAATTTTGTATTTTTTTTAATTATTTTTAACATTATATCTTTTTACTATTGATGCTGCATAGGAGTCCACTAATTTAAAGAAATCACTGACTTAGGTGGGCTCGTTAAATTAAAATATAACTTTTATTATGAACTCTATAAAAAATATTAATTCCACCGTACTATTTCGCAGTCTTATCCGATCTGACAATTTGAATCAGATAAGGATACTAATATCAAATAAAATTAAATAAAGTCTGACCGTGCATACTAACAGGTCCCTGATTTATAATATTCCTGACATTGTGAGGCTGCTAAGTATCATTATTACAGCTGTCGTAATTTATTACCTACAGTGTTTTTTCAATGAAAGTGGGTGATAACATTCCCATTCATTGACCCCCACGATTCTCAAGGATGCTAAAGATATCAATGATCACTAAAATTAATTTTAACCAGTATAACTATATTCTATATCAGACTAAAATGGTAACAAAATTCTCATTGGGGTCTGTTACAAACCCCCAAATATAACAGAAATCATGGAAAGTCTACTTCTAAAGCAGATAGATGAAGCTGCAACCCATAATGAGGTCCTGGTTATGGGGGACTTTAACTACCCGGATATTAACTGGGAAACAGAAACCTGTGAAACCCATAAAGGCAACAGGTTTCTGCTAATAACCAAGAAAAATTATCTTTCACAATTGGTGCAGAATCCAACCAGAGGAGCAGCACTTTTACACCTAATACTATCTAATAGACCTGACAGAATAACAAATCTGCAGGTGGTCGGGCATCTAGGAAATAGCGACCACAATATTGTACAGTTTCACCTGTCTTTCACTAGGGGGACTTGTCAGGGAGTCACAAAAACACTGAACTTTAGGAAGGCAAAGTTTGACCAGCTTAGAGATGCCCTTAATCTGGTAGACTGGGACAATATCCTCAGAAATAAGAATACAGATAATAAATGGAAAATGTTTAAGAACATCCTAAATAGGCACTGTAAGCGGTTTATACCTTGTGGGAATAAAAGGACTAGAAATAGGAAAAACCCAATGTGGCTAAACAAAGAAGTAAGACAGGCAATTAACAGTAAAAAGAAAGCATTTGCACTACTAAAGCAGGATGGCACCATTGAAGCTCTAAAAAACTATAGGGAGAAAAATACTTTATCTAAAAAACTAACTAAAGCTGCCAAAAAGGAAACAGAGAAGCATATTGCTAAGGAGAGCAAAACTAATCCCAAACTCTTCTTCAACTATATCAATAGTAAAAGAATAAAAACTGAAAATGTAGGCCCCTTAAAAAATAGTGAGGAAAGAATGGTTGTAGATGACGAGGAAAAGGCTAACATATTAAACACCTTCTTCTCCACGGTATTCACGGTGGAAAATTAAATGCTAGGTGAAATCCCAAGAAACAATGAAAACCCTATATTAAGGGTCACCAATCTAACCCAAGAAGAGGTGCGAAACCGGCTAAATAAGATTAAAATAGATAAATCTCCGGGTCCGGATGGCATACACCCACGAGTACTAAGAGAACTAAGTAATGTAATCGATAAACCATTATTTCTTATTTTTAGGGACTCTATAGCGACGGGGTCTGTTCCGCAGGACTGGCGCATAGCAAATGTGGTGCCAATATTAAAAAAGGGCTCAAAAAGTGAACCTGGAAATTATAGGCCAGTAAGTCTAACCTCTACTGTTGGTAAAATATTTGAAGGGTTTCTGAAGGATGTTATTCTGGATTATCTCAATGAGAATAACTGTTTAACTCCATATCAGCATGGGTTTATGAGAAATCGCTCCTGTCAAACCATTCTAATCAGTTTTTATGAAGAGGTAAGCTATAGGCTGGACCACGGTGAGTCATTGGACGTGGTATATCTCGATTTTTCCAAAGCGTTTGATACCGTGCCGCACAAGAGGTTGGTACACAAAATGAGAATGCTTGGTCTGGGGGAAAATGTGTGTAAATGGGTTAGTAACTGGCTTAGTGATAGAAAGCAGAGGGTGGTTATAAATGGTATAGTCTCTAACTGGGTCGCTGTGACCAGTGGGGTACCGCAGGGGTCGGTATTGGGACCTGTTCTCTTCAACATATTCATTAATGATCTGGTAGAAGGTTTACACAGTAAAATATTGATATTTGCAGATGATACAAAACTATGTAAAGCAGTTAATACAAGAGAAGATAGTATTCTGCTACAGATGGATCTGGATAAGTTGGAAACTTGGGCTGAAAGGTGGCAGATGAGGTTTAACAATGATAAATGTAAGGTTATACACATGGGAAGAAGGAATCAATATCACCATTACACACTGAACGGGAAACCACTGGGTAAATCTCACATGGAGAAGGACTTGGGGATCCTAGTTAATGATAAACTTACCTGGAGCAGCCAGTGCCAGGCAGCAGCTGCCAAGGCAAACAGGATCATGGGGTGCATTAAAAGAGGTCTGGATACACATGATGAGAGCATTATACTGCCTCTGTACAAATCCCTGGTTAGACCGCACATGGAGTACTGTGTCCAGTTTTGGGCACCGGTGCTCAGGAAGGATATAATGGAACTAGAGCGAGTACAAAGGAGGGCAACAAAATTAATAAAGGGGATGGGAGAACTACAATACCCAGATAGATTAGCGAAATTAGGATTATTTAGTCTAGAAAAATGACGACTGAGGGGCGATCTAATAACCATGTATAAGTATATAAGGGGACAATACAAATATCTTGCTGAGGATCTGTTTATACCAAGGAAGGTGACGGGCACAAGGGGGCATTCTTTGCGTCTGGAGGAGAGAAGGTTTTTCCACCAACATAGAAGAGGATTCTTTACTGTTAGGGCAGTGAGAATCTGGAATTGCTTGCCTGAGGAGGTGGTGATGGCGAACTCAGTCGAGGGGTTCAAGAGAGGCCTGGATGTCTTCCTGGAGCAGACCAATATTGTATCATACAATTATTAGGTTCTGTAGAAGGACGTAGATCTGGGGATTTATTATGATGGAATATAGGCTGAACTGGATGGACAAATGTCTTTTTTCGGCCTTACTAACTATGTTACTAATTAAGTAAAAGGGGTGTAGGTTTTAGTTTTTTACCTCTAATCTAATTTTCAGTTCTCTCTGAGCTACTGGGGGTAGATTAGCAGCTATGATGTCACAAATATAGCGCAGGCACAGAGATGGAGTCCAGCTCTTCTTTCTCTTTAGTACAGAAGGTGAAGCAGTAGCATGGAGGACAATATACAAGAGTACTGATCTGTGTGACTGTGAATCCAGCATTAGAGTGAGGCAAAACAGTTTCTTCACGCTGCAACTCGATCTCCATGTCTGTCGGTGTTTGTGTTTCTGTGACTGTGCCGAGCGCTTCTCACTTCTCTACTCCATTCCTCTCTTCATAAAGTATAACAGGTAGTGTAACCTGACTCCTCACTGTGCTGACAATCCACCTTCCTATTGGCCAAGATAGACTTCAGTTTTTAGAGTGAATGATCAGTTCAGCAGACAGGGGAGAGGAAGAAGCGATTCTTCAGTGAAGAAAGAAGCAGATTTTTCTGATCAGATATATTACAAAGTTTCTGATCAGTACTTGTACTATCAATTTGTGCAATGTTTGCTGAAACGACAGTGACAATTTAAAAGCCTGGGATACTTACTGATCTGTTTTAACTTACACTGCTGAGGATTTGTTCCAGTGTACAGTATTCACGTAGGTGTAAGGAGGTGGCGGGGACCCTTGACTGCCTCCTCTCTCCTTCACACTAGGCCCCTATGGTATCTCAATGGTCCCCTTATGTTTTACACTGTTCTGCTGTGTATTGGTGTTGTCCTGTTATACATTAATATGTACTGTGATATATGTTGTAAATGCCATGTAACTGCTTTGTATATAATTAGCTCAGGGACAGAAGGAGTTAAGAAGGGGGGCCAGACTAGCCGGCTTAGAGGGAAGTGATTTCCTGTCTCTGGAGCAGAGCCTGGGCAGGCTTGCCCAGGGCAAGACGCTCTCCACCATTGGTAGCTGAGGGTGTTTGGATCCAGTGAATGGGAGCTGTCATGGACTGTCGTGCAGCGCAGACGGACGCTGTTTCTGCGGGAGCAGCTGCAGATGGACTGTTGGCTCTCATAATCCAGACGGGAGCTGTTGATGTTGATGCTGAATATCTTGTGGAAGATGCAGGGATAGCGCAGGAAGCGTTACTTTATTTTCCTCATGTTACCTCATGTTCATTAAAAGTTTCTAACGTTGGACAGAATCGTGACCTGTCGTGTAACCGAGGATGCGTTTCCAGTGCGGAGAGCAATACTGTGATAGAGGTAACTGACTGTGTTGCAAGGATCGGGACTTTATCTGTCTTTCTATGTGCAAGGGGCCGAGGTGATCACTTCCTGTGCCTTAGTGGACTCGCCCATGTCTACCACCCCGTGCCCCCTTGTTACATAGGGAATCAGCCAAGCCTGGTAATATAATGTAATCTTATTTATTCCTGTCTTGTCTTCTGTCCGTTGATAACTTTGAAGGTAAACTGATACAATGTCACAAGATAAAGCTGTGCAAAAGTGAGGATAGATCAGGTGAAGTTCTTCAGCTTTAAATTTGTACTTAAAGGGAACCTTTACCTGCAGATGTAGGTGGCTGACACATTTGTAGGAGGTCAATTTAGATATTTTAATGGTTCCCTTTAGTTGAAAAAGCATACAATACTGTTCAACCTTGTATTCATGGGCCCATGGAGGAGAAAAAAAATTAAATAAACACGACAGTCCTCTCCCAGAAAGGCGTTGTTTCTCTTTACTCAGTTCCAGTATCCTGGTTGCAGCAAACAGCAGGTGCGTATTGTGAACGCTGCAGCCAATTGGCAGCAGCTGAACAGCAGCAATAATTAAAAAAAAACATTCTCATATCGTCGGAGCAGAAGAAACACATATTTTTACTGCTTTTCTTATTCCTGTGCCCAAACCCTTAAAATAAAATTGCATCATGTTTCAGACAATTTTCAGCCTGATCAGAAGTTCAGATTTCTCTCTTATTGGAGTATATGCTGGATGTAAGCTTTCTATATATCCAGGGGGCTGCCATCTTCGTTAGCTCACATATCAACACAACCACTTATTAATAATAATAATCTTTATGTTTTTAATTTTTTTTTATTAACATATTCCGCAGCGCTTTACAGTTTTGCACACATTATCATCGCTGTCCCCGATGGGGCTCACAATCTAGATTCCCTATCAGTATGTCTTTGCAGTGTAGGAGGAAACCGGCGAACCCAGAGGAAACCCACACAAACACAGGGAGAACATACACATACTCCTTGCAGATGCTCTCCTTGGTGGGATTTGAACCCAGAACTCCAGCGCTGCAAAGCTGCAGTGCTAATCCACGAGAAATCCCATGCCTACTATGTGTTCAGAGACTCCCACAGCATCCCTACGTAAACGGACATGCGGCGCAGTGACAGCATCAGGGAAAGAAGCTGTGACAGCGGTAGTGAGAGCAAGAGCTACAGCTAGAGTCACAGCAGGACAGTAACGCAGGTCGCTCCCAAAAATGTGGCAGCTTGCTACTTGGGCAGACGCCGTTATGTCTTGGGCGAAACGGACAGTGGAACTCCTAAGGGTAGTCAAGCCAGACAGGGAGGACGCTGCGGTACCGTGCGGGACGAGACGTCCCGGATATGAAGTGAAGGACATAGGGAAGAGCACAGGGAAAGCGAAGGGTATAAACTGTGTGGAACCTTATGTTGATGCTGCAAAAGACATGGATGTGCTGAGAGAATAAACCAATAAAGTTATCTGTTTTAAGTTGAAAGTGAACTCTGTCTCAATTTTTGGAAAACAACGCCAGCAGCAGAACTTTGGCTGCTCAGAAGGAACTCAGACGGTGCAGATGATGTAGCTGAAGGTACGCTAAAACGGAGACATTGTGTGCATGTGGTGGGAGGCCACGGCACGTGTAAAGAGATAGTCCAGGCCATGACTACGGCCCTGGCTCTCCCTCACAGGTTCATGGATATTGGATCCTTACCAGCCTGAAATAACAGTCCCAGTAGTCTGCTTTACTCTGGCTGGTTAACAAATATAGGGGGACCTCATGCCATTTTTTTAAAATGATTATTTATTTATTAAAAAGGAGGGGACCTCTCTGTGCATGTACGTCCAGCTGTGTCACAAGATTCACCATTATGTAAATTAGTACACATGCATAGTAAGCTGCGAATACACATGTGACTAGGAAGATAATGCGGATTTACTGCATCTAATCATAGTGAATGGGTAATTTACGCAGTGGAGACAGAACGTCTCCACTACATAAATTGACATGCTGCAGTCTGGAAAGATGTACCGCATGTCCATCTCTGCAGGTGAGCTGCGGACATCAGTGTATATATAGTGGAGATGGAATTTCTTGAAATCCCATCCACTATGCTGTAACAGCTGGATGCTGCATGTTGGACATTGCAGATGTACGCAGCGTCCAACCCGCAGCATTTACTGACCGTGGGAATGTAAGCAGGTTGCGGGATGCAGCGACAGACAGAAGGCAGAGCAAGGGTTAACAAATTTCACAGTTTTAATTTAACACGGGATTAACTCCTCACAGTGAGATAAATGGTTAAATGAGGGTTAAACAGTTCAATGGCAAATAATAGGCAATGTTAATGAGAAAATAAACAAGTTAACGGCAGTTTTTTAAATCACTTATCCTGTCAGAGGCCTCCCAGTTCACAACTGAAGCTTTGAATGCAGTGGCACCAACAACGGCTGGCAAAGTGCTGTTCCAGTGGGGTCCTGCAAACAACGGTCAGTCTTCTGGCGGCAGTGGGTGGTCTCCGTTTTTACCCGCTGAGCCCCTAGTCCATAAGTTGGTGCAGCCAAAGCAAACAGGGTTGCCACACTGACAGAGTCTAACGTGGACTGGCAAGTGTCAACTGGCAAGGTAGGCCGCAAATGTCTGTCCAGTACTCGGCTTTCTCTATGTGGCACGGGCGTTGTACTCACGAAGCATGCGGCACCTCGCTCTCTGCCAGCTACTGGGCACGCTGCACCTCTCTCTGTGCTGTGCGCTGCCTGTTCCCACCCAGACTGAAGCGCCGACTACAGCTGGCGCGATGCTTCTCCAACGAGGTCCTGCAGACCACGGTTCGACGACAAGGGCGGCAGCGAGCAGTCCTGAACTCTGCCCTGGTTCTTAGGCTGGCGTGCGATGCTTACCTGAACAGGGCTCCCGACTATTTCCTTATTATTGCAGTGGGCTCCGGCAGCGTCCCGGCATTGGATCGGCCACATGACATTGCAGCCCGGCTGCGTGCCCCCTGGAGCCCGCGGCACAAGCACCTTGCCTCTGTCACCACCGGTGGGAAAACCGCCCAATGCTGCGCTCGCTTTTACTTATAACCGTGCCGCCAGCTTCCGGGTCAGGTAACCTGTCCGGGATTTTTTGCCTTCTCCAGGACAACATGGGACGCAGCCTCAGCAGTTCTGGACCTGATCTGGCACAGGTACTCGCTGTCCGGTCTTCCTCCTTACAGGAACATACCCCAATATAACTGAAACAGGAAATCTTTTTTTTTTTTTCTTTCCCAGAAGCCAACTTTCAATTAGCTTTATTTCAAGTGACAAAAAAAAACCGCATGCAATGAGAAAACGCATCAAAAACACATGTACAAAACGCATCAAAACGCAGGTGACCTGCCAGTGACCTCAGATGCAGATTTGGTGCAGATTTCACCTGCGTCAAATCAGGAGCAAATACTGAGCCATTCCTGATCGTGGGAACATACCCTTTTCAGCAGCAAAGTAGTAGAATTTTTTTTTTATGAAGTTAGAAAGTTTTTTTTACTTTTGCATTTAGGAAGCAAATAAACAAATACAAAAATCGGAGTGGAGGTGTAGTCTTTAATGTGTTACAACCTTGGTAATATACAACAATATTTCAGTAGTATAATAGCGTGCAAATGTTTTCTGTGAATGATATATTAGCAATTTTTGCAATAATTTGAATATTATTTGTGTAAGTAACTCTGTATTTAGTCACAAGAATTCTGAAATCATCAGGGAAGCAATGACCTTTCCTTAATTCAGTTTACTGGATAACGTGATACAGCAATGAGTAAGAAAAATAAGTAAAAAAATCTGGAAAACATACGTCAGTAAAAAAAAAAAACATTGGAGTGACAGATGAGAAATTTATTGCACAGCTCTTAATAAATTTGTTACATATTTGGGTTGTGCATGCAAGATAAAATGAAATGAAGCTAAAATTTACTCTAATTTTTTTGCGTAAGCCATAGCAAATGTGTGATGTGGTTGATCCTGTTAAACCACGGCATTTAATCAAGCTAGTGCAAAACTGAAAAAAGCTGTAAAATGTTTAGAAATTTATTAAGAGCATAACGGCCTTATAAGCCTTTCGACCAATCATTCTTCAAAAAGTTGGAAGGGTTGACCACCCTTCTTTTAAATGAAGAATGGACAGAAATTTGCGCTTGACTGGAACAGCACAATGAAGCCATGGATCAATAAGTGAGAATAGGTATTTTTTTTCTTACTTTCAAATCACACCGGGACGGTTTTTGTTGTTAAAAAATCAGGACGGATTTCCCCTTTTAACTCACATAATTATAATAAAATCTTCACATAAAATAGTGCTAAGAAAAAAAGTTCTTAAAAATGTGTTTTTCAGTTACTATGTGAAAATCTTTGTAAACGCTCCCGGGCCATCTTGAGCCGCCGAATCTGATCCTTCAGCCTCTTTCTGTCTCCGGACAGACCGTCACTTTCTTCTAGGAGGTCAGTTTGGTTTCGTTCTTCCAGCAGGCGGATCATTTCATAGTGTAATTTCTTCCTGAACTGATATAGGATGTGATACTGAATAATCAGAGGGACTTGATTAGCCAAACGAGTGGTGGTGTTCTGGAAGAGGAAGAAAGCGCAAAAATTACAAACAAAAAAAAAATGGGAATCATCCTTTGATTTTGTTTTGGATGAATCCAGCAAAATGGCAGCTTATTAAAGGCTGAAGGGTTAAAAAAAATTAAATTAGGATGGCCCTCAACTGTTCCACTTTGTCACTCTGAACCTTGAAGGTAGACCTAAATCCATCAAGTTCAACCTATAGCCTAAGGTGTGGCTCCAGATCCTATAGTGGATCCAACCCATAGTAGATCCACTTAACATGAGGATCCATAGGAAGGTGAAAGCCCCAACAAAAGAAAAATAGATTTTCCCTCTTCTAACATTTCTAAGAGATGACTTTTGAGTTCTGCGGCCGTACTGATATTTGTAGATATCTTATGCTATACCATCCCGTACATTAGTGACTCACCTTAAAATAAGATTCCAAATGGCAGGACGCATCCTTTATTGTCAGCTGCCTCAGGTCATGCAGGATCTGATCTTTCTCTGTAGATTTTAAAACTGAGAAGGCCTCACAGTACAGAGTGTCCTGACAATAAATGATTTTCTCCATTTCGAATTGTAACGTGATTGCCGTCTCTGCGTCTTTTTTCTGCTTGTGAGAAATATCTTCAATTTTATGCTTGGATCACAGAAGAAAAGAGAATGCAAATATGAAAGATAAGTGGAAATGAAAGATGAAGAATCTGAGCATATCTCATACTACCCTTATTGAAAAAATGGCCAAGTATGGGATTGACAAAGCTGCGGTTAGGTGGATTCACAAATGGTTGCACATCCAATTGGAAGAGTGTGTCAATTGGGGCACCACAAGTCTCTGTCCTGGCCCCAGTGTTGTTCAATATTTCTATAAATGATCTAGATAACTGAAAGTAAACTAATCAAATTTGTAGAAGATGCAAAGCTAGTAGGGACAGCTAAGGCTACGTTCACATTTGCGGTCAGCGCCGCAGCGTCGGGCGCCGCAGCGGCGCCGCATGCGTCATGCGCCCCTATATTTAACATGGGGGCGCATGGACATGCGTTGTGCTGCGTTTTGCGCCGCATGGCCGCAAGCGTTGGACGCAAGAAACGCATCAAGTTGCATTTTTTTTGCGTCCAACTTTCGGCCAAAAAGGACGCATGCGGCGCAAAACGCAGCGTTTTAGCGTGCGTTTTGCCGCGTTTTTGTTTGCGTTGTGCGCTGCGGCGCCGACGCTGCAGCTCACAACGCAAATGTGAACGTAGCCTAAGGGTACTGTCACACTAAACGATTTACCAACGATCACGACCTGCGATACGACCTGGCCGTGATCGTTGGTAAGTCGTTGTGTGGTCGCTGGAGAGCTGTCACACAGACCGCTCTCCAGCGACCAACGATGCCGAAGTCCCCGGGTAACCAGGGTAAACATCGGGTTACTAAGCGCAGGGCCGCGCTTAGTAACCCGATGTTTACCCTGGTTACCAGCGTAAAAGTAAAAAAAAACAAACAGTACATACTCACCTTCCGGTGTCTGTCCCCCGGCGTTCTGCTTCTCTCCACTGTGTCTGTGCCAGCCGGAAAGCACACCGGTGACGTCACCGCTGTGCTCGCTTTCCGGCCGGCAGGCGCTCACAGTGCAGAGAAGCAGAACGCCGGGGGACAGACACCGGAATGTAAGTATGTACTGTTTGTTTTTTTTTTACTTTTACGCTGGTAACCACGGTAAACATCGGGTTACTAAGCGCGGCCCTGCGCTTAGTAACCCGATGTTTACCCTGGTTACAAGCGAACGCATCGCTGGATCGCTGTCACACACAACGATCCAGCGATGACAGCGGGAGATCCAGCGACGAAAGAAAGTTCCAAACGATCTGCTACGACGTACGATTCTCAGCAGGGTCCCTGATCGCTATCGTATGGATATCGCTGGAACGTCACGGATCGTACCGTCGTAGCGATCAAAGTGCCAATGTGTGACAGTACCCTAACACTAGAGAAGACAGAGAAAGGTTTCAGAAGGATCTAGGTAAGCTTGAACAATGGGCAGAGACTAATAGAATGGTATTTAATGGAGAAGTGCAAGATTCTACTTCTGGGCAAGACAAACGAATAATACATCTACAGAATGGGAGGAACACGTGTTATTCTGCCACCGATATACGTGGATAAGATGTGTCTGAGGGATGTGATCACAAATCGCTATATAAACAATGGCGGACAGTGTTACTCACTAACTGTGCTCCTAGTCCTTATCAGCTGTGCGTGGTGATCCGGAAGGATGATGCAGTGATACATTCAACAGGTTTTATTTACAGTACCTTGGTGAGATGAGGACTGTAAGTTAGAGGTATTACAGGATCACCAGATAGAGATAGTAGAAGCTCCAGGTTAGAGGTAACAAGAGAATCCTTTCTCCAGCTCTGCAGCACATGTGAGATCTAAGATGGCACAGAGTACAAAACAGGAAAAGAAGGAAGAAGATAGGAGGAGCTAAAGACAGAAAGGCATTGTGGGAAAGTTCCATAAGGAATATTACAGCGTGATACAGCAATGGCCAGTAGATGGCAGCAAAGTACAACAAATACAATAAATGGTAGAACTGAGTATATTAGCACTACATAAATGTCCATGTATGACTGAAAGTCTATCAGAATAAACTGAACAGCACGTGTGAAAAAGACGTGGGTATTCTAATAGATCACAGAATGCACAGGAGACAACAATGTGATGCAGCAGCAAATAAGGCAAACACAGTTCTAGGATGTATTAAGAGAAGCATAGAGTCTAGATCATGTGAAGTAATGATCCCCCTCTACTCCTCCTTGGTCAGACCTCATCTGGAATACTGTGTCCAGTTCTGGGCACCACACTTAAAAAAAGACATTGAAAAACTGGAGCAAGTTCAGAGAAGAGCTACCAGGATGGTGAACGGACTGCAAAGTATGTCCTATGAGGAACGGGTAAAGGATCTGGGAATGTTTAGCTTGGAAAAAAGAAGACTGAGAGGAGACTAAATAGCGGTCTACAAATGTCTGAAGGGCTGTCACAGTGTAGAGGGATTATCATTATTCTCATTAGTACATGGAAACATGAGAAGCAATGGAATGAAACTGAAAGGGAGAATATACAGATTAGATAATAGAAAAACCTTTTTGACAGCGAGGGTGATCAATGAGTGGAACAGGCTGCCATGAGAGATGGTGACTAGTCCTCCTTCAATAGAAGTCTTCAAGCAGAGGTTGGACAGAAATCTGTCTGAGATGTTTTAGTGAATCCTGCATTGAGCAGGGGGTTGGACACGATGACCCTGGAGGTCCCTTCCAACTCTAAGATTCTAGGATTCTATGAGCAAATAATCCTCCAATCCTTTCTTCTATTAACAAAAAAATTCTAGGCTTCTGCATGTAACTTCAGATTGTCTAATCTTAACAGTGTGCGACATGCAAACTGTCAGGATTGCCCTTTTATGGCTGCTTATCAACTTGTCCCAAAACATTGAGTGAAGCAGGAAAAGTTGCTTACATAAAGGAAGTCATGTCACAACTGACATAGCAGGCAATAAAGGGGAACCCTGACAGTGTGCATACTGCACATTATTAGGATTCAGGATTTTGTAGTCACATAAAATGATTGCAAAAATTTACATTCAGCCCAGAAAACCTCTTTATCTCAGAAGTAAAACTTGATGCAAAAATATATATTTTTAAGGTAGACAACACAATTTCTATAAACCTTACTGTGGCAGCGTAGGAAAGCTTCTCGAACTGAGTAAAACGTGTAGAAGCTACGTCTTTAAAACGTTTCTGGACGAGTTCTAGAATAATAAAATGGATATTTATCACTTGAAAGTTGTGCACTCGATTTTCGAATAAGAACATTTTTTAACTTTCCATCCAAATGCTAAACCGTTAAGTTTGCTCAACCAGATTTTTAGCCAGGAGGAAGCTTCAAAATATGAAAAAAAGATATTGTCAATAATACGCATGAAAATAAACTTTGTATCAGAGAAATCTGCTTCCTTCTCCTTCTGGACTGATCTTTCATTAACAAAAATTCACAATTCACAGGTAAAATCTGTCTTCAGTGAATTTTCTTATTAATGGGATAGGAAATGACAGTTGGTGCTCATGAAGCTGTATGGAGAACTCACTCTCCATAGAATGTCTGTGTCTGCCTCTAGCTCCTTCCCTCTATAGAATGTCTGTGTCTGCACTAGCTCCTCCCCTCCATATAATGTTTGTGTCTGCCTATCGCTCCTCCCCTCCATAGAAGGTTTGTGTCTGCCTCTAGCTCCTCCCCTCCATGGAATGTCTGTGTCTACCTCTAGCTCCTCCCCTTCATAGAATGTCTGTGTTCCTCTAGCTCCTCCCCTCCATAGAATGTCTGTGTCTGCCTCTAGCTCCTCCCTCTCCATAGATTGTCTGTGTCTGCCTCTAGCTCCTCCCTCTCCATAGTATGCCTGTGTCTGCCTCTAGCTCCTCCCTCTTCATAGTATGCCTGTGTCTGCCTCTAGCTCCTCCCCTCCATAGAATGTCTGTGTCTGCCTCTAGCTCCTCCCTCTCCATAGTATGCCTGTGTCTGCCTCTAGCTCCTCCCTCTCCATAGTATGCCTGTGTTTGCCTCTATCTCCTCCCTCTCCATAGAATGTCTGTATCTGCAACTAGCTCCTCCCTCTCCATAGAATGTCTGTGTCTGCAACTAGCTCCTCCCTCTCCATAGAATGTCTGTGTCTGCCTCTAGCTCTTCCCTCTCCATAGTATGCCTGTGTCTGCATCTAGCTCCTCCCTCTCCATAGAATGTCTGTGTCTGCAACTAGCTCCTCCCTCTCCATAGAATGTCTGTGTCTGCCTCTAGCTCCTCCCTCTCCATAGAATGCCTGTGTCTGCATCTAGCTCCTCCCTCTCCATAGAATGTCTGTGTCTGCAACTAGCTCCTCCCTCTCCATAGAATGCCTGTGTCTGCATCTAGCTCCTCCCTCTCCATAGAATGTCTGTCTGCCTCTAGCTCCTCCCTCTGCATAGAATGTCTGTGTCTGCCTCTAGCTCCTCCCTCTCCATAGAATTTTAACCCCTTTACTCCCAAGGGTGGTTTGCACGTTAATGACCGGGCCAATTTTTACAATTCTGACCACTGTCCCTTTATGAGGTTATAACTCTGGAACGCTTCAACGGATCCTGGCGATTCTGACACTGTTTTCTCTTGACATATTGTACTTCATGGTAGTGGTAAAATTTCTTCGATATAACTTGCGTTTATTTGTGAAAAAAACAGAAATTTTGAAAATTTTCGCAATTTTCCAACTTTGAATTTTTATGCCTTTAAATCACAAAGATATGTCACACAAAATACTTAATAAGTAACATTTCCCACATGTCTACTTTACATCAGAACAATTTAGGAACCAAAATTTTTTTTTGTTAGGGAGTTATAAGGGTTAAAAGTTGACCAGCAATTTCTCATTTTTACAACACCATTTTTTTTTAGGGACCACATCTCATTTGAAGTCATTTTGAGGGGTCTATATGATAGAAAATAACCAAGTGTGACACCATTCTAAAAACTGCACCCCTCAAGGTACTCAAAACCACATTCAAGAAGTTTATTAACCCTTCAGGTGTTTCACAGGAATTTTTGGAATGTTTAAATAAAAATTAACATTTACATTTTTTTTACACAAAATTTATTTCAGCTCCAATTTGTTTTATTTTACCAAGGGTAACAGGAGAAAATGGACCCCAAAAGTTGTTGTACAATTTGTGCTGAGTACGCTGATACTCCATATGTGGGGGTAAACCACTGTTTGGGCGCACCGCAGAGCTCGGAAGGGAAGGAGCGCCATTTGACTTTTCAATGCAAAATTGACTGGAATTGAGATGGAACGCCATGTTGCGTTTGGAGAGCCCCTGATGTGCCTAAACATTGAAACCCCCCACAAGTGACACCATTTTGGAAAGTAGACCCCCTAAGGAACTTATCTAGATGTGTTTTGAGAGCTTTGATCCCCCAAGTGTTTCACTACAGTTTATAACGCAGAGCCGTGAAAATATTCTTTTTTTTCACAAAAATGATATTTTAGCCCCCAGTTGCATTTGCAGAGCCCCTGATGTACTCAAACAGTACAAACCCCCCAAGTGACCCCATATTGGAAACTAGACCTCCAAAGGAACTTATCTAGATGTGGTGTGAGAACTATGAACCCCCAAGTGTTTCACTACAGTTTATAACGCAGAGCCGTGAAAATAAAAAATATTTTTTTTTCCACAAAAATTATTTTTTAGCCCCCAGTTTTGTATTTTCCCAAGGGTAACAGGAGAAATTGGACCCCAAACTTTGTTGTCCAATTTGTCCTGAGTATGCTGATACCCCATATGTGGGGGGGAACCACTGTTTGGGCGCATGGCAGAGCTCGGAAGGGAAGGAGCGCCGTTTGGAATGCAGACTTAGATGGATTGGTCTGCAGGCGTCACGTTGCATTTGCAGAGCCCCTGATGTACCCAAACAGTAGAAACCCCCAAAAGTGACCCCATATTGGAAACTAGACCTCCCAAGGAACTTATCTAGATGTGTTGTGAGAACTTTGAACCCCCAAGTGTTTCACTACAGTTTACAACGCAGAGCCGTGAAAATAAAAAATCTTTTTTCCCACAAAAATGATTTTTAGCCCCTCAAATTTATATTTTCCCAAGGGTAACAAGAGAACTTGGACCCCAAAAGTTGTTGTCCAATTTGTCCCGAGTACGCTGATGCCCCATATGTTGGGGTAAACCCCTGTTTGGGCGCACGGGAAAGCTCGGAAGGGAAGGAGCACTGTTTTACTTTTTCAATGCACAATTGGCTGGAATTGAGATCGGACGCCATGTCACGTTTGGAGAGCCCCTGATGTGCCTGAACAGTGGAAACTCCCCAATTCTAACTGAAACCCTAATCCAAACACACCCCTAACCCTAATCCCAACTGTAACCCTAACCACACCCCTAACCCTGACACACCGCTAACTCTAATCTCAACCCTAATCCCAACCGTAAATGTAATCCAAACCCTAACCCTAACTTTAGCCCCAACCCTAACCCTAACTTTAGCTCCAACCCTAGCCCCAACCCTAACCCTAGCCCTAACCCTAGCCCTAACCCTAGTCCTAACCCTAGCCCTAACCCTAGCCCTAACCCTAACCCTAGCCCTAATCCTAACCCTAGCCCTAATGGGAAAATGGAAATAAATACATTTTTTTAATTTTATTATTTTTCCCTAACTAAGGGGGTGATGAAGGGGGGTTTGATTTACTTTTATAGCATTTTTTATAGCGGATTTTTATGATTGGCAGCCGTCACACACTAAAAGACGCTTTTTATAGCAAAAAAGTTTTTGCGTCTCCACATTTTGAGACCTATAATATTTCCATATTTTGGTCCACAGAGTCATGTGAGGTCTTGTTTTTTGCGGGACGAGTTTACGTTTTTATTGGTAACATTTTCGGACATGTGACAGTTTTTGATCGCTTTTTATTCCGATTTTTGTGAGGCAGAATTACAAAAAAACAGCTATTCATGAATTTCTTTTGGGGGAGGCGTTTATACCGTTCCACATTTGGTAAAATTGATAAAGCATCTTTATTTTTTGGGTCAGTACAATTACAGCGATACCTCATTTATATCATTTTTTTATGCTTTGGTGCTTTTATACGATAAAGACTATTTTATAGAATAAATAATTATTTTGGCATCGCTTTACTCTGAGGACTATAACTTTTTTATTTTTTCTTTGATGACGCTGTATGGTGACTCGTTTTTTGCAGGACAAGATGACGATTTCAGCGGTACCATGGTTATTTATATCCGTCTTTTTTGTTCGCGTGTTATTCCACTTTTTGTTCGGCGGTATGATAATAAAGCGTTGTTTTTTGCCTTGTTTTTTTTTTTCCCCTACGGTGTTCACTGAAGGGGTTAACTAGTGATATAGTTTTATAGGTGGGGTCGTTAACGGACGCGGCGATACTAAATATGTGTACTTTTATAGTTTTTTTTATTATTTAGATAAAGAAATGTATTTATGGGAATAATATTTTTTTTTTTTTTTCTTTATTTAGGATTTTTTTTTTTTTTTTACACATGTGGAAATTTTTTTTTTTACTTTTTTACTTTGTCTCGGGGGGGGGGCATCACTGATCGCTGATCTGACAGTTTGCACAGCACTCTGTCAGATCGGCGATCTGACTTACAATGCTGCAGGCTTACCAAGCGCTTGCTCTGAGCAGGCACTTGGTAAGCCACCTCCCTCCCTGCAGGACCCGGATGCCGCGGCCATCTTGGATCCGGGCACCTGCAGCAAAGAGGAGGTAAGAGACCCTCGCAGCAACGCGATCACATTGCGTTGCTCCGGGGGTCTCAGGGAAGCACGCAGGGAGCCCCCTCCCTGCGCGATGCTTCCCTGTACCGCCGGCACACCGCGATCATGTTTGATCGCGGTGTGCCGGGGGTTAATGTGCCGGGGCGGTCCGTGACCACTCCTGGCACATAGTGCCGGATGTCAGCTGCGATAGTCGGCGTGAGCGCCGCCGATCGCGCTGGGCGTACTATCCCGTCGGTGGTCATACGGGCCCACCCCACCTTGACGGGATAGTACGTCCAATGTCAGAAAGGGGTTAAAAGCACCAACTGTCATCTCCCATATCAGTAATGGGAAAATCTGTCTTCACTGAACACAGATTTTACATCTGAAGTGAAATATCAGTCCAGGAGGAGAAACAAGTGGATTTTTCTGATAAGATAAATGACAAAGTTTCTAATTTTAATATGTTCTCTAGATTTATGAAATTAAAATTAAAAAGACGGTTACTCTTTAAGCATTTTTACATCGTGGCCATTTTCTTAGTTGAAAATATAGTCAGGAAATCCCTGTAATATCATATTTTGTTTTAGAAGAAGTAGAAAAAAAATATTGAATCATCAATAAAACTAATCCCAGTTGGTACTTTTTTTGCTCCTGGTTGGATTTTCAGTCACTGGAGCGAGGTCGGTCACCGGGGCATGGTCGTTCTTCATACCTGCTTCAGATGCAGTCCCTCTGGTGCCGGTCTGCTCCGCTGCTGAAGCTGCAGTCGCTGGATAGGCCGCGGTGTTGTTGTCTTCTCCCACAGCATCTTGCTTTCTGGCTCCGCTGGGGTCACAGGTGCAGGCTGCAGGTCTTTCGGTGGCGCCACCATCTTTTTCAGCAGCGCCGCTCTTTCTTGCTCTGTAGCGCCGGAACTTCTTTCCTGCTCCGGACCAGACGAGGCTGCCGACGGATGTCTGGTGAGGCTCACGATGATGGTCTTCTTCCATCAGAGCACAGCTTCCATCTGCATCTGCACGAGCTGCCAGGTGAGTTCTTCTTTTTCCTTCCGCAGGAGGTCCAGATTCATCAGCGGCGATGGGTGCAGTTCTTGCAGGTCCCGCTTGGGACAGTCCTCTTTCTCCATCTCACGCTTCGGGGTCCGCTCACCACCCCCCGCCATGTTGATTTCCAGTTCTTCCTCCTTGGTGTTAGTTCCCGCGGTTTTGCAGTATCACGCCCGTCTTCGTGGGCGGTCCTGTTTCTTCTCTCCGCCATCCCAGACAAGGAGGCGGACCTCTCTTGTTGATGGGCATATTTCTCGGACATAGCAGTACTGATGAGGGGCGGCCATAGTTTTCACGCCGTTTCTCCAGGTGCCACCCACGACAACGTGCCCATTTCCTCCTGCACTCCACATGGTGCAATAATAATAATGGTGGCAGTTTTGTCGCAATTTTACAGTACAGTCTCTTAGTAAATCACAGTCTCTAAGGCGCACATGACCCAGTTTGCTGGGTCGGTCCATCCTGTTTGTGATGCCAAAAATGGAACGCCCGCCAGGGCAGCTGGGTACTTGGTACCGGGTCCAGTGTCTCACTTAAAGGGGATGTCACAGTGGCTGCGACCCGGTCCGTGGTCCTGGGCGCCCATGTAAAAGGGGAAGTGTTAGCCGGAGTATTACCACAGCAGCGCGTGTTACTTCATATAAGCAGCAGAATCCAACGTAAGGCAAACTGTGTTTAATATATGCAGCTTGAACTGGAACAAAATAAGAAAGCTTTGACAGTAACTACCGATATAATCTAGTCCATGTAACACATGTCTCTCTGTGAAGGAAACAGCAGCAGACTGATGCAATCAGTGAGTGTCCTGTGACCCTTTTTTTTTTTTTTTTATACAAACTTTAACAATCACAGCATAGCTGACAAATGAACACTCATAGACATTCAATGCAGACTACAACAGGAATGGAGTTGTTGCATTTAAACTTATTCCAACACCCCCACTCAACAACTGCTTATCCTGTTAGTCCCATTGCAGTTCTGAATTCTTCAAACTTGGCTCTTCTTCTGGAATTGATCTGACCATATAAGAAAGGCGTTTAGCTGGAATTCCTTTATTTGATCTTTCTGATCTTCTGATCTCCTGAGGTTGGCTTGGTTCTTCTGTTTCTTTTTCAGTACTTTCAGAGCATATCCAGACTTCAGTATTTTCTTTGAGATTCTCTTCAATGTCTGGAATCACTGACTGAAATTCTTGTTCCTTAGGTTGAATTATTTGCGTAACCTCATGAAATTTGAGCGATACTGAGTTTTCATCAATCACTACATCTCTGCTGATTGTTACTGTGTTGGTCTGTGGATGCAGGATTCTGTATCCTTTCTGAGTTTCACTGTACCCCACAAGAACTCCTTCCTTTGCATGAGATTCCCACTTAGAACGTTTTTCTTTGGGAACATGCACAAAAGTTTTGCTTCCGAATATCCTGAGATGCTTCAGGTTGGGCTTCTCACAGTTCCATAGCTCATATGGAGTTTTACTTGTAGCTTTACTTGGCAGTCGATTTTGAAGATAGGTAGCAGTCATGATGGCTTCTCCCCAATATGTTGTAGGTAGGTTTCCATCAAATAGCATACTTCTTCCACTTTCACAAAGAGTTCGGTTCTTTCTCTCTGCTGTGCCATTCTGCTCTGGGTTGTATGGAACGGTTGTCTGGAACACGATTCCATTCTTTTTCAGGATGGTTTGCACTTTACCACTTGTATATTCAGTTCCATTATCTGCTCGCAGTACCTTTGGTATTCTTCCAAATTTGTTAAGAACTGCAGCAAGATATTCTTCAAGTTTCTGTGGAACTTCATCTTTACTTTGAAGTAGGTAAGTAACAGTATATCTGGAATAATCATCAATGAATGTGAGAAAATATCTCTTCTTGCTGGGAGTAAGAACACTCATTGGACCACACACATCTGTATGTATCAAATCCAGTATCTGTGCAGATTTAGTAGTGCTTACTTTAGGAAACGATTTTCTGGACATTTTCCCTTTTAGGCAACTTGTGCACTTCATTGTTTGATTACACTGGTTGATTGCAATACCATTTGCAAGTTGAGCTAGTTTCTTTACTGCTTCTGGATCTCTGTGGCCTAGGCGTCTGTGCCACACATGAATACAGTCCTTATGAAAATCTTGTCTAGCACTGTAAACAGTTTCATTGCATTTCAGCTGATAAAGTTCATCTTTGATTTTTCCTTCGGCAAGGGTATGACCCTTCTTTGAAATGATGCATCTGTCATCCTTAAATGTAACTATATTTCCTTGTTGTGCAAGCTTCTTTACAGATAAAAGGTTACTTTCAAGTTTGGGAACATACAGCACGTCTTTAACTGGGATTTTTCTGACTTGTGCTGAGGATTGAACTTGACAATGGAAATAACCATCTCCTATTCCTTCTGATGTCATATAGTGACCATTAGCTAAAATTACCTTTTCAGACTTGCTTTCATCTAGATTAATGAAGAAATCCTTATCACGTGTCATGTGAGCAGTCGCTCCAGAGTCAATACACCAAACATGGTTTGCATATGGGCTTGTGCTGACCCCAAATGCAGTCGCAATACATGCATCTTCCTTCTTTACAGCTGTTTTAACCTTTTGATGACTGTCCTGCTTTTTAAACTGATTCATTCTTGCTTTCCACACTCTGCAGTCTGCTTTAAGGTGACCAGGCTTTTTACAGACAAAACATTCACGAGTTTCCTTTAAATGACTCTGAGCTTTAGAAAAGTACTGTGTCTTTAATGCTGTTTCTGCTTTGCATATATTATTGCTAATAGTCTCTGACTTTCTCTTGTATTCATCTGCAAGTTTCCCTTTCACATATTCTAGTGTGAGTTCATCATCTGGTCTGGCATCTAATGCAGTCACAAGCGTGTCATAACTTTCTGGAAGACCACTTAATAGTAATGCAGCAACATGAAAATCTTTAATTTCTTCACCAATACCCCTTAGGCGCTCCACAATCTCTAGGGTGTTTCTGATATAGTCCTGCATATGCTGGCCATCACTTAATTTAGACTGATACAGCTTTCTCATAAGATATAGCTTATTGCTGAGATTTGACCTTTCATGCACTTTCTGTAATTCTTCCCACATTTTCTTTGCAGTATCACATTTGCATACATGTACAATCTGGTTATCATCTATGCTGAGGGAAATAGTGCTTTGTGCTTTCTGATCAGTCTCTAGCCAATCACCCGGTACTGGGTCAGGCACAGGCTGTTCAATACATTTCCATGTACCCTCTCTTATAAGTAACATCTTTACCTTGAATTTCCAGGAGCTGTAATTGTGATTTGTGAGACTTGGCACTGTGTACTTCACTGCATTCCTTTCTGTAGACATTCTTGTCTCTTGTACCTCTTTTTTTTTTGTTTGTTACTGGCCCTTTAAGCTGCGCTGTCCGGTGCTCTGTACACTGCGGTACCTTTGCGTTCCGGTGTCCTTGTATTCCGGGGGTTCCTCTGTGCTGTCTGCGCTTGGCTCGCTGCTTATTCCGGTGACTGGGCTTTTTACCATTTACTTTCCGGTGGCTGGGCCCATAACCTGTTAGCCGGAGTATTACCACAGCAGCGCGTGTTACTTCATATAAGCAGCAGAATCCAACGTAAGGCAAACTGTGTTTAATATATGCAGCTTGAACTGGAACAAAATAAGAAAGCTTTGACAGTAACTACCGATATAATCTAGTCCATGTAACACATGTCTCTCTGTGAAGGAAACAGCAGCAGACTGATGCAATCAGTGAGTGTCCTCTGACCTTTTTTTTTTTTTTTTTATACAAACTTTAACAATCACAGCATAGCTGACAAATGAACACTCATAGACATTCAATGCAGACTACAACAGGAATGGAGTTGTTGCATTTAAACTTATTCCAACAGGAAGGGTCTTTAAAAGGGAAATAAAGTCTATTGTTCGTGACGCCACCTGTGGTATTCGGTCAGGGTGACGGACGCTGCTTTAAAGGGGTCCTCTGGGGTGATGGTATAACAGCTAGATGGTGTAACTTCTCACAGGTGAAGTATGTCCCCAGGGCTTCCCAAGTGTGTGGCAATGATGGTGTAGCCAATGAATAAGAGAGGACACAGGTCTGCAGTCTTTTACCTGGTTTACTGATGGTAGCAGTAGGCAATAAGGGATCCCACTTCCAGGTGAGGTCCATCAGCCTTTCCTACTTGCGCTAGATGGCGAGGTCCCTGCTGCTTAATGCTTACTGGCAGGGTCCTCTCTCTCCTGTCCTAAGACAGCTGTCTGTACGATAGGCAGTTTGAGCCTGTTTACAGGATCTCTCAGATGACCTGGCTCTCACGTTTACTGTTTCACCTCAGACTTGTTGCAGGTAATTCACATAAAGTCCTATGCCCTCCGGTTCTGACGTGCGTCCTAGAGAACAACACGTCCTCGGGCTCCCGGTACCCAGCTTCTGCGCTCTGGCTCTCAGGGTGTCCTTCCGCTGTTCCCCTCCTGAGCCCTTCGCTCTAAGCCCCACTATCATTCCACTCCTTCTGCTTCTCTTTCCAGGGGTAGCAGCTCCTTCGTGGCAGCTCGGACCCCACGTCTGTTCCAGATGTCCTTTCTCTCTCCTCTCCTCAACTGGCTGGCTCCTCCTCTAGGAGGACACATAAAGTCTAAGGGACGCTCCCCTGAGTCCGGGTTCAGAGCTCTCTCTCCTGGCCTAGATTCAGATGTGTTGAATGTGTGTGCCTTACCTGATAGAGATGATCCCCCTTGCCTTCAAGTGTGACATCACCCTCCTCGAAAGAAAGGCGACATCACTGCAGCAGCCGCATACCTAGGTTGCTGCACAGTCGTTCCTTGGACATGGAGCTTAGGGGTCCAAAAAGTATCCTTTGGCCCATGTGACAATACAAATAATATTGAAGACCCGTTATTGTTGGGGGCCGTGTTGGAGATTTCGATTAATGCTATTGAAGACCTCCAACATAAGAAGAATCACTGTCCTCATGTTCGCGTCATCCTCATCACATCTACTGTTAATTGTGCAAAGGAGCTATATACACAAAAGGATAGGAGGACATTTTGCATCCAGAGCTTTTGCCAAATTCCTTCTTTAGTTCATAAGTGTAATATTCTCAGGTGTAATTTCCATGACAGAATCATCTTACCAGTGACGTTGTGCAGCAGATTTAGAGCCGGCTCCTCAAACATCACTATATGTTTCCTCATAATGTCCTCAAATTTATTGTAGTTGATGAATCCGATGAGCTCGCGGCCTCGATACTGATTCTCGTACACGTCCCTTTCTTGTCTCATCTCATTGACAACTGCAATGTGAAGACTCCGTGTTATACTGAAGCAATAAGTATATTTATTCTGAAATATTAAGAGGTGAGAACTTAGCGCATAACTTTAGTTTAGCTACACAAATTATTATTGCTTTAATCTGATCTGTCACTTGCCATAAATATGTATTTTTTTTTTTACCCGATGTAAATGCCGCTGTTCTACTGAATCCAGCATTGTTTTTCTTTTGTTCCTGCGCCTCTCGGTTCCTGAGATATGATCCCTTCTTCCTTTTATGTAAACCTGGTCTATTTATGCAATTAGGTGTGGTTATCTACTCTTTTATTGAAGACCACACCCAGTTGGCTAACAAGACTAGATTTATATATCGGGAAAAGGGTGCTATAGATCAGGAATGGAGAAGTGTAAAAACAAAAGGAAAAAAATGATAAATTCAGGAGAAAGCAACTTTTACACTAGGCAAACAAATTGTATATTTGATAATTGTATATGTGATAAATGTTCACTAGTGATCCCACCATTTTGATCCCAATCACTATGTACATATCTCCTTCCTGCCCGAACACAGTGAAAAAGGAATCTGAATGGAGCGGTAGTGGAGGTAGCCATAGAAAGGAGTTTTTGTGGTACAAGCCGTATATTTTAATCACACCGTACATAACACTAATTCATTTAGTTGTACTCTTTTTTTGGGAAGGATTGAAAAATAAATATTGTAGATTTTTTTAAATCATGCTAAAATAGACAAGGGGAAAAAAAAGAGAGAAGGAAGACTGTATGTGGGCAGCATGGTGACCTTGCAGCATTGGGGTCCTGGGTTAAAATTCCAACAAGGTCAACATCTGTAAGTGCAGCGCCCCAGAGTCCTGGTCATTGCAGTAATGTCGCTCTGCCACTAAGGGGAGTGATGTTACGTCTGATTGCACTAAAGGAGTTTCTCTGACCAGGTAACACTCACACTACACTTCACACTCCGGCCACCAGGGGGGGTGGTTCTATCTAGTAGGCCACTCCTCACACATTGGTAAAACTGGGGGTTGGACAGGAAGACAGGGAGAAGTAACTGGGAAGAGCTAGTGAGAGGACCTGTCAGGGATGGGATCCTGGCAGACTCCTAAGAGCAGAACTAACCAGTGAACAACGGGAATACAGTAAAGAGGAATTAGGACCAGAAGGAGTCGTGCTGTTAGACCGAGGCAACATCCTTCTGAGGCGCAAACAGTCGGTGGCCGGAACGCCGAGAAAGTAAGAGACTCTAAGTACTACTGCAAACCACGGCCGGACAGCCAATTCTAAGTTGGCTGTCCCACACAAATCACCTAAGCAGACACCGGAGGCAGCTGTGGGAGAGGGGCGACTCTAGGGTCCCGGAAGAACTCCAGGCCTACCCCGTCATACGGGTGCGTCCTACCATATCATCTGGGGGACGGAGAGATCGAACATCAGAGACAAACAGAATCAGTTGTGAGGACTATCCCGGGAGCTCAGCAGGGAAGGACTACAACACACAGCGCTAGAAGGTAGACACTGATTCCCACCTGTAAAGAGAACTCCTGATGTGCCTTTGGACCGGCCGGTCTCAGACAGCCCTGTTGACAGCGCTCTGGACTGAGGATTCTAAAACCTTCAGTAAAGAGGTAAAGAAACTGCAACCTGGTGTCCTCGTTATTTACTACGACCTACGCGGCACCGCAACATCACCACCATTTACCACCACCTTTCACTGGACGCCCCTCAGCAGGGTCACGGACCGGGTCTAGCCACCGTGACAACCCCAGAGCAGAGACTCAGAGGCCCGGTACCGGGTACTTCTCGGCCCTGCGGCAGTGGGGGCGCTCCATAAGGAGTTTGTATGTTCTCCCCGTGTTTACGTGGGTTTCCTCTGGGTTCTCCAGTTTATTCCCTCCATCCATAGACATACAGACAGGGGATGTAGATTGTGAGTCCCAATGGGGACAGCGATGATGTCTGTAAAGTGCTGTAGAATATGATGCCATCATTAATGGAGTAAAATAAATAAATGGCAGCTATATAACTTACTGAATAAGTATGAGTTATTAACAGTATGTGGTCACTACAGACATAGCGACTATCTGTTTTTGCCTGGTCTAATTCGGGATCTGTATTTTATATATTGACTACCTGCAGAATAACCTAACTAGGACACCAGAGTTCTGCAGAGCGTATTCCACTTAATTCAGCTTTTGCAGGATACTTCAGTACTTCAGGAAGTGTCGCAGGGGCTCAACCGCCATGTTCAAGTCCCCATTCCGTATGTTTTGCGGCAGTTAGACAGCCAATACACATGTGGGTCTTGTCTGCCAAATCATGTTGGCTATGGCATTAGTTTGTATGGCAGGCAATCCCCGGCGCTTGAGCACCCGAGTTACTCGAAGTGTACCCAAGCACCCCAATATTGCTCTAGTGGCGAGAATGCTCGCTCATCACTATCTGTGTGTTACACAGGATCTGCAACTAACGGCCAAGGGTGATGGCGCGGAGTGCAGCCATGGATTGTTGACCAGTTAAATGCTGCTATCAATATCTGGCAAACGCATTAACAGCACACCGGCATCGGGGCGTGCCCATGATGTGATCGAGGGCCACCGATGGGTTGCTTTGACAGCAAGGGGTCTGTTGAAGACCTCCGTGCTTGTCAATATGTCTCTCCCTTGAAACTCAGCCTGTGGCCGGGCTTCAATGGAGACAGTGATTTTTACTATATGCAGCAATACTGTGATATTACTGTATATAGTACAAGCAATCTGGCGACGTAAGGCTCAAGTCCCCTAAGGGGACTAATAAATACAGTAAAAAAATGTTTTGTACAAAAAAAAAGTTTAAGTCACTTTCTTTTTCCCGTATTAAAAATAGAGAAAATAAACAATACATATATGTGATATCTCCGTGTCTGTAAAAGTCTGATCTATCAAAATATAAAATTAATTAACCCTATCGGTAAACACCATAAAGAGAAAAAAATTAAAAAATCCCCAAATTTCAGGTTTTGGGACTTCAACACCACAAAAATGCTGAAACAAGCGATCAAAATGTCATATCTATTCCAAAATAATATAAATAAAAAACGATGTCTTGCCCCACAAAAAATAAGCCCTCACGCAGCTCCACTGAAAGTGAAATGTAAACATTAGGGGTCTCGGAAAATGACGACACATTCAAAAATTTCTGATTTTTACCAGTAAAATATTGAATAATCTGCACATTTTTTTTATCGTCGTAATCGTATTGATGAAAACAATCATATTGCCGGGTCCTTTTTACCACAAAACACAATTGTCAGAATTGTGGGGGTTTTTTTTCACAATTTCACCGCACTTGGAATTTTTTTCCCGTTTTCCCGCACACTATGTGGTAAAATGAATGATGTCATTGAAAAGTACAACTTGTCCACTAAACACAAGCCCTCATATGTCTTTTTATATTTTTTATAACCCCCTTCCTAAACCTCAAAAGACAGCCAAAATGGAGGCTCGCCTGCCACCAAAATTCAAGTTCTGACCTAATCCGACCTTTTCATGAAATTCACAATAAATGTCGCTATGCTAATTACAAATTGATTTACGCATCTCGATTCATTAGGCCGGCGTCACACTAGGCGTAAGTAAATACGGTCCTTTTTTTTTGCGGCCGTAATACGCAGTAATTGTCCCAAAACACTGTTCAGTATTCAATGCGAGGATGCGATTTTTACGCACAAATTTATCCGTGTGTCATCCGTATGGCTTCCGTACAGCAATTTTTTTCTCGCAGGCTTGCAAAATGGACATATCATGGATCCATCGGCTCAAATATTCTTAAAAACATATATACAGTATATATATATATGTCAGTGAGACACACATATATATATATTTATATTTAATTCAGCGCTAGATAGCATAAAAGCCGGTAATTCAATTGCCGGCTTTTCCTATCTCCTTCACAAACGCGACAGGATATGAGACATGGTTTACATACAGTAAACCATCTCATATCCCTTTTTTATTACATATTCCTCTTTACTAATGTAAGAAGTGTCTTTGTGTCAAATTTGGGGGCTCTAGCTATTAAATTAAAGGGTTAAATCCTGGAAAAAATTGGCGTGGGCTCCCGCGCAATTTTCTCCGCCAGAGTGGTAAAGCCAGTGACTGAGGGCAGATATTAATAGCCTAGAGAGGGTCCATGGTTATTGGCCCCCTGGCTAGAAACATCTGCCCCCAGCCACCCCAGAAGAGGCACATCTGTAAGATGCCCCTATTCTAGCACTTGGCCACTCTCTTCCCACTCCCGTGTAGTGGTGGGATATGGGGTAATGAAGGGTTAATGTTACCTTGCTATTGTAAGGTGACATTAAGCTAGGTTAATAATGGAGAGGCGTCAATTAGGACACCTATCCATTATTAATCCAATAGTACGAAATGGTTAATAAAACACACACACATTATTAAAAAGTATTTTAATGAAATAAAGACACTTGGTGTTTTAATATTTTATTATACTCTTAATACACCTGAAGAGCCTTGTCACCTGAAATAAAGTTAAAAAAACAAACAACAATATTCCATACCTTTCGTCGTTACAGTCTTGTCCAATGCTGTAAATCCATCTGAAGGGGTTAAGTCATTTTACACCCAGGAGCTCTGCTAATGCAGCTGTGCTCCTGACTGTAAAACTTGGGGAATGAATGGAATGCAGGGGAATGTACTGTAGTTACCTCGAGTCGCGGTGATGCGCCCTCTGCTGGATGAACTCATGAACTCGAGCGTGGGAACTTTTCAGAATATTTTCCCATGCTCGAGTTCATATGAGTTCATCCAGCAGAGGGTGCATCACCACGACTCGAGGTAACTACAGTACATTCCCCTGCATTCCATTCATTCACCAAGTTTTACAGTCAGGAGCACAGCTGCATTAGCAGAGCTCCTGGGTGTAAAATGACTCGGGACCGGAGTGTGCGGCTGCATGTATTTCTATGCAGCTACAGGCTCCGGTCCCGAGTGCCGGCGGCAGTGCCGGGTATTGAGGAGAGAGACTCGCGCGAGTTTCTTGCATTGCAGTTGCAAGTGCGACCCCGGCCTATGGGTCAGAACGGAGAAGGTGGAGAAATGTTTTTTTTTTCTCCATGGATGAGTAGCCAAGAAGGAGCTGCAACCCCTGGGAAGACTGAGCATTTTGAAAGAGTTGAATAGTGAAGGACCTTAGAGGGAAGAAGCACAGAGGAGAAAGGGGCTCAGCAGGGGAACAGCGGCAGGACACCCTCAGAGCCAGAGCGCAGAAACCAGGTACCGGGAGCCCGAGGATGTGTTGTCATCTAGGATGCGCATCAGAACCGGAGGGCATAGGACTGTAAGTCAATTGCCTGCACCAAGTCTGGGATGAAGCAGTAACTTGAGAGCCTGGGTCAAGAAAGAGATCCTGTAAACAGGCTCAAACTGTCTATCGGACAGACATCTGTCTCAGGACAGGAGAGAGGGGACTTTGCAACCAAGCTTCAAGTGGCAGGGACCCTGCCAACTAACGTAGCACAAGTAGGAAAGGCTTATGGACCTCACCTGGGAGGTCCCCTACTGCCTCCAAGCCAGTCGGACCACAGCTCCCCTGCACTTGGAACTCTGGACTGAGGACTACTGCCATCAGTAAACCAGGTAAAGACTGCAAACCTGTGTCCTCTGTTATTTACCGGCTTACACCTTCATTGCCATACACCAGGGGCCCTGGGAACCTACTTCACCTGTGGGAAGTTACACTATCTAGCTGCCACAGTGCAGCACCCCAGGGTCCTGGTCATTGCAGTAATATCATTGTCCTCTAGGGGTGAGTGATGTTACGTTTGGAGGCAGTGAAGGAGATCTCTTTATCAGGTAACACAATGCATGCAACATGTTCACACTCCAGACCAGAAGGGGGAGCTCTAAGCCTGTTTTTAGGTGAACTCCCCTATAAAAACATCCTGATCTGGAGGAAAAGGGAGTTCAGAGTTGAGTTCCTGTCAGGAAGACAGAGGGAAAGGAGGCAGAGGAGCCCTGTGGCCTGAATTGCCGCAACTCCTAGGAAACAGACGGATAGAAAGCAGAACATATTGCAGAGAGTGTGAAGGAAAGCAAAGCAAAGGAGAGGATATCAGAGGAAGATCAGCCAGGAGCAGCCTGCCTTCTTCTGAGGCGCAGAAATCCGGTAGCACCGAACACCGAGGGAGCAACAGTCCTTTATGCCTTGCTCCAGAGACCGGCAGGACAGCTAATTTCATGTTACCTGTCCGCACCTACACCCAGGAGGCACGGTGGCACCCCTCAGAGGCCGGGGCATGCTAGAGTCCCTACAAATAGCCTCAAGCCACCAGTCATACGGGTTTGTCCTATCCATCTGGGGGACAGAGAGAGACATAACATCTGTAACATCTTCAACAGTTGTGAGGACCTTATGAGAAGCTTAGCAGTAAGGGACTACAACACTTAAGCGCAAAGGAAGGCTACTGATTTCCACCTGGATAAGGGGACTCTGGATTTGCCTCCAAACTGGCCGGACTCTGCCTACCCTGTGATCTGGTGCTCTGGACTGTGGATGCTGAAGCCTTCAGTAAAAAGGTAAAGAGACTGCAACCTTGTGTCCTCGTTCTTCACTGTGCCTCTCACCATCCACCATCTACACTCTGGGAAGCCCTGGGGTTACACTTCACCTGTGGGAAGGTATTCCATCTAGCTGCCATAACATCACCCCAGTGGACCCCTTAAAGCAGCATCGGTCACCCTGACCAAATACCACAGGTGGCGTCATGAACACTTTCCCTTTAAAGACCTTTCCCCCATTTACACGGACGTCCCTAGGGCCACAGACCGGGTCAGCCACCGTGACATCCCCCTCGAGAACCGAAGGATCCGGTACCGAGTACCCCACTGCCCTACTGGGGGCAGTGTCGGTCACCCTGACCGAAAACCACAGGTGGCGTCATGAACATAGACTTTATTTTTCCCTTAAAAGACTTTTCCCCTTTTACATGCGCGCCCAGGGCCACGAACCGGGTCACAGCCACCTTGACATCCCCTTTAAGTGAGACAGCGGACCCGGTACCGAGTACCCTGGTGGGCGATCCACATCCCCTGCCTACTTTCATTTCCCATCAGTTTATACTGTATGTACTGTATCTTTGTCCATTTTGTTTAATCTTTAATTGTGTTTAATTAATTTAATTTTTATTTATTAAGTGTGACTTGTTGCTACTCCGTTTTTTCTAAGTGTTTGATTGTATATTTGGAGTACTCCACTGTACTTATATCTTGCTGATATTGTGGGAGAGCTTGATATAAATATGCTCTTGGCATTTTCATATGAATTGTGTTTTATGATTACTGTTTTAGAATGTAGGCAGCGTGGTGGCTAAGTGAATCCTATCTCTTCTTTTGATTATCTGGCCTGGCACGATGCCATTGTCATCACGCCCAGCCAATCAATAGAAGAACCATCAATGCCGTCCTGTTAAAAACAGTACTCCCACTGTCGAGGTTGATGGAATGGGACTGCAAATCGATTAGTCAGCGCTATGTAAGTGTTATATCTATCCATCTATCTATAAATATATTTATCCATCTACACTGTGTTCCAAATGATTCTGCACAAAGAGTTTAGGAGTGATAAGGTTAGAATTTTTTTGTTTGTCATTTAAACTCATTGATGGTGATGTGTGTCAGGGCTCTTTATATCACTGAAAGCAATTGCAGATACCTGTGCACATTAGTTTGGCCGGTGTGTCCAAATAAAGGCAAGACTACTTAAGAAGGCTGTTCCACATTATTAAGCAGCCTACATTTTTGGCCAAAATGGGAAAGAAAAAGGATGTGTCGGCTGCTGAGAAGCAACAAATTGTGGAGTATTTAGGTCAAGGCATGACTACAATCAACATTGCCAAGACACTTCATCGTGATCATCGCACAATCAAGAAGTATGTAGCTGATTCCCAGCACACACGTGTGCGTGCTGATAAGGAAAAATTGAGGACTCTTTCCAACAGGCAATTGCGTAAGGTTAAAAGAGCAGCTGCAAAAATGCCTTGTCATAGCAGCAGACAAGTTTTTGAAGCTGCTGGTGCCTCCAACGTCCCCAGAACAACAAGATGCAGGGTCCTTCAGAGGTTTGCAGCTGTGTGTAGCGCCCCCACCGCCGCAGGGCCGAGGGGTACCCGGTACCGGGCCTCTGAGTCTCTGCTCTGGGGTTGTCACGGTGGCTAGACCCGGTCCGTGGCCCTGTCTGTCAGTGGGGGGAACGTCCAGTGCAATAAATGATGATAATGGTGCAGTTGTGGGGTGCAGGTCGCGGTAAATAATGAGGACACCAGGTTGCATTCTCTTTACCTCTTTACTGAAGGTTTTGGAGACCTCAGTCCAGAGCGCTGTTAACTGGGTTGTCAGAGACCGGCCGGTCCAAAGGCACATCAGGAGTTCTCTTTACAGGTGGGAATCAGTGTCTACCTTCTAGCGCTGAGTGTTGTAGTTCTTCCCTGCTGAGCTCCCGGGATAGTCCTCACAACTGTTTCTGTCTGTCTCTGATGTTCGTTTTCTCCGTCCCCCAGATGATATGGTAGGACGCACCCGTATGACGGGGTAGGCCTGGAGTTCTTCCGGGACCCTAGAGTCGCCACTCTCCCACAGCTGCCTCCGTTGTCTGCTTAGGTGTTAAGTGAGACAGCCAACCTATAATTGGCTGTCCGGCCGTGGTTTGCAGTAGTACTTAAAGTCTCTTACTTGCTCGGCGTTCCGGCCACCGACTGTTTGCGCCTCAGAAGGATGTTGCCTCGGTCTAACAGCACGACTCCTTCTGGTTCTAATTCCTCTTTACTGTATTCCCGTTGTTCACTGGTTTGTTCTGCTCTGAGGAGTCTGCCAGGATCCCATCCCTGACAGGTCCTCTCACTAGCTCTTCCCAGCTACTTCTCCCTGTCTTCCAGTCCAACCCCCAGTTTTTACCATAGTGTGAGGAGTGGCCTACTAGATAGGACCACCCCCCCTGGTGGCCGGAGTGTGAAGTGTCGTGAGGTGTTACCTGGTCAGAGAAACTCCCTTAGTGCCATCAGACGTACCATAGCTCCCCATAGTGGCGGAGCCACAGTACTGCAACGACCAGGACTCTGGGGCGCTGCACTCCCCCCCGGTTAAATCCAGTACTCCGGGACTGGGAAAACAAGAACAACAATACATGTCAACAGGAAACACACAACATTTTGAAATAGCATAAACAATTAAACATAACAGTGCTTCCCTTTAGGGGAGGTGAGAACTCTTGAACGTTGCGAAAGTTAGGTCATGCACAGTTTATGACTCTCAGTTCAGTGGTTGAAACAGCGGGGACCCCGGGTAAACAAAGGGGTCCCCCTTTTTGAAAGTTTTTGAGCAATTCACTGTCCATTACTCTATTGTCCATTTAAAAACCTGTAACAAAAAGATATGCATACAAACATTTTCAATTAAATAGCAGCCCTTATTAAAACCTCCAAGTTTTGTAGCGGAGGGGAGTCTGATTTTGAGTGCTGCGTGTGGACCTCCGCAGCGCAGGGGTTGCTATTGGCCTAACAGGGCCCGCTATGCTTGCTACCGCTGGTGTAGTGCACTGTCTTCTAGCTACACTTCTAGTGAGTCTGGGTAGCACTGGCAGGTCAGGGCTCTCAGAGCTGCTGCTATCAACAGTGGGTACAGCAGATTCACTGATAGCAGAGGGAGGATTTGCCGGTTCAACGGTTGGCATGGTTTCATCAGGTAAAGCTTGTTGAGGTAGCGGGGCCAGATGATCTAGTACCACCATTGGTTCTGGTGGGTCCGGCTGTTGAAACATTAGAACAGGCACCACGAGGGCTTGGTTTATCTGAGTCCAGGATTGGGGAAAGTCACCAAGGACGGTATGGAACATCTTCTCCTTTTCCACCGGCGGGGAGATTTCTGGGGCCGTGCCCCTCTCTTTCAACTTATCGGGGCAGACCTTAAGGTGATCCCTGGATACCGCTGTCGAGGTCTCCCCTCTGTCCTTGCTGATGAGACAGACCTTTGTGTTGTCGAAGTCGGATGGCAGGATGGTATACGGTTCCGCTTCCCATTGGTCATCGAGCTTGTGTAATCTCCTCTTTCGTTTAAGTACTTGCTCACCAGGTGACAGGGGAATCGCAGGAGCGTGTTGGTTGTAGTCCCTTTCTTGCTTCTGCCTAGCCTGGGCGAGACTTCTCTCTACACACTCCTGTACTTCGCGGTACCTTCGCTGCCTTTCTGCATCCCAATCTGCATCCGGCGAGGTATCTTCGGGTACTAGGACCCCCATGTCCAGATCAACGGGTAACCGACTAGATCTTCCTCGCATCAGGTACGCTGGAGTACAGTTGGTGGAACTTACTGGGATGTGATTGTACATATCCACCAAGTCAGGCAACTTTGTCGGCCACAGGTTCCGTTCCTCCACGGGTAAGGTCTTCAATAAATCAATTACCACTTGGTTCATCTTCTCGCACATCCCGTTGGTTTGAGGATGGTACGGTGTGGTTCTGATCTTCTTACACCCGTACAGTTGGCAGAATTCTTGGAACACTTCCGCTTCGAATGCAGGTCCCTGATCGGTCAGTACCTTCTCTGGGTAGCCATGGGGCCTACAAAAGTGCTGCTGGAAGGCCCTGGCGGCAGTCCTGGCCGTTAGATCCTTGACAGGCCCAACCACCAAAAACCTGGAGTAGTGGTCCACGATGGTAAGGGCGTAGATATAGCCCGACCGGCTAGGTGTCAGCTTCACATGATCCAGCGCGACCAGTTCGAGCGGCCTTTTGGTGATGATAGGCCGCAGGGGAGCCCGTTGACTGTCATGGTCCTTCCTGCGCAGACTACATGGACCACACTCCCGACACCACTTCTCAATGGTTCTCTTCATGCCAATCCAATAGAACCTCCCTCGGAGCAGCTTCTCTAGCTTCCTCCATCCGAAGTGTCCGGCTCCATCATGGTAGGCTCCCAGAACCATGGGCGCATCTTGCCTGGGCACCACTATCTGCCACACCAATTCATGAGTACGTGGGTCAATGCTCGTCCTGCACAGCTTGCCATCATGGATAAACAGTTTGCTTCTCCCCTTCCACAGCTGCTGGGTTTCTTGTGGGTCATCTGGGCCAGGGTGCAACCCTGCCTGCGTCAAGAGCTCCTTCACCTGACGGACCGCGGGGTCACTATCCTGAGTTTCTGCCCATCCGTGATGGGGCAGGGGATTCAGCGTGGCATCCGCTTGGTTCTTGTGCCTATTCTTCACCTGATGAGAGTTTTGGGTGGCTTTGGGGCGATGGAATGCAGGCAGCTCCACCTCTTCAAGTGCCTCCGGGTCTTCTTCCGCTTCTGGCAAATTGGGCATTCGGGACAAGGCATCGGCATTGGCATTCTTGTGTCCTGCCCGGTACTTGATGGTGAAATTGTAGTTGGATAGCCGGGCCATCCACCGCTGCTCCAAGGCCCCTAGTTTGGCAGTATCCAGATGCGTTAGTGGATTGTTGTCCGTGAAGACGGTGAATTTCGCAGAGGCCAGGTAATGTTTGAACCTCTCTGTCACTGCCCAGACAATGGCAAGGAATTCCAGCTTAAAGGAACTGTAGTTGTCAGGGTTCCTTTCCGTGGGACGAAGTTTCCGGCTGGCGTAAGCGATCACCCTCTCTTTGCCTTTCTGGACCTGGGACAGCACGGCTCCTAATCCCACATTGCTGGCATCTGTGTACAGCACAAACGGTTGGTCGTATTCGGGGTAAGCCAGTACCTCTTCTCCCGTCAGCGCCGACTTCAAACAGGTGAAGGATTCCTCCAGCTCTTCGTTCCAGTCAAAGGGGGTGTTCCTCCCCTTGGTCTTCTTTGGTTGGCCCACCAACAGGTTTTGCAAGGGTGCGGCCTTCTTGGTGAAGTCCTTAATGAACCTCCGGTAATAGCCTACCAGCCCGAGGAACTGCCGGACTTCGTGGAGGTCACTAGGCTTTGGCCAGTCCTTGATCACCGTGACCTTGTCGGGGTCTGGGGCCACTCCTTCAGCGCTCACCACATGGCCCAGGTACTGCACTTTAGGTTTCAGCAGATGACACTTGGACGGTTTCACCTTTAAGCCAAAGTTGGATAGGGCTTCAAACACCTCGGCCAGGTGCTTCAGATGATCTTTGTAGGTCTTAGAGAAGACAATGACATCATCCAAATACAGCAGCACGGTTTCAAAGTTCATGTGCCCCAAGCAGCACTCCATCATCCTCTGGAACGTCCCGGGAGCATTGCACAATCCGAAGGGCATGTAGTTGAACTCGCAGAGACCCATTGGCGTCGTGAAGGCTGTCTTCTCTTTGTCCGCCTCCGCTACAGGAACCTGCCAGTACCCACTGGTGAGATCTAAGGTAGAGAAGTAGTTAGCAGATTTTAAGGCAGCCAGAGACTCCTCTATCCTGGGCAGTGGGTATGCGTCCTTATGTGTAATGCGATTCAATTGCCTGTAATCAACACACATCCTCATTGTACCATCTTTCTTTTTAACAAGGACTAACGGAGCTGCCCAGGGGCTACAGCTGTCTCTCACCACCCCAGCCTCTTTCATTTCCCGCAACATGTCCTTGGCACACTGGTAATGAGCTGGGGGTACAGGGCGATATCTCTCTTTTATGGGTCGGTGATCTCCCGTGGGGATGTGATGTTGGATCCCTTTCACCTGCCCAAAATCTAAGGGGTGTTTGCTGAATACCTGCTCGTACTCATGTACCACCCTGTAAGCCCCCTGTTTTTGATGGGATGGGGTAGAGTCAGTGCCCACATGCAATTCCCGACACCAGTCTTTCGAGGGCTCCTCAGAACCTTTGTTCTCCGCCACGTTTGACGGGACCAAGGGTTCAGGTGTCTGTATCACATTATTATTGACAGTGAACAGTTTGGCGAGTGTGGTATACTTGGTGAGGTGAACCTCTTCCTCTCCACAATTGAGGACACGTACGGGCACTCTCCCCTGGCGGACGTCAACCACCCCCCAGGCTGTCAGAACAGTAGGCCTATTGTCTGAATATACGGGTTCTACCAAGGCCTGGTAGTCCTTACCCCTGAGGCCTATGGCTGCCCAACACCATATTAACATCTCACTCCTGGGGGGTATCGCGATGGGGTTTGAATCACTCACAGTGACACGACCAATCTCACCACCAGTCAGCTCTACCTGCTGTCTCTGCATCAGAGCTCTGATTTCCTTCTGCAGGGCACGTTGCTCACTGTGGCCAGCGGTTTCTGCCACCTGTTGCAACAAAACAATAACTTCTGCAAGACAATTTTCTATAACATTAGTACCAAGAGTCATCATGGGATTACATTCTCGACGATCAATATCAACAATCACAATCCCTTGGGCTTTCAATTCCACCCGTCCCACCTTGATGGTGACCTCCTTATACCCCACTTGTGGCAACGGCTGACCATTACTGGCAATTATGGTGAAATCATCGTCAGGGCCACGGGTAATATCAGTGTCCTCCCAATACCGTTTGTAAAGCACGTAAGGTATAGTCGTCACCTGAGAACCAGTGTCCAGCAAAGCGTTCAAGGGGATCCCATCAACCACTACAGGGAGAACTGGCCGTCCTCCAATGTACTTGGTTCTCCAATGCTGCGGGCCGGATCGTCCTACTCCTGGGGGTTGGCCCTTTGCCCCAGGGGTTGCTCGTTTAAAGGACAGTACCTTGCAAGGTGGCCCACCTGGTGACAGCGGCGGCAGATGGGTCGTCCATCCTGGTGGAAGCGATCGTCGGGCCGGCTCCTGGTCGGCGGAGTCCTCCTCTGTCGCATCCAAGGGACATCCTCCGGGCTGGAAGCCAACTGGATCTTCTCTTTGGGGGCCTCCTGTAGGGACTGCACCGTCCGGGCCAGGGCAGCAACGCTCTTGGTTAGCTCTTGCATCTGGAGACGGAGTCCTGCAGGGGAGTCGTCCTCGAAGCTCTGGGCGTCGGCCTCCGCGGCAACTGGGGTGTCCGATGCCACCTCCTGGTGGTATGTGAGAGCGGGGCGCCTGGGTGGTATTGTGCGGCTGGGCTGGCGCTCCTGCAATGCCTGGATAGCTTTATCTTTAAATTGCGCAAAAGTCAAGTCTGGATTTTGCATGGCCAGGAAGTGCAATTGGCCCCGCTGGTGACTGCACAGGAGCCCCTCAATGAACCGTTCCTTCAGAAGTTTATCCTCATCCTGCATGCTGCCGGGGTCACTCTGCTTAATGGCCCGCATCGCCTCCTGGAGATTAAGGGCATAGTCCCGTAAGCTATCCTGCGGTCTCTGTTTGCATCCATAGAAAGTCAGTTTAATTTCTGTAGCAGTGCGAGTATCGAAGGTGGCCTTAAGCTTTGCAAAAATCTGTTGCGCAGTTCCCTTATCCTCGGCGGGCCAGGACTTCAATTCTCTCAGAGCCGCCCCAAAGAGTTGGCCGGTTATCATATGAACCTTCTGAGGCTCTGTCAGGGGATAGAACTCGAGCAGGCTGCAGAGCCCTTCCTTAAAGTCAGTGAATGTATGCGACTCCCCAGAGTATCGCGGAAGCCAGGCCGCTCCGGGCAGGTACAGCATAGAGAAGGGCATTATGGCTTTTGTGTTAGCGGCAGCGTCCGGCTGGCTGGGGGGAACAGCGGGTTCTGCGGCTACCGGTGGTGGTATTAGGGCCGCGGCTTCGTCCGCTGCGGGGACCGGAGCTGCCCCTGCGTCTGCGGCTGCGACCGCCACCTCCTCTCCTCCCGACTCAGACATGGCTGTCCCTTCCTCCCACTAACCTGCTGGAGGTCGGAGTTCCTCTTCCGGGATTGGCGCCTTACCGCGCTTTCCGTTCCACGCTTCTTTTGGCTGATTCCGCCCACGTAGCTAAGGCTCCTCCCTCCGTGCGCGGCAATGGCGAATTTTGGCGGTAAATGGCAATACACAGTCCAAGCACAACAAATCACAGTTCCAAGGCACACATGACCTGACTTTTCAGGCTTAAGTAGATCCTGTTCGTGACGCCAAGTTGTAGCGCCCCCACCGCCGCAGGGCCGAGGGGTACCCGGTACCGGGCCTCTGAGTCTCTGCTCTGGGGTTGTCACGGTGGCTAGACCCGGTCCGTGGCCCTGTCTGTCAGTGGGGGGAACGTCCAGTGCAATAAATGATGATAATGGTGCAGTTGTGGGGTGCAGGTCGCGGTAAATAATGAGGACACCAGGTTGCAGTCTCTTTACCTCTTTACTGAAGGTTTTGGAGACCTCAGTCCAGAGCGCTGTTAACTGGGTTGTCAGAGACCGGCTGGTCCAAAGGCACATCAGGAGTTCTCTTTACAGGTGGGAATCAGTGTCTACCTTCTAGCGCTGAGTGTTGTAGTTCTTCCCTGCTGAGCTCCCGGGATAGTCCTCACAACTGTTTCTGTCTGTCTCTGATGTTCGTTATCTCCGTCCCCCAGATGATATGGTAGGACGCACCCGTATGATGGGGTAGGCCTGGAGTTCTTCCGGGACCCTAGAGTCGCCCCTCTCCCACAGCTGCCTCCGTTGTCTGCTTAGGTGTTAAGTGAGACAGCCAACCTATAATTGGCTGTCCGGCCGTGGTTTGCAGTAGTACTTAAAGTCTCTTACTTGCTCGGCGTTCCGGCCACCGACTGTTTGCGCCTCAGAAGGATGTTGCCTCGGTCTAACAGCACGACTCCTTCTGGTTCTAATTCCTCTTTACTGTATTCCCGTTGTTCACTGGTTTGTTCTGCTCTGAGGAGTCTGCCAGGATCCCATCCCTGACAGGTCCTCTCACTAGCTCTTCCCAGCTACTTCTCCCTGTCTTCCTGTCCAACCCCCAGTTTTTACCATAGTGTGAGGAGTGGCCTACTAGATAGGACCACCCCCCCTGGTGGCCGGAGTGTGAAGTGTCGTGAGGTGTTACCTGGTCAGAGAAACTCCCTTAGTGCCATCAGACGTACCATAGCTCCCCATAGTGGCGGAGCCACAGTACTGCAACGACCAGGACTCTGGGGCGCTGCACGTGCGTAAGCCATCCTGTCCACCACCTCTATCCACTGCACACAAGCAGAAACGGCTCCAGTGGGCCAAACGATACATGAAGACTGACTTCCAAACTGTTTTGTTCACCGATGAGTGCCGTGCAACGCTCGATGGTCCAGATGGATGTAGTGGAGGATGGCTGGTTGATGGACACCCCATGAAAACACGGCTAAGGCGCCAACAAGGAGGAGGTGGAGTAATGTTTTGGGCTGGAATCATGGGGAGAGAGATTGTAGACCCCTTTATGATCCCTGAAGGGGTAAAGATGAACTTCATAATCTATGTGGAGTTTCTAAAACAACACTTCCTGCGATGGTTCAAGAGGAAGAACCGTGCTTATCGCAGCAAGATCATTTTCATGCATGATAATGCACCGTCTCATGCTGCAAAAAACACATCTGCATCTCTGGCTGCTATGGGCATAAAAGAGGACAAACTTATGGTGTGGCCACCATCTTCCCCTGACCTCAACCCCATTGAGAACCTCTGGAGCATCATCAAAAGGAGTGTCTATGATGGCGGGAGGCAGGTCACATCTAAGCAACAGCTCTGGGAGGGGATTCTCTCCACATGCAAAACAATTGAAGCAGAAACCATCCAAAAAGTGACAAATTCAATGGACGAGAGAGTTCAGAAGCTTCTTTCGAACAAGGGGTCCTATGTGCAAATGTAACATCACCTAGAATCAAGTTTTCACTTGAAAACTGTTTGATTTCATTTTGTAATAAGCTGATAATGCTTATAACTTCACAATTGACCATTTTTTTGTTCAAAATAAAAAAAAAGGTTGAAAACTCTGCTGTGCATAATAATTTGGAACATGCATTTTGAGTGTTTATTTTTTTTTTAAAAAGATACTGTTTTCATAGGCAGTTTGTTCCAAAACATTGCAATTATACTAGAATAGTAGATGACTGGAAAATAACAATGACTGCAATTCAGATAGGTAATTTAGAGAAAATATGAGGAAATATTATTTGCATAATAATTTGGAACCCAGTGTATCTATAGATATATCTATCTATACCTAACTATAGATAGATGGATAGATATATCTATAGATAGATAGATAATACCAAGCCCGATGTTTAGTAATAAACATAATAAAATGGTACATAAACAGTTAAATAAAGACACACACACACACACACACACACACAAAATCTGCGTTATGCCGGGGTCACACTTGCGAGAAACTAGCATGAGTCTCGCACCTCAATACCCGGCACTGCCGCCGGCACTTTGACCGGAGTGTTGAGCTGCATAGAAATACATGCATCCACACACTCCCGTCCCGAGTGCAGCGGCAGTGCCGGGTATTGAGGTGCAAGACTCGTGCGAGTTTCTCACTAGTGTGACCCCGGCCTTAAAACAATATCTGTTTAATGTAAAAAAAAGTTTTAAAAAAATAGCGTGTGCTCCCTCGCAATTTTCTGCGCCAGAGAGGGAAAGCTAGCAACTGGGGGCCGATGTTTATAGCCTAGGAAAAGGTTAATATCCATGCATCTTCCCAGGCTATGAATATCAGCCCGCAGCTGTATATTTAGCCTTTACTGGCTATTAAAATAGGGAGACCCTCCAAAAAATGACAGCTGACAGATGCGGGCTGATATTCATAGCCTAGGAAGGGGCCATGGATATTTCCCCCAGTTCCAACACCAGCTCACAGCTGCCCCAGAAATGGCACATCTCTAAGATGCGCAAATTCCGGCACTTAGCCTCTCTCTTCCCACTGCCCTGTAGCAGGGATATGGGGTAATATTTGTGGGGTTGATGTCACCTTTGAATTGTAAGGTGCTATCAAGCCGGCTTAGTAATAGAGAGGCGTCAATAAGATACCTATCCATTACTAATCCTACAGTTGTGAAAGGATTTAATAAACACACAGACATAATAAAGTATTTTAATGAAATAAAACACTACACAGTTTGCCATCTTTATTGTACGCCTAATTCCTGCATCGCCCTCAATCTCCTACAAAAAATGTAAAAAATAATAAACCAACACAAATACTCCCTGGTCCGACATAGTCCATTTAATAACGAGTGTCCCACGACGATCTTCCCTATAGAGCTGTCACATCAGGAGATGTGACTGCTCTATAGGTCTTCAGTGACACACTGACAGGAGACAATGGCTCCTGCAGTGTTATCACTGAGGGTTTACGCTCTCACTTTACAGCACTGCTACGTGACAATTTTCCCATGCAGTGGTGGCGCAAGTGACAGCGACCTCTGATGGCGGAGTGATACAATGCGGGATGATACCTGCCGTCAGTGTATCACCGGAGCCCCTGGAGAGCGGTTGACAGCTCTCCACGGGAGATCGTCGTGGGACACTCATTATTAAATGGATTACATCAGAACAGGGAGTATACTGCTGGTTTACTTTATTTATTTATTTATTTTTTACAGGTGATCAAGGGCATCGGGGATTAGCTGTTGGTGAGTATGTACTGTATGTGTGTATGTGGTTTTTTTTTTTACACTTGAACACAGTAGCCAATGATGGGACTACTATGGCTCATTGGATGCTGTCACTGTAGCAGGCATAGCCGTATGGGACTAGTAGTCCCATCGGACGATGCCTGCCTACACACAGACCCACAGACCCCCGCAGACACACACAAACACCCGCACACAGACACGCACATCTTCTTCGCACACACACAGTCTCCGCCCACACACTCTTCCTCCTCCTGATCTGCAGCGTTTCTCGCACCCAACTCTGGTGCAAAACCGCAGATCTTTTTAAACCTGTGGTTTTGCTGCGGATTTGACTGAATCAATGGAAGTCAATGGGTGCAGAAACGCTGCAGAGCCGCAAAAAGAATTGACATGCTGCGGAAAATAAAGCACTGCACATCCGTGTTTTTTTTCCGCAGCATGTGCACACCAATTGTCAATCTCCCATTAACTAAGTTTGCTTGTGCACTACTCTGCGGATTTGATGCAATTCCGCGCGTCCAAAAAACGTTGCGGATCCGCATCAAAATCTGCAACGTGTGCCCATAGCCTTAAGGTACCGTTACACTTAACGATTTACCAACGATCACGACCAGCGATACGACCTGGCCATGATCGTTGGTAAGTCGTTGTGTGGTCGCTGGAGAGCTGTCACACAGACAGCTCTCCAGCGACCAACGATGCCGTAGTCCCCGGGTAACCAGTGTAAACATCGGGTTACTAAGAGCAGGGCCGCGCTTAGTAACCCGATGTTTACCCTGGTTACCATTGTAAATGTAAAAAAAAAAAAACACTACATACTTACATTCCGGTGTCTGTCACGTCCCTCGCCGTCAGCTTCCCGCACTGACTGTGAGTGCCGGCCGTAAAGCACAGCGGTGACGTCACCGCTGTGCTCTGCTTTACGGCCGGCGTTCACAGTCAGTGCGGGAAGCTGACGGCGAGGGACGTGACAGACACCGGAATGTAAGTATGTAGTGGGGTTTTTTTTTACATTTACAATGGTAACCAGGGTAAACATCGGGTTACTAAGCGCGGCCCTGCGCTTAGTAACCCGATATTTACCCTGGTTACCAGTGAAGACATTGCTGCATCGGCGTCACACACGCCGATGCAGTGATGACAGCGGGTGATCAGCGACCAAAAAAAGGTCCTGATCATTCGCAGCGACCAACGATCTCCCAGCAGGGACCTGATCGTTGGTTGCTGTCACGCATAACGATTTCGTTAATGATATCGTTGCTACGTCACAAAAAGCAACGATATCGTTAACGAAATAGTTATGTGTGACGGTACCTTTACACTTTTTAACATGTTTTCCCCCTCCGTTATCTCCCTGTGAGGAGTTCATTACTGCTGAATAAGTAAACAATAGTTAACCCTTGCTCTGAGCTTCTGTGTTACTGCATCCTTTTACCAGCTTTACATGAGTAACAGAAAATTTAAAAAAATGACTTCACTTGTTCTACTAGAGAGCTGGAGATCAGCTTTATACTTACACACTTCACATTCATCCTTAATTGTCGTTTGCCAAGAGTCGAAAAGTTTTCTTAAGTTTTTGAAGAGTTTTAAGTCTTCGGTGTTTCCTTCTTCATCTCCGTTTACTACTTTCATAATTCCATCCTCAAAATCTTCGATTTTCTGCCAAAAATTAAAAGTAAAATCATGTGGCACCCTTTAAAGTTATCACCTCGCCATAGGAAAGGTGATGACTTTCAATGCCATCAGAATGGAGTGATGACCGTGCATGCGCACTACTGCTCTATTCATTCTCTGTGGGACTGCTAGACATGAAACGCTATGCTCCGCTATATCTGGAAGTCCCATATAAAATGAATGAAGCAGTATTACAAAGTGGACACATATGAAGTAATCTCTAGCGAGGACTCTGGTAGTAAGGCTAGACCCTGACGAAGGCTACAAGCCGAAACGCGCGTCGGGTTGGCACACCATCCACAGTGTGAGGGACTGCATTACTTGTGTAAGTATATTATTGGCCACAATTTATGTACTTTTGAACTTATTTTCACTGAGTTTGGTCCCTCCATCTGTCCAAATCACATTGCTTCAGCACTTGCACCTTATCCTTGCACTTACCAATATTTTAGCACTGATTGCTTCAATTGCATTATCCTATTTTTTCACCAAAAGACATTTTTGTATTCTGTTTTGTACATTTTTTGGTTTTTGATTTTTTGGTGTGGTATTCCCTAATATATATATATATATATATATATATACAGTGTATATATATATATATATATATATATATATATATATATATATATATATATTTTTACTTTTCAAGCACTATACATTTTGCACTTTAAAGCAATTGCCCTTCGGGCTTTTTATGTACTCTTCACATGTGGATGTGCGTCCTTGCAATTTTTATACTTTTTATTTATGCAATCTGGTATTGTACTTATGCACTATGTCCCATTGTTATCTCTGATTTTAACTTTATGTAAGCAATAAAAATATTTTTGGGACTTTTTGGTCGGTTTTCCTCTTCTTTTATAATGCTTGAACGTGCAGTGTAATACATGACGCTGTTGAAGTTGCTTTCTGACCTCTATTACAGATGAGGGTCCTGAATGTCGGATGTGGGTACTGGAAAATAGGTTTTAAAAAGGCCTCCCCTTTACTATGTACTTACTGATATAAGAAAATAAGACTTCTCCTCGTCTGTGTCGGGGACGCCTCTGCCGATCTTTCTCAGCTGCTCCTCTGCCTCCCGGAGCTTACTACTGATCTGTTGTTCTATATTGGGTAATATTTTCTAGAAAAGCAAATGTTTACATCAGAAAAGAGAAAAAGAATGGTAAAAAAGAATAAAATAGCCAAAAGTTACTACATAATCCTCCCAAAAAATGTATGATCATTAATCATTGCGCTAACAGTAAAGACTTTATTTGGGGAGGACTCGGCTCTTGCTCCTCTTATTGAAAGAAGGGCTATAGTATAAGAGCAGTTCGCTAAATGGCAAACACGGTCAGTTCATCCATCCATTACACCGTCCAATGGTCTTCATAGAAAAATGTATAGATGGATGCAGCTGCAAATTGGTAGGCAAAGAAGCATGTGGCTGCACAGCCCCGAGACTAAATACCATGGTTAAGGCAAAATGTGCACAATATGGGATGCAATAAGAGGAGAAAATTCCCCTCTGCACATCCCCAACCTTGTCCCTGTCTGCACCAGCAGAATCGACTGATCACCACACCATTGTCTATCTAGAAAAGGTGTTTTCATTAGACAACCCCCTTAAGGCATCATCATGTACCCTTCTGAACAATCTGGTGCTCTATCTTCCATAGGTTAAAAATTAATTAGGGCTTTTCATTCACTAGAGTGGGAGAGAACTTGTAGTACCACGATGTACAGAGTTGTGCCACTTCCGAAGTGGTGGTGATCAGTGGTGGTGCCAGGAGTCAGACCCCTGCTCCCTATCTGATATTGAAGACCTCGATTGATGACATCTATATTAGAGGACTCTACAGTATGTCCGTGTAGGGAATAACTAACCGACTTTTCATACTTACGGAGATATGGCACACCAGCTCTTTGGTGAGACTTTCTGCCAGGTGAGGTATGGTGGCCTGTCCTTCCTTCAAAAGAACGCTACAAATAAAACAATGGTACCTTCATGAACTATGTGTGATGCAGACACCAACCCATCCAAGCATCGGAGGGCCAATACACATATAAATATACCCCCATCATGTTCCGAGACAGAAGGTTAGGATATCACCTTTGGATTCAGCCATGTCTTTCAACCCACATGTCCCAACCACCTCATGTGGCCTCCAACTCAAAAACATATCTGGAATCGGCTCATCCCTTAAACTACGTAGGGTCTCCTGCCCAGACCATTTGCACCCTTATAATCTTTACCTGAAGTGTTCATGGGTTTCAAAAAAATTCTTCTCATTTTGTATGGCTTCTTCACGGGAGATTTTTTCTTTTATCTCCCTTTGTCCCCGACACTTGACCATCATGTAGCCCTTACTAAGGCGGTACACCTTGTTTTGGACTACACGTAAAACTTCACTTTCAGCACCTGCGTCTACCAGGTCTGGTTTAGTCAGGACTCCTGTAGGAAAAGTACAGCACAAATATAAAGGTATTGATATATTGTGTTCACAGGTGTAACAACCGGAGTGGGGGAATATGAGTGGAGGCCGCCCTCTGCCCACTTGTATATTGTGGAAATTAAGATAAGCGATGGTTCCACCATTCTCTGTTTTGTAACCCATGGTTTTCTTTAAGCCTGCCCCAAACCCCCCAGGACAGCAAACCCACACAGGACATCATCATCCTGGTGCAGACACTGCAATAATGTCACTGCATTACATCTCCTGCGCTTGGCCAGGGAACCAAAGTTAGGTTAGCCAATAGATAGAAAAATATTAAAAATTGAGAGTGCCCAGTGGTTTATACCTTTTCAGTTAGCCATTAATAGGACTATCAACCAATGAGGACTTTAAGTTTTTAATATTTTTTTATTTCAAGGGCAGGGGGCCAGGCACACAATCGGAGGTTCCGCCGGGATGGGAAGTAGGTGTCGGTTGGGAACAAATGGGGACATAAGAGGTCAAATGTGTCTGTGCTGCAAACTCTGCAGACAAGTCATGGTTAGGAGAAGTCTTCATGAAGGTCAGAATGGAAAATGGAAAAAGTGGACACCAATCAGAAGCATGTCAGCTGTGAGACATTACATATATATATATATATATATATATATATATATATATATATATATATATATATACACAGTACAGATCAAAAGTTTGGACACACCTTCTCATTTAAAGATTTTTCTGTATTTTCATGACTATGAAAATTGTACGTTCACACTGAAGGCATCAAAACTATGAATTACCACATGTGGAATTATATACTTAACAAAAAAGTGTGAAACAACTGAAATTATGTCTTTTATTCAAAGTAGCCACCTTTTGCTTTGATGACTTCTTTGCATTCTCTTGGCATTCTCTTGATGAGCTTCAAGAGGTAGTCACCGGGAATGGTCTTCCAACAATCTTGAAGGAGTTCCCAGAGATGTTTAGCACTTGTTGGCCCTTTTGCCTTCACGCTGCGGTCCAGCTCACCCCAAACCATCTCGATTGGGTTCAGGTCTGGTGACTGTGAAGGCCAGGTCATCTGGCGTAGCACCCCATCACTCTCCTTCTTGGTCAAATAGTCCTTACACAGCCTGGAGGTGTGTTTGGGGTCATTGTCCTGTTGAAAAATAAATGATGGTCCAACTAAACGCAAACCAGATGGAATAGCATGCCGCTGCAAGATGCTGTGGTAGCCATGCTGGTTCAGTATACATTCAATTTTGAATAAATCCCCAACAATGTCACCAGCAAAGCACCCCCACACCATCACACCTCCTCCTCCATGCTTCACGGTGGGAACCAGGCATGTAGAGTCCATCTGTTCACCTTTTCTGCGTCGCACAAAGACACGGTGGTTGGAACCAAAGATCTCAAATTTGGACTCCTCAGACCAAAGCACAGATTTCCACTGGTCTAATGTCCATTCCTTGTGTTCTTTAGCCCAAACAAGTCTCTTCTGCTTGTTGCCTGTCCTTAGCAGTGGTTTCCTAGCAGCTATTTTACCATGAAGGCCTGCTGCACAAAGTCTCCTCTTAACAGTTGCTGTAGAGATGTGTCTGCTGCTAGAACTCTGTGTGGCATTGAACTGGTCTCTAATCTGAGCTGCTGTTAACCTGCGATTTCTGAGGCTGGTGACTCGCATAAACTTATCCTCAGAAGCAGAGGTGACTCTTGGTCTTCCTTTCCTGGGGCAGTCCTCATGTGAGCCAGTTTCTTCGTAGCACTCTATGATTTTTGCTACTGCACTTGGGGACACTTTCAAAGTTTTCCCAATATTACGGAATGACTGACCTTCATTTCTTAAAGTAATGATGGCCACACATTTTTCTTTACTTAGCTGCTTTTTTCTTGCCATAATACAAATTCTAACAGTCTATTCAGTAGGACTATCAGCTGTGTATCCACCAGACTTCTGCACAACACAACTGATGGTCCCAACCCCATTTATAAGGCAAGAAATCCCACTTATTAAACTTGACAGGGCACACCTGTGAAGTGAAAACCATTCCCGGTGACTACCTCTTGAAGCTCATCAAGAGAATGCCAAGAGTGTGCAAAGCAGTCATCAAAGCAAAAGGTGGCTACTTTGAAGAACCTAGAATATAAGACATAATTTCAGTTGTTTCACACTTTTTTGTGTATAATTCCACATGTGTCAATTCACAGTTTTGATGCCTTCAGTGTGAATGTACAATTTTCATAGTCATGAAAATACAGAAAAATCTTTAAATGAGAAGGTGTGTCCAAACTTTTGGTCTGTACTGTTAAAAAAAAAATATATATATATATATATATATATATATATATATATATATATATATATATATATATATATATATTTTTTAATTGGTATCACATATAAAAAAATAATTACCGCAATGTCTGTTTTTTACGTCTTCTGCCCTTTCAGACCTTATATATTTCATTCTTGTTTTTCAGGTTTGCTAAGTATTTATTGCTCGTCGTGACCTGTTTCTTTTTTTTTCATCTAATGCGTTGTTGTAGAAATATTTATTAATGAGGATTTTGCATCTTCTGATTGCAATAAAATGCTTTTTTTTCCTGTACATGACGGGGCGTATACATTTTGGTGTGATGTCAGTGCTCTGAGCCAATAAGATATTTCACTCCACTGCACCTCCTCCTCACTACCCCAGTGGTAAAAAGCTGCAGCTGCATCCCCTTCCTCCCCTTCCCTGAGAGGCTGGAGGCAAGTAAGAGTGGACTACGGACTGCCTGAAACTAAAGGAGTTGATTGCCCTTCACCTTTGGGAGACAAATAGCCAAATGATGGCATCTGACAAAATTATCCAGTTTAATATACACTCACTGGCCACTTTATTAGGTACACCTGTCCAACTTCTTGTTAACACTTAATTTCTAATCAGCCAATCACATGGCGGCAACTCAGTGCATTTAGGCATGTAGACATGGTCAAGACAATCTCCTGCAGTTCAAACCGAGCATCAGTATGGGGAAGAAAGGTGATTTGAGTGCCTTTGAACGTGGCATGGTTGTTGGTGCCAGAAGGGCTGGTCTGAGTATTTCAGAAACTGCTGATCTACTGGGATTTTCACGCACAACCATCTCTAGGGTTTACAGAGAATGGTCCGAAAAAGAAAAAAAATCCAGTGAGCGGCAGTTCTGTGGGCGGAAATGCCTTGTTGATGCCAGAGGTCAGAGGAGAATGGGCAGACTGGTTCGAGCTGATAGAAAGGCAACAGTGACTCAAATCGCCACCCGTTACAACCAAGGTAGGCCTAAGAGCATCTCTGAACGCACAGTGCGTCGAACTTTGAGGCAGATGGGCTACAGCAGCAGAAGACCACACCGGGTACCACTCCTTTCAGCTAAGAACAGGAAGCTGAGGCTACAATTTGTACAAGCTCATCGAAATTGGACAGTAGAAGATTGGAAAAACGTTGCTTGGTCTGATGAGTCTCGATTTCTGCTGCGACATTCGGATGGTAGGGTCAGAATTTGGCATAAACAACATGAAAGCATGGATCCATCCTGCCTTGTATGGAGCATCTTTGGGATGTGCAGCCGACAAATCTGCGGCAACTGTGTGATGCCATCATGTCAATATGGACCAAAATCTCTGAGGAATGCTTCCAGCACCTTGTTGAATCTATGCCACGAAGAATTGAGGCAGTTCTGAAGGCAAAAGGGGGTCCAACCCGTTACTAGCATGGTGTACCTAATAAAGTGGCCGGTGAGGGTACATTTCTTAGCATAGGATCTTATGGACAACAGACGACCAATGGATGGACTTTGTTTAGGCTTATGTCAGGCATATACTTTTCTAATATTTGCTGCCATAGATCTCAGCTCAGGAAGGTTTTAATTAACAAAATTGATGATGGTGGAGAATCCGTCACATGTTGGACATTAACCTGTCCGGTGTTCGTCATAGTGTTCTTCAGGCTTTCACCATGATCATCTTACTGGAAGAATTACAGAATCAGTGACGAATTCTTCTAACAGTTGGAGGAAAATAACGGAAGGACCCATCACTATTTATATTACCTATAGTTCGCTCTCCGGTTGGATCCACCTCTCGCGCCATTTCTAGAACTTCTGTTGTCGCTATATCCACATTACAGGGAACCACGGCCAGATTAATGGTCTCTTGTTTCGTTATGTAGTTTCTTATTATCTGTTTAATCTGTAGATATGTGTATAAAAGAAGACATTTTACTACTAAACACTATAAGGGTTATTAGCGTTAAAGTGAATACATTAATTTCACTTTATTTATTTTAAATCTTACAGCAGTCTGAGATTATTTTTTGTACACATACTGATAGGGAATTTAGATTGTTAGCCCCAACGGGGACAGCGACGATAATGTGTGCAAACTGTAAAGCGCTGCGGAATATGTTAGCGCTATATAAAAATAAAGATTATTATTATTATTACACAGTTTCATATCACCCTCCATAGTGACAGATTGAGATGTGAAAACTTTTTCTGCCTGCAGTCACCACTAGGGGGATTCTACAATATGCTGCATAATGAATGTGTATGCGGTAAGCTGTTAAGCTCCTCCTAGTGGTGGCTATAGGTAAGTATCTTTTATCTCTTTGTCTATGTAGCAGGTCATAGCAGGGGTGCCCATATATAATTCTTCTACAATATGTAACATAGTACGGTATTTCCATAAACAAATATTACTAATTCACCAGGACTATTGAATTCCTAAACAAAGAGAGAGGTGAGAATACATATGTATATATATATATATATATATATATATATATTCATAAAAAAAGGAACAGCACAACAGTATTACTTATCTACGGGTGCAAAGCCTCCAGGCAACCTGTCCACCGGTCATCCACTTTTCATAGTATCAAAAGAAGAAGGCAGCACTCCATTACTTCCAGAAATGCAGGGTTTATTCAGACCCACATATCAGTGCCAGTGCGACGTTTCAGCTCTACTGAGCTTTTCTCAAGCTTGAGAAAAGCTCAGTAGAGCTGAAACGTCGCACTGGCACTGATATGTGGGTCTGAATAAACCCTGCATTTCTGGAAGTAATGGAGTGCTGCCTTCTTCTTTTGATACTATATATATATATATATATATATATATATATATATATATATATATATATATATATACACATATACACCTACTGCTCAAAAAAATAAAGGAAACGTTCAAATAACACATCCTGGATCTGAATGAATGAAATATTCTCATTGAATACTTTGCTCTGTACAAAGTTGAATGTGCTGACAACAAAATGACACAAAAATCATCAATGGAAATCAGAAATCAAATTTATTAACCAATGGAAGCCTGGATTTGGAACAATACTCAAAATTAAAGTGGAAAATCAAATTACAGGCTGGTACAACTTTAGTGAAAATGCGTCAAAACAAGGAAATGATGCTAAGTAGAGTGTGTGGCCTACATGTGCCTGAATGACCTCCATACAATGCCTGGGCATGCTCCTGATGAGGCAGCGGATGGCCTCCTGAGGGATCTCCTCCCAGACCTGGATTGAAGCATCCGCCAACTCCTGGACAGTCTGTGGTGCAACGTGACGTTGGTGGATGGTGCGAGACATGATGTCCCAGATGTGTTCAATCGGATTCAGGTCTGGGGAACGGGCGGGCCAGTCCATAGCTTCAATGCCTTCATCTTGCAGGAACTGCTGACACACTCCAGCCACATGAGATCTGGCATTGTCCTGCATTAGGAGGAACCCAGGGCAAACCGCACCAGCATATGTCCTCACAAGGGATCTGAGGATCTCATCTCAGTTCCTAATGGCAGTCAGGCTACCTCTGGCAAGCACATGGAGGGCTGTGCGGTCCTCCAGGGAAATGCCACCCCACACCATTACTGATCCACTGCCAAACCGTTCATGCTGAAGGATGTTGCAGGCAGCAGATCGCTCTCCACGGTGTCTCCAGACTCTGTCACGTCACATGTACTCAGTGTAAACCTGCTTTCATCTGTGAAGAGCACAGGGCGCCAGTGGCGAATTTGCCAATCCTGGTGTTTTGTGGCAAATGCAAAGCGTCCTGCACGGTGTTGGGCTGTGAGCACCACCCCCATCTGTGGACGTCAGACACTCAGACCATCCTCATGGAGTAGGATTCTAACCATTTGTGCAGACACATGCACATTTGTGGCCTGCTGGAGGTAATTTTGCCATTTTGCAGGGCTCTGGCAGTGCTCCTCCTGTTCCTCCTTGCATAAAGGCTGAGATAACGGTCCTACTGCTGGGTTGTTGCCCTCCTACAGCCCCCTCCATGTCTCCTGGTGTACTGGACTGTCAGCTGGTAGCGCCTCCAGCCTCTGGACGCTACGCTGACAGACACAGCAAATCTTGCCACAGCTTGCATTGATGTGCCATCCTGAATGAGCTGCACTACCTGAGCCACTTGTGTGGGTTATAGAGTCTGTCTCATGCTACCACGAGTGTGAAAGCACAACCAACATTCAAAAGTGACCAAAACATCAGCCAGAAAGCATTGGTACTGAGATGTGGTCTGTGGTCTTTATAGGGGGTGTCTTCATAATTGCCAATAATTTCCATCTGTTGTCTATTCCATTTGCACAACAGCATGTGAAATTGATTGTCAAACAGTGTTGCTTCCTAAGTGGACAGTTTGATTTCACAGAAGTTTGATTTACTTGGAGTTATATTCTGTTGTTTAAGTGCGGCGCCCCAGGGTCCTGGTTATCGCAGTAATGTCGCTTTCCTCCCGGGGAGAGTGATGTTACGTTTGGAGGCAAGGAAGGATAACTGCATCCAGGTATCACAAACATGCAACACATTCATAGTCCAGACCACCAGGGGGAGCTTTTGATCCTATTTACTAGGTGACTCCCCATATATATATAACTGGTAGTCTGTATGGAAAGTCAGGCAGTTCTTCAGGGAAGCTGTCCCTGGCAGGAGCAAATTCCTGTCAGAGGACGGAGGAGAGGGTTCACGAAGATGTGCATGCCCTAAGAGCTGCAGCTCCCAGAGAGAGACATTTTGAAGGCAGAATTGTATTGCAGCGAGCGTGAAGGAAGGCAAAGCAAAGGAGAGGATACCAGAAGGGGACCAGCCAGGAGCAGGCTGCCTCCTTCTAAAGCGCAGAACACCGGTAGCCGGAACACCGAGTTAGTAAGGACCTCTATGCCTTACTTCAGAGACCGGCAGAACAGCTAATTGCATGTTACCTGTCCGCACTTACACCCAGGAGGCACGGTGGCACCTCTCAGAGGCCGGGGCATGCTAGAGTTCCTATAAACAGCCTCAAGCCACCAGTCATACGAGTTTTGTCCTATCCGACTACGGGGGACAGAGAGAGACACCACATCTGTGAGGACCTTATTTGAAGCTTATGCAGTAAGGGACTACACCACTACAGTGCAAGGGAAGGCTATTGATTTCCACCTGGACAAGGGGACTCTGGACTTGCCTCCAAACTGGCCAGACTCTGCCTGTCCTGTGATCTGGTGCCCTGGACTGTGGATGCTGAAGTCTTCAGTAAAGGTAAAGAGACTGCAACCTTGTGTCCTTGCTCTTCACTGCACCTCTTACCATTCTACCATCTACACACTGGGAAGCCCTGGGGATATACTTCACCTGTGGGAAGGTATAGCATCTAGCTGCCATAACATCACCCCAGCGGACCCCTTAAAGGAGCGTCGGTCACCCTGATCGAATACCACAGGTGGCGTCACGAACATAAACTTTATCCCTTTAAAGACCTTTCCCTTTTACACAGACATTCCAGGGCCACGGACTGGGTCAGCCACCGTGACATCCCCCTGTGAACCGCAGGACCCGGTACTGAGTAACCCCTTGCCCTGACGGGGCACTCCATAAGTTTTCCTTTATTTTTTTGAGCAGTATACAGTATATACAGTATATACACATACAGTTGAAACCAGTCATTTCCATACACTATATATAAAGACACATATGCATGTTTTTCTCAATATCTGACATGAAATCATAATAAACCTTTCCCATTTTAGGACAATTAGGATTACCATAATTATTAACATTTGCCAAATGCCAAAATAATGAGAGAGAGAGAATGTTTTAAGGCATTTTGATTACTCACTGCAAAGTCAAAAGTTTCCATACATTTCATTAGTATTTGGTACCATTGCACTTAAACTGAATGACTTTGGTTGAACGTTTAGGATCTCCTTCCACAAGCTTCTCACAATAGTTGGTCGGAATTTGGGTCCATTCCTCCTGACAAAACTGGTGTAGTGATCCAGGTTTGTAGGTCGCCTTGCTCACATCGGCCTTTTCATCTTTGCCCATAAATTTTCAATAGGATTAAGATCAGGGCTTTGTGATGGCCGCTCCAAAACATTGACTTTATTATCCTGAAGCCATTTCCGCCCAAGCTTTAACTTCCTGGCTGATGTCTTGAGATGCTGCTTCAGTATTGCCACATAATCTGCTTTTCTCATGATGTCATCTATTTTGTGAAGTGCACCAGTCCCTCCTGCAGCAAAACAACCCCACATCATAATGCTGCCACCATCATGTTTCACAGTTGGGATGGTGCTCTTAGGCTCCCAAGCTTGTCCCTTTTTCCTCCATACGTAACGATGGTCAATATGCCCAAAAAGTTCAATTTTAGTTTAATAAGACCACAGTACATGTCTCCAAAAATTAAGGTCTTCGTTCATGTGTGCATTTGCAGACATTAATCTGTTTTTTTCCTGGCAGAGTGGCCTTCCAGCGCTTGTTGATACAGTACTCGTTTCACTGTGGATATTGACACAATCTTACCAGCTTCCGCCATCATCTTCACAAGGTCTTTTGCTTTTGTCCTTAGGTTGATATGCTCATTAATCTCTGGGACACAGAACCCGACTCCATCCTGAGCGGTATGATGGCTGGACATTCCCATCTTGTTTGTATTTGCATATAATTGTTTGTACAGATGAACGAGGCACCTTCAGGTATCTTGAAATTGTACCCAAGGATGAGCCAGACGTGTGCAAGTCCACAATTCTTTTTCTTGATATCTTGGCTGATTTCTTGAGATTATACACAAAGAAGCAGTGTGTTTCAGGTGTACATTAAAATACATCCACAGGTGTGTCTCTAATTAACTCAGATGTTGCCAAAAACCTATCAGAAGCTTTCAAACACAGGTCATCATCATATGGGCAGTCTAGAATGGTTTAGAGGCATAGCAATCTTAGTGTATGTAAACATTCCCTCTCTCATTATTCTGGCATTTGGCAAATATTAATACTTATGGTAAAACTAATTGACCTAAAAGGGGAAAGGTTTATTCTGATTCCATGTCAGATATTGAGAAAAACATGCAGATGTGTATTTTTATATAGCGGATGGAAACGTCTGTATATATAAATATATATATAAATATACAATCTTCCTTCTCACCCCCAATGGGAGTGGTCTTTTTTGTCCTTTCTCATTCTCGGGTCTTCTACCAGAGGCCTGGGAGTTTGAGAGTTCTGAGCAGGATCTTAGTTGTTCCCAGCATTGCGCTTATCTGTACAGAGAGTTCAGATGTTGCTCCTGGGATCTGTTGTAGCCATTCTTCCAACTTAGGGGTCACTGCTCCAAGTGCTCCTATCACCACTGTAGTCACTGTTGCCTTCACCTTCCACATCTTCTCCAGTTCTCCTTTGAGGCCCTGGTATTTCTCCAGCTTCTCATATTCCTTCTTTCTGATGTTGCTGTCATTTGGTACTGCCACATCTATTATCATGGATGTCTTCTGGTCCTTGTCTACTATCACAAAGTCTGGTTGGTTAGCCAACACCTGCTTATCCGTCTGGATCTTGAAGTTCCACAGGATTTTAGTCTTTCATTCTCCACCACTTTCTCTGGGATCTTCCACTTGGACTTAGGGGGACTGAGACCATATGCTATGCAGATGTTCCTGTATACAATTCTCGCTACTTGGTTGTGGCGTTTGGTATACGCGGTTCTTGCATCTTGCATCCTGCCACTATGTGTTGGACGGTTTCTGAGGGTTCTTTGACTAGTCTGCACCTTGGGTCTTTTCTTGTGTGGTAGATTCCTGGTACTTCGTGCTTGCTCTTGTGCCGCTATGATTAGTGCCTCTAAGCTGTCTTGGAGTCCAGCTTTCTTCAGCCATTGGTAGGATTTCTCCATGTCAGCCACCTCCATTATCTGTCAATGGTACATCCCATGCAGCGGCTTGTCTTGCCATGGCGCTTCATGTTCCTGCTCTTCGTTCCAGATCTGTTGTTATTGCTGCCTTAGACTTTCTCTCGGCATCTCATTTCTGGTGCCATTTTTCTGATGTATTCCTGGAGACTCCTTGCTTCATCTGGTTGCTTGGATGCTTATCAAGCCTCGACCACCCTCCTTTCTGTTGGTATACAATCTTTGGGTGTTAGGCTTAGGGTGGAGACCTCCAAGCATTGTGAAGAGCTTTCGTGTCTTCACATCTGCAGCTTCCATCTCTTCTTTTGGCCAGCACACTATGTCAGCAGGGTATCTGATAACTGGCAGGGCATATGTATTGATGGGGCAGATTTTATTCTTCCCATTGAGCTGGCTCTTGAGGACCTGTCTTACCCTTTGATGGTATTTGGATGTTGCTGCTTTCCTTGCCTCGTCATCGTGGTTACAGTATCCCTGTTGGATGCCCAGGTACTTGTAGCATGTCTGTACATCTGCTATGTGTCCTGCTCATAATTCTGCTCCATAAGTCTTGACTACCTTGCCTCTCTTCATGATCAACCTGACGCACTTCTCCAGTCCAAAAGATATCCCAATGTCTTCACTGTAGATCCTTGTCAGGTGGATCAGTGAATTGATGTCTCGTTCGTTTTTTCGCATACAGCTTGATGTCATCCATGTAGAGGAGGTGGCTGCTGATGCTTCCACTCTTGAACTTGCATCCATAGCCAGACGATGCAGAACAGCAATGGGGACAGTGTATCACCTTATCACCTTGGTATATGCCGCATTTGATGGTCACTTGTGTTAGTTGTCTTGAGTTGACTTCCAATGTTGTTCTCCATTGCCCCATTGAGTTTCTGAGGGAGGTTCTTAGATTTTTGTTGACATTGTAGAGAGGCAAGCATTCACAGATCCATGTTTGTGGCATGAGTTATAGGCTTTCCTGTAGTCAATCCAGGCTGTGCTGAGATTGGTCTGTCTGGATTTTGAGTCTTGAGCGAATGCTCTATCTACTAGGAGCTGGTGCTTAGAGCCTCTGGTGTTGGTCCCAATGCCTTTCTGAGCTGGATTCATGTACTGGTTCATATGGTTCTGTAGCTTGGTGGCTATGATGCCTGACGGGAGTTTCCCTGTTGTTGTAAGGCAGGTTATTGGGCGGTAGTTGGATGGAACTGTTACTTTGTGAGGATTCTTCATGATCAGCACTGTTCTTCCTTCTGTTGGCCAAGCTGGGTGATGGCCTGCTTCTAGCAGATGGTTCATCTACTTTGCCATGCGTTCATGTACCGCTGTTAATTTCTTTAGCCAGTAGGTGTGGATCACGTCTGGGCCAGGTGTTGTCCAGCTCTTCATGTTCTTGACACGCTGTTGGATGTCTGACTGGTTCTTGCTCTAGGTGGTTGTCATCTCACCTCTTTATGTAAATAAATATATAAATTTACATTATATAAAAAGGTATATACATGTGCAAATTCTCTTCTCTCTCTCTGAATATTTATTTATGGAAATGATATGTTACATATTGTAGAAGAATTGATTGCTTCAACCAGACAAGTCTCACATAATAGTCAGGTGCAACTGGGTGGGGGCTTCCCCATAATGCCCTACTGCTATCATATCACATGGAATAGCACAACCAATCAGAATGGACTATTATAGCCTGTATAAAAGCAGAGGCAGGGAATTCAGAAGTTAGCTATAAGGGTATGGAGAGAAAACTACAAAATACTAAAGAGACTGTACAGTTAGTGTGTGTAACAGCATGGAAGACGATTAGTGTGCGAGGAACAACCTGTTGGTTACTATCCGTTTACCTTTAGCCATAAACGTTAAGGTCACTTTGACGTTAATAAGGCTATGTGAATGGAGCGCCCCCACACCGCCGCAGGGCCGAGGGGTACCCGGCGCCGGGTCTCTGAGTCTCTGTTCTGGGGTTGTCACGGTGGCTAGACCCGGTCCGTGGCCCTGTCTGTCAGTGGGGGACGTCCAGTGCAATAAGTGTGGATAATGGTGCAGTTGTGGGGTGCAGGTCGCGGTAAATAACGAGGACACCAGGTTGCAGTCTCTTTACCTCTTTACTGAAGATCTCTGGGTCCTCAGTCCGGAATCCAGATCACCAGGCTGCGCAAGTCCGGCCGGTCCAATGGCACCTCCAGAGTTCACTTTGCAGGTGGAAATCAGTGCCTTCCTTCTTAGCGCTATGTGTTGTAGTCCTTCCCTGCTGTGCTTACGGAAAGTACCCCACAACTGTTGTGTCTGTTTCTTAAGTTCCCTCACAACTCGATTAGAAGATGTTCTGCTAATCCTCCGTCCCTCCCTGTTGATCTGGTTGGAACGGCACCCGTTTGACGGGTAGGCTCGGAGCTCTTCCGGGACCCTAGAGTCGCCCCTCTCCACAAGTTGCCCCCCAAGACTTCATAGGTGATTTGAGTCGGACAGCCCGCCTGAGACTGACTGTCCTGCCGCTGTTTAGAGTATTGCTTGAAGCTCAGTGTTATAATACTCTCTCGGCGTTCCGGCCACCGGTTGTGCGCCTCAGTAGGATGTTGCCTCGGTCTAACAGCACGACTCCTACTGGTATACTCCTATTGCTTCGATCTCGTTTCTCACTCAGCACAATATATCTCTCTTCTAGTCCTTCCTTAGGGCACCGCCGCTTCTCAGTGCAGGCACGGTCCCGTTACTTTCTTTCCTGTAGCCAGGTCTCCATCAGGGTCCCAAACCTGACAGAGGCCCTACCGTCTCTTCCCCTGCAACACCCTCTGCCACAAGGTGTTGCCTGGTCTAATCCAGTCAGCTTTCTCTCCTAACTTCCTGCCTGACCCCCAGTTTACCCACAATGGTGGGGAGTGGCCTAATGAATAGTACCCTTAGCTCCCCCTGGTGGCCCGGCTGTGAAATGTATTGGTGACTGTGATACCTGGTCAGATGAACTCCTTCAGTGCCATCAGACGTACCATGGCTCCCCATAGTGGCGGAGCCACAGTACTGCAACGACCAGGACTCTGGGGCGCTGCATGAAGAAACCAGATTGTATCTTAATTTCCCAGACAACCATATTTTTACAAAAACCAAAAGAACTGGCTTTTTATCTGTATATTGGCTTGTGAATTTGGGTGTTTATGTCTGGTGGGTCAGGAATACAGACTTGCCAACTGATATACTATCTAACATGCTGTGTAGGTCTGTAAGGGTATGTGCACACGTCCGGATTTCTTGCAGAAATTTCCTGAAGAAAACCGGAAATTTTCTGCAAGAAATCCGCATTTTTTTTTTGCGGTTTTTTTCTGTTTTTTTCGCGTTTTTTTTAGCATTCTGCAAGCGTAATTAGCTTGCAGAATGCTAAAGTTTTCCAAGCGATCTGTAGCATCGCTTGGAAAACTGACTGACAGGTTGGTCACACTTGTCAAACATAGCGTTTGACAAGTGTGACCAACTTTTTACTATAGATGCTGCCTATGCAGCATCTATAGTAAAAGATAGAATGTTTAAAAATAATAAAAAAAATAAAAAAAATGCTTATACTCACCCGCAGACAGCTGATCTCCTCACCGGCGTCCGTTCCGTATAGATGGTGTGTGCGCGCAGGACCTTCCATGACGTCGCGGTCACGTGAGCGGTCACATGACCGGTCTCGACCAATCACAAGACGGCGACGTCATCGGCAGGTCCTTCACCGCACACCAGCTACAGGAACCGAAGCGACAGCGTGCAGTGGAGAGGCGGGAAGACATCGAAGGTGAGTATAGGACTATTTTTTATTTTAATTCTTTTTTTTTTTAACAATTATATGGTGCCCAGTCCGTGGAGGAGAGTCTCCTCTCCTCCACCCTGGGTACCAACCGCATATAATCTGCTTACTTCCCGCATGGTGTGCACAGCCCCGTGCGGGAAGTAAGCAGATCAATGGACTCCTAGGTGTGCGGAATCCCCTGCAATTCCGCATTTTAATGAACATGTTGCTTTTTTTTCCGCGATGCGATTTTTTCGCGGAAAAAAAGGCTACATTTGCACAAAAAATGCGGAATACACTGAAAATAATGGTGGGCATATGTAAGCATTTTTTTCGCGTTTTTATCACGTTTTTATAGCGAAAAAACGCGAAAAAAACGCGAAAAATACTGAACGTGTGCACATGGCCTAAAGGTGACTGTACATTGAGTGGGTTAAGCTTTATTTATTGATGTGTGCTTATATGCTAATAGTGCTACTGGATCCCATCACCATTGTTTACCTTATCTTGATGTTGGACTGAAGGACCCTGGGTGATTCTGGGAGTGGCTTACATGCCTTAGGCATAAAAAGACTCTGAGATCACATCCTGGGAGTCTGAAGTAAGACAGAGCTACCAGCCAGACATTCTGCAAACCACCCAACAGACAAGAGAAAGGACTGCAGCCAATTCATCATGGCACCATCACGAGGGACACTGATCTAGGATTCTATAGGATACAACCTAGGGGTTTTTGGCTCCGGTTGGAAGGACACAGATCTGATCCAGTGACCATCTCTGAACCATGGATATGTTTGGAGAAAGCCAGGTGTGTGGGACCCGCTGGTCGCCTGGTTCCATAGAGATGGTCAGATAAGCCAGGTGGTGACTCTCGTGTCAACTGGCTTTGGACCTTGTATGGACTCTAAGGACAGTTCTTGGTCATCTCCCTATGCTTGTCGTTACCCCTTCTCTGTGCGTTCATCCACAGATGGAGTAGCGACCCTGGGAGCTCTGACATCATGTCATACTGGAAATACATGGAGACGCAGTGATATTTTATATGCGCCCATGTGACCCTGGGAGCTCTGACATCATGTCATACTGGAAATACATGGAGACGCAGTGATATTTTATATGTGCCCATGTAACCAAACAATTCCAGCCATGGTAGGATTGTTCTGTTTGCTATTGTGTGCTGTGGTTCAATAAAGTATTGCCACACTGTTTTACCTTAACCCTGTGTTGTCTGTGTAGTGTATTGCCCACTGGGAGATAGAGCGGGCGTTCAGTGGTATGAGCCATGGTCCATGCAGTCTTGCTAAAGACAGCCGGGCCAGCGGACGACAGCACCCACTGACCCCGTTTCTCCACAGGCTATATTTGAGTTAAATAGCTTAAAAAGAGTTGGATACAGTACTAGGAGACCTCAGAGTGTTACACACGTCTTTTCAGGGAATTTGAAGACTTTAGAGTATTTCAAATTTGTGGAATATTCATTTGTTGCAAATCGAACATTTTGGAAAAATTTAGCAAAACTACATACCGTAACTCAAATTAAAAACTTCACATTTCTTTTTGATGTCTGCAAGGCAAATTCTGACAAACCTGTCTTCCGATGTCCTGGGGTTGATTGGGTAAAGCAATCCTTGTGATCCCCGGGAGATCAATGAGAGTCAGATCTGGGACGTTTGGAGAGATGATTTCCAACGTTATGAGATCTTCGCTGATTCCGTTTCCTGAGCCGGCTACAATGTCTTGTGCTAGGAAGAAAAATAGTAAGTAGGCAGGAAAGACAAGTGTCAGGAAGATATCAGTTCTCTATCCGAGTTCTTCTAAAATTACGGTAAGTTCCTAAAATCTCCAAACCATTATTTTTCCCTTTACCTCTACGAACTTCAGCTTCCACAGCGGAGGGTCCCTGAATCTTTGTTTTTGTATTTCTATAAATAATTCTTCCAAACCATGGGGAGTTGGTGGCAGATTTTTTCAGCTTCAGCTCAAGGGGGCAACGTGTAACAATACCTGTAGAGGAAAAAATAAAATATAAACGAACACGGTATAACAATATGATTGGTGCCAGCATTTTGTAAGATGTGGAGGTGTCTTCATCCTTTTTTAATTGGATTAATTGTTTTATAGCTCAAAAGCTGAGCCCGGTCCATATAAAATATATATATATGGACTGGGCTCAGCTTTTGATATATATATATATATATATATATGCAAAAGGAAAAAAAAGAGCATGAACCGCACATTCCAAAATCATTCGTTGATCTAAAGCCGCTAGGCAAAAATTTAAATACTGAACATGAGGTTTTCAGTTTAACATTCTGATCAGACTGTATGAAGCCCACTGCCCCTTCACGGCAAACCTCGTAGTGGGTCCTAACGCCCTAACGGAGCGGAGCCGTGCGGCGACCACCGCCGCAGCGGCCATGCACCAGCAGGGCGGACGGCCTGTTGCCCCACAGCACCCGTGCTGCGAGACTGAGCCCCCATGACTCCAGACCGCGCCGCCCCACCAGCACAAAGCCACAGCAACAATGGCCGCCACACAGCACCAGCACCAAAATGAAAAGGAGTATTTAAACTCACCTTCCTCCAGCTCTTCAGTGAGAGCCAAAATGGGCTAGACCCCTTACTTTCCACAGTACAGATTTTAGCATGGCACTGCAGCAATCAGCCAGGCATGAGGTATCGGGGTCTGGGACAGCATTTACAGCTTTCAATGGAACGTCACAGTAAGACGAGGTGGGGGAGGGATCGGTGTAGGCCTCCTGTGCTGGGACCCCTGAGTCAGGAAGAGTTCAGAAATCAATATTTTGTGGAATAACCATGATTTTTAATCACAGCTTTCATGCGTCTTGGCATGCTTTCCAGCAGTCTGTCACACTGCTTCTGGTAAGCGGTTCTTCTTTGCTTGATGGTTTGTGACTATCCATCATCCACTTGATTACATTCCAGAGGTTTTCAATGGGGTTCAGGTCTGGAGAGTGGGCTGCCCATGACAGGGTTTCGATATATATATATATATATATATATATATATATATATATATATATATCCATGTACAAAAGAAGAAAAGTCGGACCGCACCAACAGTCGGCAGAAAGTATGGTGGGAAACCGCTCACCTGCACTTAGCTGGCCATAGCTTCCAATCCTGGGTGCCGAGTTCCACGGAAGAAATCCAGTAATCAGTATCAAATGAAGATAGAAGAAGGAACGCACTCACAGGAAGTCCGATGCAGGTGTCTTTTATTGAAACGTGTTACACATCTTCACGGCCGGGGGTGCTGAAAGGGGAGTGTGGCAGTGCAGGACAACAGCTGTTTCGCGCCTGGCTGGCGCTTCAACAGGTCCGTGAGAGTGTCGACCAGAACGCTGAATGAAATAGGGTCAGGTGTGGCGGGGGCCCGTCCCTCCCGCCTACTTCCTCCCGTGCGATTCCGCCCACACCTCACCATGTGACAAGATAAAACATACTTTAAAAACAATACACTTAGTACACTTAGTGTTACAATAAATGTCAACTAAATGGGGACATAGCGTACCATATAGAAAAAATACTATTGTGAAGAGAGACTTCTTCTGTTCTATGCTAAGCTCCGCACTATCAATGGTTAACTAATTGGCAATATTGGGACTCATATCTAGTTAATGAAATGAACAAATAAATCGATTATAAACGCTGTAAAAGCTATAAGAAAATGGACATGTCCACTCTATCATTAAAGCCCAAAGGGCCCATCGCCTGTGACCGCATAATCCATCTAGCTTCTTTTTGTAAAAGCATGTTATGTAGATCACCCCCTCTTTTAGGTAGGGTAACTTTGTCAATGCCTGCAAACGACAGGACATTAGGATCTCCACCGTGTCTTTCCCGAACGTGTTCAATTAGGCGGGGTACACCTTTGCCCGTTGAGATAGTATTACAGTGTTCACGGAAGCGCATGTATAGGCACCTAATAGTCTTGCCAATATAAAAACGTCCGCACGGGCAATACATTACATAAACGACGTATTTAGTTTTGCATGTTATGAAAAAATTAACTGTGTGTTTAATCGGTCCGATATTAAAGTGCCGTCCTATAAGATGGTTTTTGCAATACGCACAATGGCCGCACCGAAAGTTCCCTTTCGGTACGCTGGATTTCAACCAATTATTGCACTCGCCCGGTAAACGGTTTCGCACTAATATGTCCCTCAGGTTTGTGCTACGTTTGTTCGATATCAGGGGACCCCTTTTCACAATGTCGACAAGGTCTCTATCTTTTTCAAGAATGTGCCAATTCTTGCGTATGGCACTACGTATAAAACCATCAATTGGGCTAAATTGAAAACTGAAATTGAAGCGTTTACCCGCAGGCATGCACCTGTTACCGCCTGTATTACTATCAACAGATTTTTCTCGTGCTTCATGTAACAGTTTATCAGGATACCCTCTACCCTCTAGCCTGTGTATTAGCTCATTGGACTGTGCCATGGCCCCTTCTTGTGTGCTATTAGTTCTATTAACGCGTAGAAGTTGGCTATATGGGAGGGATCGTTTAACATGTGGAGGATGATAACTGTTATAATGAAGTAAAGAGTTGGTTGCCACTGGTTTCCGATACAATTTTGTACTTAAGGTGCCATTTATTGCCTCAACAGTATTTTTTGGACGTTACTGTAGTCCAATGAGCTAATACACAGGGTAGAGGGTAGAGGGTATCCTGATAAACTGTTACATGAAGCACGAGAAAAATCTGTTGATAGTAGTACAGGCGGTAACAGGTGCATGCCTGCGGGTAAATGCTTCAATTTCAGTTTTCAATTTAGCCCAATTGATGGTTTTATACGTAGTGCCATACGCAAGAATTGGCACATTCTTGAAAAAGATAGAGACCTTGTCGACATTGTGAAAAGGGGTCCCCTGATATCGAACAAACGTAGCACAAACCTGAGGGACATATTAGTGCGAAACTGTTTACCGGGCGAGTGCAATAATTGGTTGAAATCCAGCGTACCGAAAGGGAACTTTCGGTGCGGCCATTGTGCGTATTGCAAAAACCATCTTATAGGACGGCACTTTAATATCGGACCGATTAAACACACAGTTAATTTTTTCATAACATGCAAAACTAAATACGTCGTTTATGTAATGTATTGCCCGTGCGGACGTTTTTATATTGGCAAGACTATTAGGTGCCTATACATGCGCTTCCGTGAACACTGTAATACTATCTCAACGGGCAAAGGTGTACCCCGCCTAATTGAACACGTTCGGGAAAGACACGGTGGAGATCCTAATGTCCTGTCGTTTGCAGGCATTGACAAAGTTACCCTACCTAAAAGAGGGGGTGATCTACATAACATGCTTTTACAAAAAGAAGCTAGATGGATTATGCGGTCACAGGCGATGGGCCCTTTGGGCTTTAATGATAGAGTGGACATGTCCATTTTCTTATAGCTTTTACAGCGTTTATAATCGATTTATTTGTTCATTTCATTAACTAGATATGAGTCCCAATATTGCCAATTAGTTAACCATTGATAGTGCGGAGCTTAGCATAGAACAGAAGAAGTCTCTCTTCACAATAGTATTTTTTCTATATGGTACGCTATGTCCCCATTTAGTTGACATTTATTGTAACACTAAGTGTACTAAGTGTATTGTTTTTAAAGTATGTTTTATCTTGTCACATGGTGAGGTGTGGGCGGAATCGCACGGGAGGAAGTAGGCGGGAGGGACGGGCCCCCGC